>NC_074709.1:484869-791623 GCF_024334085.1 Lutzomyia longipalpis
AAACATTAAAAAAGAACCACTTGACGGATCGCGATGAAATTTTTTTTGAAAGTTAGGGGACATGATTAGCTACCATTTGAATCCGAGTTTGTTCAAATCGGTCAACCACAGGCTGAGATATACTCGAAAGTGTATTTTTTCACTATGGTTCACTAGAATGGCTGTCACGACTGAACCGCTTGACCGATTTTCAAAAATTTGTCAGATTTGGAAAGGGAATTAAATTACCTTTCCAACGATACTCTATTCATCAAAATCGGTGCACTAGCGGCCGAGATGCAAGGGGTCAAAGTGAAAAATTATGAAATATTGAAAAAAGCATCTTCTACCTAGGTTCACCAAAATGGCTGCCAAAAGCGAACGGGTTGACCGATTTTCAAAAATTTATCAGGTTTGGAAAGGTGAGAAATGTACCTTTCCAAAACTGGTAAATTTTTGAAAATCGGTTAATCACAGCCAGAGATATAGCCACTTAAAATTTGCCTTCAAAAATATCCCATTTTAGCCTTGCCCGAAAACTTTTCGCGAGTAGTGTATGTAGTTGCAACACATAGGATTGCCAACTTTATGATCTCGCACCATGTTTTTTTGGGGGTGGGTTTAAGGGGGATGGTCTCTTCGTGCAGAATGGGGTGATTTCTTGAGCTGAGAGTGCGTTCCCTCCGTAGCTCGCACATAAATACGCTGTATACAGTAAACAAGAGATAGAGAGTACGTAGCATAGAGAATGCCAAGTTTACTGTCACTTGCGGAAACCGCAATGAAATTAAATTCATTTTATGGAACGTACATAAAATGAATTGCGATAGAATTTCTGGTGGGGTTTTTGGCACATTCCACTGACGGTGGTGGTAGGAGGGGGGGGGTCACAGTACAAGAGCGGGTTAGTTTTGGGTACGCGGGGGGTGAATCCTGGGAGTGTTGAATGGCGAGGAAGGAGGGTCATGTTTAAACTTGAAAGGAGAGAAAAGCCTAAATACACATTTGTACACATGACACTTAATGTAACACACACGACATAAAATGTAATGCAAACTTACAAGGATAATTCACTACACAGGCTTTTGCTGGTACCATAGAGCGAACCCATAACCCCATACTGCTCATATGTATTCATGCGAAAAGATAAATTTATGTGGTTCAACATTAAATTAACTTATTTGTGCTAGTGTGTGTGGAATTTATATGGGAATTTCCTGTGCTATGTGGATGACCTTTCATCCACCAAAACCGTCTCACTATTTTCCATCAAATGTACATCATTATATAGTACTCTGATGGGTGATGGGCGACAAATGAAAATTTCACCAACTAACCCTTCGCTAATACATGTAGTTTTCTTTGATCCTAAGAACATAAAAAAATGACCACAAGGATATCTCTGAGGTAATAGAAGTGAATTACATTACTAAGAAGAAAATTGTTGGGTTGTTTTGATGAATTTATATTCCACGTGGGTCAGAGTTTTAATTAATATTTGCATTAGTATTTTTAAGATTCGAAAAAAATAATTAAAAGGATCAGTTAGATGGGTAGAAAGGATGTTTAAATATCTTACAAGTTTAGGTAGTTTAAGTTTTGGTTTCAATTTTAGAAATACAACGTCAAACTTTATATTAAAAGAAATTACCGTTAATACGACCACGTAATGTCAGTTTTAACAAACTTTGATTCTAAGATCTTTTTTGGATTAGGTATATAAATAGTTTTCTGGCAAAGATCTTACTTAAAAAAAATATTTTAACAATTTTAATATTCGTTTTCATTTTTCCCACCTAACTTATAATACCTTTTTTCTGGCTTTTATTTTAATTGAAAGCTTTACCTTAAAGCTCTTTCATTTCCTTTAACAACTCAGCAATATCATCCCTAAAAGATTAAATATTTTCAATTGTATTTTGAGATGAATATTTGATTAAAAAAAGGATTTCAAGAAAGAGATATACTCGCAAACCCGTCTCTGTTTTCTTTCATCAAAATTGACGATTCTTTTAAACTTTCCTTCACTTAAGAAACATTGCCAGAACATCAAATTAAGTAGAGTGCAATTCTTATGGTACCTAAGGGTTAACTCACAAAACAATTCTCACAGCTAAAGTGTAAATTGCTTCTTTTGGTGTGGAGAGATATCTTTAGAAAATGTTTCTATTGTCACGCAGAAATGTTGCTTTTCTTGTCCCATTCTAAGATATGTGAAATAAGGTACACACACACATACTGAATAGTTACGAAATTAACATAGATGCAAATAGGGAGTCTTCACCACCCTTGCCTCCTACTCTCTGGAGAATTGTCATTCTAACGATGTTCAATAATGTACGTATGTATTAACCGACAAGACATTCTAAAATCCATGCATATTTTGTTGGAATTGGTTTATTGAAATGAATAAATGGGGTAAAATGCAGTAGATCTCGATGAATGTCTCCCAACTAAGACCCTAATAGAATAGACTTTGTTATATGATGCGGGGGGTGGGAGTTCTTTGTAAAAACTTCCAATGGATTTGTTTTCCATCTCTTTAGCGACACAATGCGATCAATTTAAATGCAGACAGAATCGAAAAGCAAAAAAAAATGTACATCACCAACTGAATGGGAATCTATGCATTTTAAATTCTGCAGAAATATATATTTTTTAAGGTTTCACTTGCGCGCAAGGGAACTGCGAAGACACCAAAGAATTCAGTGAAATATTCAATGAAGCTTCGGGTTTTGAGTGGGATGAAGGGTGAGACGGGTGGCAGAGGGACTGATGGGGGTGGAAACTTAAGGAGAGAAGAAAATTGTACTGTGTCTGCTTTTGCATTAAATGGCTCTTTTCAATGGAAGTAAAATTCTTATATGCATTTCAACGGAGGTTTTCCACTGCGGGAATGGGAGATATATATACTGTCATCTTATATAAATGAATGGAAACTGTTTAAGGATTAAAGTCAAATGCTTTTCTTAAGAGTTTTGTGACACGAAATCATCTTTAAGCGCTTTAGAGGTTGAAACAATTTCCACTCCAAGAGCTTTTTGCTATGTTCACCATACAGAGAACTAAAGGTAATATTAAATTTTAATGAAAATTCACCAAAAGTTTTACGAATATTTATGAATTTTTCACAGTGTTTGATAGGGGAACACATGCAAAACTATAGAAAGTAAATTAAATTAAATATATTTATCTGCTGTACGTTCTTTGGGGGAGCTCCATAATCGTGTTATGGAGCAACTCCATAAATTGTCAAGTCGTTAATTTGTGATATGTGAAAAACTTTACCAACACACGATGCTGGTAAAATCATCCCTGAATTGACTTCAGGAAGTCACTTTGGTGCAGTCTCAAATGCGGAAACTCGTACTAAAACTCACCGTGTGCTCCATAGAGGCCTTTTGTGCTGCACAAAAGGAGACATTCGTGTGTATTTGTTGAATTTCATGAGTAATAATTTTCACAAAGGTCCACATGTGGAAGGAGAGCTTTCACATTGCTTTGCGGGCGGAGGTCATGTGAAAATGGAAAATGATGCACACCCGTAAACACAAGAAGCAAATTATATAGCATACATGTAGGTAGGTATATACATATCTCAAAGTCTGCAGGAAAATGACGGGAATAGGGGAGAGGAAAATGAGGAAAATGGGGAAAAAAGTGTGAATTTATTGAGTTACATAAACAAGGCAATTTTCATGAAAAACATAATTTGTGTGTTGTAATAGAATTATAAAGCATTAATTTTGAGGTTACTGCATGACAACGGCAAGACACACGATGGCGAAAATAAATTCAAATCCCATTTCCTCCCCTTCAAAAATTCTCGAGAATTATTTACATAAACATAAATCAAGACATAAAATATATATAAATGCGAGAATGGATGCAGGGATAAGGGCAAAAATGCCAGATTCCCTCCAGTGCACATTTTGCAAATTACATGGTTTTATAGTTGATGGGAGTGGGATAGAGGGGAGTGTTGGGGGGTTGCTGCATAAATTACGAAGTGGTCGCTTTTTTCATTTCTACCATTTTCCCAGAGCATCCAAGGAATTTTTTCGAGGCACTTTTGGTGATAAAACTCCTCACCATTGCTGGATTATCTAAGGGGATTTTCCAGATTTTTTTCTTGGTTTGGTTCGAACCGTGATATTCAAAAGGCATTTCAATTGTATATAGATCTCTCCTCATGCCCTTAAGTCCCCTCAGCGCAATTCCAGATGAGTTTGAAACAAGAAAAATTCTGTAGAGTGTGGCTGTGGGGTTCTTGTAGATATCCCCAAGATATCTTTCCTTAAATAAATGTTAATCTGTTGATTGGCTTTGTAAATTCTCCACACTGGGGTTCAATGAAGAAGGAGAGAGAATCAGTGTTAAGAGTGTTACTTATACAGTCTAGACTTTGGCGTTTTAGAAGCCTTTCACTGGTTTTCGTGAATGTGGTGATTTTGCCTTTATGCGGATTATTCGGCTATGGAGTTTTGTGCTGTGAAACGAAGTTTCAAGTTTAGATACAAATTTATGGTACAAAGCTCCTTAAAATTCAAAGTTTGAACAGAATTCAAGAACTTAATACATCGAATCCATATTGGGGATTTTTATAATTTTTTTCTGTATTAATTTCGTCATAAATTAAGCTTTTTCTTTATACGGTTCATCCCGTGTTAAGGATGGTTTTCGTCATTATCCTTATTTTTTGTTTGAATGGTCCTTATTTTTATTTTTTGTGGTTATAAAATGCCCGACGGACGATTAGAAGAAATTCTTGGAAGGAGCATCAAATCAAACGGCCCTGAAAGGGTTAAACAATAATGGTTTATAAACATTAATCTCCTGATTGAAGGACGCATATTTCGGAAGAATAGGATGCCAGTATCATATTGACACTTCTTTCCACAAAATAGAACCCTCTTTTCTTTACAAAACCCGAAAGATCCTTGAAAGTGTTAAATTTATTGTCCTTACGTCAGCAAGTAGGGGTCTAAAGGAAAAGCATTTTCATCCCCAATATTGAGGAATAGACCAATTAAATTTAATAGTTTAATCCCAAATGGGTTGAAGGCACTAAAAGACATGACAGAATAATGTTTCTAGAAATGGGGGTAGTTTCACAGCTTCATTATTGGAATTCCAATTTAGAACTTTCCAGAAATATTTTTGTGTTGAGAAATTTGCATGCAAAGGCATCAGAAGAGATATTTTGCTGAAGCTTCATTTTTTTATTCTAAAAGCTCTCCGAAACTAGCTTCTAAACCATTTGAAACTTTTCTATTGAAGTTAGAATTTTTCTTTTTATCTACAAAGTTAATGTCTGTTTTTGGGGCCTCGTTTGAGAAAACAAATAAAATTTCAAAAATTGACTCTGAAATAAACCAATAAACCACTGTCTGAAAAATTTTCTGGGTTTTTACCGGTGCAGTGCTAATTTTCTTTAAAAGCTTGGGAACTTTATCCTTTAACAAAATTTATATTTATTAGAAATTCACAGAAATGAATTATTTACAAGATATTATGTAAATTGTGTTTAGAATGCTTTATTACGCTTCTGCAGTGCCAGTGGTTACGAAATAATGGCGAAATAACCCAAGCTCATGAGGATGTTTAATCTTGTGTGCAATTGAAGATGAATATAATTTGTGGTTTAATATTCCAATGTTATTGATCAATTGGGAATAGGAATTTAATCTCCTTTCGACTTCTGAGAAATTTATTCCAATAAAATCGAAACTGCCCAAAAGTAATTAAACATATTCCTAAAGACAATTAATGAGAAGACTCTTTTAAAGTTTAAGCAAATAATTTTAAATGATTTCTGTGCAAAGAATAAGGTTTTCTTCAATAAGATCCAACATTGAGTGACGAATCTAATTGCATATAATGTTGATTTATTGTGTAGCAATTAAGGAATTGTGTTTGTAAGGAGATTCTACTAATGATATCTACTTGTGTCACGTCATGAGTTGAAGAAATCACATTTCACATTTTAATGACGAAATATCATGTATATATGTAGGTAGGTTAGGTACGTTTTATGATAAAATCATTTATCGAACAATATACCTACATTTATACATACATGCATACATATGAATGTATATAAAACTAGATAAATAAGTTATTCGTGTTTTTTTTTTGAATGGATTTGGTAAAGTATTGGATTAAGGAGAATAGCATATGAAGCTCCATGTCAGTCTACAAGAAGCTTTTGCCGAAAAAGAAAAAAAGGTTCCTACCTTTTGATTCGGTAAAAGAAAATCAAATCAGTACGGTGGAAAAGCCATCCTAAGAATGAGCCAAATAACCTGTCTCATTATATTTTCAGCAGAGAAAATTGGTATCTGGTGCGTTCGCACGTTGTCGATAGAGAAGTTTGTGTCTCTGTGAAAAGAAATTCTGCTGTGTGCGGTACCACCAACCTCCCTCACCCTTACGAATGGAGCTCAATTCCCTCAGCACCCCGTCCCCCGTGTCTCCACCTATTATATCGCATTATATCTCCCCTTGGTCTTTATACACCAACACCGTCATTCTTGTGTACACATGAGATACTATTTCGCCTTTCTTCGCTATATATGGGGTATGCTTAGTAGTACCGTGTGTGGGATCCGCATATATATGGGGCTCTGGTAGAAAGGCGAATCACTGTTCCTTTCCTTATAACACACCATACTAGACACCATGGCTAGGTCTGTTTGAATTTAATGAGGTTATTTTCCTCCGTAAACCATCATATACCAACAGAAGTTACAAACATTGATATGTGCTTGGGGTTACTGGCTGAAGGCCAAATGAGAAAGAAGCCGAGGGGGGCTAGAATAGTGAAAGAGAGAAAATCAAAGACAGGTTGCGCACTTCTTATACACATAAAAAGGAATCCCTTTCTTGTCGTTCTCTCCCACCATGTATACATAACTAAAAAAAAGGAAGAGAAAAAAACCATACTACTATATAGCAAAGTATCGCCCCCACCCTCATGGCATTGAGGGTTATACACATGGGGCTCATGAGAAAAATCACAATTCCAATATATATAGTATGAGGAAAGGTTCATGAAAAATGTGAGATACAACTTGAATACATTTAGCCCATGATTTTCTTTCAATCCAAACCATTATTCCTTATTAATTCTACTTCATTTAATCGCTGTCATACTTTTCCATCAACTACAACATTCAATTTATACAATGAAGGTATTAAGGCTTTGTCTACCAAAACCATGCAGAGGCGCAAAAGGAGATAAACGCCATTCAGTCCTTGTTGCAGAGGATTTGCTACGTGGTGATGGTGGATGTGGTAGAGAAGAAAAACTCCACATAATTGTGTTATCATCTCTTTAACATTGTTGGGCATATTAGTGGATCTACTCTAGTGGAAAGTTGTCGATTCGCCCAAACTTTCGTCCCTGATAAAATTCTCTTTTGATCTCCCTTTAGATGAAATAGACAATAAATTTTTAACCAACAAGTATTAACCCTTGGAGGATCTTGCTGGTCAAAGTGGCCAATTCGACTTTTTTTCAATCGCAACAGAATTAAAATCTATTTAACATTTCATGATAAATTCTACATTTGTGTATATGTAAGGTTCATTACTACAATATCATCGAAAGAAATCTTGGAAAAATATTTTCTTTTTAGAAAAAATGAAGGTCAAACTTTTGAGGTTAGAAACCTCGATACTCCAAGGGTTAAAAAGCTCAAGGATGTATGTATGTATAATTTACATTTGTATAGGTAATAATTTTTGTATTATGCTTCAGAAAAAAAGAAAAACAAATTGCATCAAATTGCTGCAGCCAAGCCATGGCAATTTATTCATAAAAGCACACACCCAAGGAAAATAATGGAGTTTTCTTAGTTTCCCATTCATCTCTGGGAATCCATTCCATTAATTTAAGTGTTGAAATTTTATGAGGAAATCCGGATGCAGGTGGTTCAAAATGACTAAATGACCTAAATATGCCAAAGTTGATTACACCCTATAAATAATATCAAGTATAATTCTATTAAGCCAACCATTAAATGCACAATTACTATGGGAGAGAAAAGCTCGCTGTGTGTATGGTAAAAGTGGGAAATGAAGGGGGGTTTTGTCCAGCCAGGGGGCTCAACGGAAGCGAGAACACCGAGAGAAAATTCAATTTAGTCCCAGGAAGGAGAATTCAGGCGGAATGGTATTTAGGTGAGGGTGGAAAATGCCCCTAGAGCTAGGAAGCCTTAAGGAGCCTCATATACACACATAAAATTCCATATTCTTGCCATTTGCATTAAATTTGCTGTTTTTTACTGCATTTTAAGCATTAAACTTATGAGCAGAAGGGATGGGCTGGGAGAGAATGTGTTTACACCAAAAGGTTGACACCCCAAAGTGCAAATGTTGTCACTGTGAACGGGTCAGGAAAAAATATATATATTTAATTTTCACTGTCGCACATTAATGAAGGGAAAAATAATTTTTCATATTTTCTCATGCAACCCCCTGGGGTCTGTCAGGGGGAAATTGCAAGCAAAATTGCAAACGACAGCATAATGTGGGTTCTCAAAAGGGCGACACAATTATGCTGTGAGAAATTTTAACTGCATTCACCCGTATATAGGTGCCCTCAGAAATGCTTTTCATCATTCTTTTTAACATCATTTTTCTTCCTTCTTTCCCAGCTGCATTTTATCAAGACCAAGACATTTCCTCTCCCCTTTCTTTCTTTTATTTCATTTTCACATAGAGCAACAAGGGTAGAACAGTTGAATGAAATACTTATCATTGAAAATAAATGTTCCTCAGCATTCAGAATAGATTTGTATTAATATGAAGTAGCGGAAAATTTCCTGGGAAGTAAAGAATTTTTATTCGAAAATGAAGGGAAAAAAATTTTAAAAAAAGTTGAATTGTCTTTTATAGTGCTTTTCTATTTGTAGATGAGAAAGAGGTTAACAAAGTCAAATAATAAATTAGAAAAATGTTCAAATTATCTTTTTCAATAAGAAGACTAGAGAGAAGATTTTAAATTTATTGATTAAAGTTAAATCCATATTGCTTCGTTGAAGACTTTCCCAGTGAAAATTGTGCCATAAAATAGAAGAGTTTTAGAGGCAAAAATTTATGGTATGAAAATACAACCAATTCACTCTAAACAGATATATAATTATTGCCATAGAAATGATGATGTCAGCAGTAAATGGGGTGTGATTTCTCTTTTGCCAATTGAAACTTGTGCGTCATTAAAGGATTATTGAGTGTTGGGGTACAAAATCTTCCGATGAACTTAAAAGCTCATTCTGAACAACAACTTCAATAAATTGAGACATTATGTTCTTCACCATACCCAATGGGAGAGATTCTAGACGATTTATGGGGATTCTTTTGCTGTACTAAGAAGCGTTGGAAATACAATTTTAAGGTTTTAAATGATTTATTTTTTTTCATAGGAAATCCAAATATAGGCTTCAATTTAATTGCAATAAATAAATTAAATAAATCCAATGGAATATTTCGAGTACCTTTGGCAGCCTTCATCAGGTACTTACTATGAAGAAAAATTCTTAGAATATTTCTTTGTAAAAACTTATTCTACATTCATTCTGTTTTATATATGAATTTCCTACATTTTCAGTGAAAATTTGGAACTTCCTTACGCCAGAAAACAAAACGCATATTATACCTCAAAAGAACATAACTCTCATATTCACATTTCACAAGAATTTTCCTCAAAATTACCAACACTGTTTTATGCCTGCGGTTTTGAAATGAACTTGAAAGCACAACCCAAACGCCCCTCGTTGAGATACAAGTGCAACTGATATGTTGTGTACACATTGTTACAACATTTCCCCATTGAGACATCCTCCCTCGCCTCATGTTAGATTGAGTGCTGACTTACATATAAAGTTTTTCGAGTTATAATTTTAATCCTCGCTGGGGTTGCATCCCCCTCCCCTCAGTCACACAGCTCCTTGTAGATGGTGCTTTACTTGAAGCATTTGCATTCGCGCAAGAACGACTCGGGGGTTGATTTTAAATGCCACCAACGATGGGATTCTCCTCGAGCGTGTGATGAAACATTTCAACACATTTCTCACCCCCCTTTCGAAGTCAGGCGTGGGTGGGTTGTAATTCTGAACGGAGGCTTTATGGATGGCACAATGAACTGGTACACTCTAACGCCATATTCCACCCCTCAAGGAAAAGCCGCACCTCCTTTTCCGCATTAAGATGTCCCATCTCTTTTGCACTCATGAAGTTGAAGAAATGAATTTGTTGAATAATTTAGCAATATTTTCTTCCCAATATCATACTCATATTCAGACACTTGAGAATCTTTACTCCACCCTCCATTCATGCCTAGGATATGGTGCTTTTACTCCTCTCAATATCTTTCATTTAGATATTGTGTTGGAGAGCAATTTAATGAAATATTTTAAATGGATTAACGTCGTTTTTAGTTCACCCCTGCTCTAAATGAGGAGTGTGCCAAAGCTTTTCTAAAAGCTTTGGAAAATTATTATTTAAATTAATTTTTGTTAAAAAGCATTCAAATGAATGTTAAACGTTAGACAAAATGTGCCAAACACCAGACACCAAATTTCAAACATTAGACACGAAACGTCAAACGGTAGATGTCAATCGTTTGACATTTTATTAAATTGACTTGTTTAAAATTGATGATGAATTTTTTTGTCTAAATTCACTAAATTCCAGCGAAAAAAATGTTATCCTTTTAGAGAATCGATTTATTTCTTTTCTCACATTTGCACTTTGTGCACGACTAGAATCTCAAACGAGACACATTTATTCATTTCTTCTTTGCCTTTCACTCAGTTTTTTTTTTACAAAACTGAAAGAAAAGGACTTTTCTCGACATTTTTCAGTGAAGTATTTTCTGCGAATTACAGCACAATCTTCTACGGTCTATAGCTTGAGTGCAAAAAACAGCCGCCACACACCTTTTCTAAGCAAAAGTACAAAAAGCAAGAAAATTTATTGGAGACATTCTTGCACGTCTCTCAAAGTTGAAAAGTTTTATACCATTGTACACAGCAATAATTTTAACTGCAAACTTTTCATTCTTGCTCAGCTATTTTTGTTGAAATTTTTTCGTATTTTTCATTGACGACTGAAAATTGTACAAATTATTGATAACATGAATTTAAGCGGCTTTGTAAAAGCTGCTGTTTAGCTTTTAATATACAGACACTAGAATAATTTAAAATTTAACGAAAGCTTCTGGAATTTCACAAATTAGACAGAACGAATCAAACCAAATCTTTTAGAGTGAGAGCTATAAAATGTCGATAATGCCAGAACAGAGCATCAATATGAGATATTAAGCTTACACAGGGACGTTATGAAGAAGAAGATGAAAAAAACACTCCAATTTCCAAATGGTTTGCTTTTTTGCAGACGCTTGGGGCAATAAAAGTCATATCCATGCAGATGATTTCAGCAAGAGACCACGAGAAGTGAATATTTTATATTGCAGACTACCCCCCGAGATGATTCTCTTAGATTTTAAGGGCTCTTGAATTTGAAATTGTAACACTGTGAGTTTTTTTTTCTTTGTGATAGAAACTTTGAGCACGGAGAATATGATATTTTTTCTTTATGCGTGGGGTGAGGGAAATGTTGTACTATATATACAACGCAAAGCTCCTTTTCATCCACAAATAAGTTCCTTTCAAATTATTTTCTCATAAATGTACTGATTATCTCGGTGTACAATGTTGCAATTTACGCTGATATTCTTGAGAAGATACGTATAACATCCACATTTTTAGTTTGGAAAGAAGTTGAACGAAATAAAAATTTCTGTGAGATAATTACACGGTGACCTATCCAATTTCAAACTTGTATAACACCTCATGGTAGAACTTTCCACTAAAGCCCTTTTACCTCTCCAAGATGGCACTGGAATTAGAACGTACATCGTGTTTCTTCTTCGAACACTTTGTTGAACGATGGAACATTAAATCCCCGGAAGTTACATGGATCATGCAGATGTTTAATTAAAGTTGGAGAAACTTAAGAACTAACAGGACAGAAGAAACTACAATATGTACTGTACAATATCTTTTCATGAACTTTAACCTCTCACAGACTATGGCTTTTTGGGTCAATTTTAAAGATTTAAAAAAAGACGTCAATCGTTAGAAAAAATGTCAAAGTTAAAGAGATTCCCAAGATAATAAAGAACGTCAGACGAGAAATGTCAAATGTTAAAAAAAATAATCTTAAATGATTATATTGTCCAACGTTAGACAACAAATGTGAAATATTAGAATATAAATACCAAACGTTAGATAAAAATGTCAAACATTACACATCGTTAGAAAGAAATGTTAAACGTTATAAAAAGAAACTTTAAAGTTAAATAAATAACTGTCAAGTGTTAGAAAAGAAGCATCAATCGTTAGACAGGAAACTTCAAACGTTAAATGTTAACAGGATCTTTAAACGTAAGAATAAACTTTCTTTGTTTTTCCGGTCGTGGTCAGGGGTAGAAAAATTTCGTCCAAAAAGAAAGACGTACTTCCCAAAGCTTTCAACCCCTATCCGGGATTTCCTCAGGTTGAAAGCTTTGGGAAGTACGTCTTTCTTTTTGGACGAAACTTCTCTACCCCTGGCGACGACCGGAAAAACAAAGGATATTGTCTCACGCCAGGTTTAAACACAAAGGTAAGAATAAACGTCAAACTAATTGTCCTAATAAATTGAATTACTTAACGAAAAAACCGTTAAATCCCCCTCTAGAACAGATTTTGTTATATAAGTAGCTCCGTCATGAAGCTTTTATTTTCATTAAGTTAAAATTTTTCTAGTAAAACTAAATATTAAATTACATTAAATGCACGTGAAAATATAACGAGCTTTCTATCTTTCCATTCCATATGCGTGAAAATTTTGAATTTACACAAGCGTGAAAAACCAGATGAGACACAACATGGTTAGCTTTGAAAACTTTTGCTATATAGACTCTTCAAAAAGTTGAAGCTTTGAGTATATGTACACTGCTGGTTGTCGAGGTGGAGTGTTTGTTTCTTAGAAAATAGAATTCAGCTTATTTTTCTTGCGAACACACAGAGCTTGTGTACAAGATGTTTAAGCATGAGCTGCCACCATACTAGTCAATCAATCACTTGACTATGTCGATTATTTTTACCCATTTGGAATACAACCAATAAAGGATGATTCATCCACCAACCCCCGCATTTATTCTACGGGAGAATGTTTAGTAAATGGAGTGAAGTAATTACCTTTTGTTAAGCAATATTGTCACCATTCATGAGCATACCCATGTTTCTTCCAACTTAACATATTCATGTAGCAAGTAACACCTTATTATTCATAAGCTTATCTCACAATCACATGAGAAAATCGATTTTCCGGTGAAAATAATAAAATAAAAATAAAGGGTGTAGCTGCAGCAAATTGCATTTCATCCCTGTTGTGACAACCCTTGTACACCATCCACTTGTCTCCGTGAATACACATTCAGGGTGACAACTATCCTGTTTGCACCTTCGGTTGTGCAAAAGTGTTATGCTGTGTTGCGAAGAAGAATGGGTGGTTTGGGATGAATCAACAATTAAACGACAACTATGTAAATATTTTATTAGGGGTTGAGTGCTGGATAAAAAAAAACAACCAACAACTTTGTTTTCGTTGCATCCGGAAGATCTGCTGGAGGGTTATTCAGATGCAAGTGGAAATAGCACACAAGAACTTTAAACTACAAATTCCCATCATCCACCACACTTCCTGGCACAAAAAAGCTTCTTATTCCAATTAAAGCTTATTTGTAGCTTTCTGCTACACAGACGATGCTGATATTTTACTGTTAAAGAAAGCACATTCGTTGAAAGTCCATGTCAAATTGCATAAA
This sequence comes from Lutzomyia longipalpis, assembly GCF_024334085.1. Classification (NCBI taxonomy): domain Eukaryota; kingdom Metazoa; phylum Arthropoda; class Insecta; order Diptera; family Psychodidae; genus Lutzomyia; species Lutzomyia longipalpis. Next base: position 498,728 of record NC_074709.1, read on the forward strand.
TGAGTGATACAAAAATAAATTGCGTTATTACGTATAACATTTATGAAATTATAATAATTTTCAAACTATGTCGTTATCACAATTTGAAGCATGGATAATTTGTTTGGAACAATCATTAATAAAGCTTCACAAATTCAAAATGCTAGAGGCTACTTTTAGTACTTTGGCACGCAATGCATGGCTCAGGCCTATCGATAGGAACTCCATTATTATTGTAGCTCAAAGCAATTCACATTCAATACAAAATTATCTCATCAATTCTCATACCCAAACATTCTCCAAAATTTTGGGGAATTAAACTTTGGATATATGTATGTATGTACACACATTATGTATTGTTAAATATAAGTACAGATTATACATAAAATGTGTCTTAAGGCAAAATTTAGAGGATATATATATAGCATTGCCTGGGTACGGGGTAATACTGTCAGATTCTGGTAAAATTCGTCAAAAGCGGAAGAACAATTCCCCATTCTCGTGGGAAAAATCACCGAAAAATGACGAAAAGTGAATTTGAATGGTTCACAATGATACAAAACTCCGGAAGAATATCTAAATATATACAAAATACAAAACCCACCCACTGTTTATTTGTGCCTAAATTCTTCACAAGCCTGAAACTGAATTTCAAATTATTTCCACATGAACTTGTTGATATTTAATCCATGAGAAGGGGAGAGGGATCGTCAGCTGCGAAAATTAAACAAAATAAAAGAAATATTCTCTCTCTTAAGAGAATTTTTTTCTAAACCGAGAAAAGCTGGGAAAAGCCTGAGGTACTCTCGACTTCCTTCCGGAGGGATGCTTTTCTTACCATTTTCTTATATGTACAATAATAAATTGCGTTAATTAAATATAGCTCTCTCTGTCTCTCAAGCCTCCCCGGCAATTCTCTCTTCACGTACAACCCCTCCCCCGTCCCGCCTATCTCATATCCAAATTAATCCCAAAGATATGGCTCGTACTCGTTTGCGTCGCGGCACCATGGGCGACGCACAGAATTAATTTGAAAGAAATAATTTATATGGTCTACGAGATGACGCGAAATTCCAGTGTGAGTTTGAAAAAGTTATTTCTGACGACTTGTCTATTAATTGCATAATTAATTTCAAACTGTGTGAGAAAATCCAAATGTGTCGTTGTGGAGGAACATTTTTCCGGGGATGGCAGCAGTAAACCACTTTACAGGCCAATTGACGGAAGGGCGACATAATCTATAAAAGTTTTAACTATCGGTGTCAAGGGGGTAATTCTTTCTTTTTTTTTTGAGGGTCCTTTGAATAAAAGACAAATTGCACGACAAATGTGAGGACAACTAATTAAATTTTTCATGGGTGTTGCATAAATGAAAATATGATTCATTAATTTAAATGAAGGCATTATTCACGGGGATTTGGTGTGGAAAAGAACCTCAATTTTCGCCACAATCAAAATACGACAATTACACGGTGAAGCGGCCATAGAAGTCTCATTGTTGGATGTCTCTATCCATTGTGAGAGAGATCTAATGAATAACGCTTAAAATTCACCGAGACAATTTTATTTCAATGCGATTATCCCCAAAAGTTACGAATTAACTTTCTATCTAGGGTGGGTGGATCCTTGTTCGCAAGGAGACAATTTGAACTTTTCTTCCCCATGGAAAATGGAGGTTTAGTTGATGCTGTGTCTGTTGGGCACATAGAGTTCGCGAAGTTGGCTTGAAAATTAGAGGTTAGAATAAATGAATAAGAAATTAAGATGAAAATGGAAAGTGAGTGATAACGGCACAGACAATGGAAATAAGAATTTTCCAACGTGAGGACTTTGCGTTATTTCTTGATTTATCAGTTGAATTAGAGGGTGGATTTAAGCTCTCATGTCAGATTTAGAAAGCTTTTTTATTACAATTAGATGAGTTTTAGTTTGAAATTTCTTGGAGGGTATACTTAAAGGATTTTTTAATTTATAGCCCTTATTTAAAAAAATTTTACCTTCATATTCATAGAAAAGAGACTTAATTTACCCTGGTTTCTTCTATTAGTTGAGTCAATTTTATCCAAAATATCCTGTATTATCAATATTAATTGAAAAACTGCAATAGTCCTCTCTACTTTCCTTGGAAAATCATTTAAAACTTTGAATTAATCAATACGCAGAGTTATATCGACGATGAAAATGTCTATAATTTCCATAATATTAAAATACTTGCCAATCTCAACTTAATTTTCTCCATAGGGTGGTGCTAAAGCGAATTCACGTCTTTGAGAACTTTGAGAAGTTGCAAAATACAAAGGATTCCGTTAAACTTTTGCGTCGTCACCCTGTATTTATATCACACACACAGAGTGGAAACTCAGTCTTCAGTTAATGCTCGCTATACATAAAACTGCCACTTTGTCGAACGTGAGATTCATCGAGAATGCAAAATAAATTGAATATTCTGTGCAAAGAGCGCACTAAAGCTAAATCCGGTGTAATAATTCAAACGTTTCATGTGTAAAAGTGTCTGTGATTTTAATTTGCAATATATGCACAACATTTTGTGATGCTATATCATCCGGGGGCTGGAGATAAACATGAAGACTTACAAGTTTCTCAAGAGGTCCTCGGGAAGATCACTCTTTCTTCCGAGTGGCATTTTCTTCTGCTCAAATAAATAGTTGAGTGCCAAAGAGGAGTTATCTCTGCAATAAATTTCTTCGTCTTCCTTTACCATTTCAAGAAGATTCTCTGTACATCTCTATTGCAAATATTATAGGGACTTTTTGACAGCTTTCACTTAAAGTTTCCCTTGTATTTTGCAGGAGAAATGTAACGAGATGTAGATAAATATGTTAGATAGTCTCTGTATTTTTCCCTGATAGTGACATTGCTTTTTGTATTGAATCATTAATGTTTAATTTTAGGATATTTGAAATATGAAATATTCTTCATTCTTAATTTTCATAAATCTCGACTCCTAAGACGTCTTCAGGAGCATTAAGAATCATATAGGACTCTTCTTAAACATCCTCTTGAATAAAGATAAATATGATATACTTCCATTTCCAAGTTTAAATAAAAAGCTCAAAATAATTAATTTAGCCGCATGGAGGTGAAACTTTTTTTTACCTCACTCGTATTTCTATTGTAGATTTAACATTTAAATACAGACACTTTTCCCTTGATTAATGTGAGTGAAAATTCTGTACATGATTTTTTTTCGCTACTCCCGAAAAAAATGCTTAGGACACGTGTGACTCCACTGAATAATCTACAATTTCCGTGAAATTCTAGGGGTTTCACCCGCCCCAGCAATCGCACAATTTAACTACCTGGGAACTTTATATTCTCACATTCACCCACAGGATGTGGCGGGGATTTTTTTTGGTGCTTTAAACTCTTTTAGAGGTGGATTTTATGAGAATAGAATTGGTGGAGCACTCAAAATAAAATTTTCACGACAGTATTGCTTCTATTGGGCGACAAAAGGTATGAGTTTCCACATATGTATGTACATAGCACGTACTGTATATTTACCTGAATAAAGCTTGAGTAATGCAGAATATAGAAATCCCTATTTTAAATTTTTTTGTCATTTAAATTTTTTTGAGCTTTTGGTTTAAACGGAAAAGTTTCTCTCCTTAAAAAAATACCGATAAACCGTAAACACCTTGTTTTCCTGGAGCTACATGTAATAGAATGAAGAAAATCTCGAATAATTAATCATATCACAGGACATTAGCACAATATTAATTGAAAATTCCTCCAAGATTTTTTCCGGTTTTTCTTCTTCCAATAAATAAATTTTTCTCACTTTATGAGAACATCTAAAGTCTCCTTCTGCTGCAAGAAACTTTCCTTTGAGTTTCCATAAAATAATATTTCCCAGCTATTACAGCATATACGTATAGCAAAGCACTGTGAATGTTAAATTTTGCGTGCCTCTATTAGTATAGCAATTTTTTTGTTACAGTGTTGCGCAAGAAAAAATCCTCTCAAATGATTGAAATCAAATATTCAATCATTTTCCTTCTTCCACTTCTTTTATTCTGGCCCTTTTACTGCTAATGAATTTGGGCGAGAAGTGGAGGAAGCACAAACCTCGGGGAAGATTTTATTTTCTCCACCCTCGTTGTGAGAATGATTTTTTTTCCTTTTGCTTTTCCCCATCTCCTACCATGTTATTTTCCTCGGTGTGTGTGTGCAAAGAAGTATAACACAAGGAGTTTTCTCTGCGGTATCTCCATGAGACACTGCTTCCCACATTATTAAATATTTATGCGCACTCGAGAGAACATTGACACTGAAGACGAAGGGGGACACGCGGGGAGTAACACAGAAAGCAGAGATAATGATGTGGTCAGGCTCGTAACTTTACCCCGACCACCACACCTCAAACCCCGTGATGTTCTTTTTTTTCTTTGCACTGCTGCCCTTTTTCTTTGCAATTCCCCTACGCGGTGGGGATATACCTACCTTCGGCATCAACTCTACTATCATTTCATTATTAATAGCAATTGACGATGGGAATTAATGAAGTGCCGAAGAGTGTAAATGAGGCGAGCAATTTAATTTTTTCCCGTTGACGGTTCGTATGATGGACTAAGGGGTGAATAGATCAATTTGCTTAGCCACTAGCTAGAGGAAGGGTGTCAGTGGCAATTAATCACCGCACCTGGAAAAATGTAGTATCTTCAGGATTCTCAAGCACATCACTCTTCCAACTTTCAAACCAAGTTCCAACCAATAGAACTTTTTTTTTCTCGAAAAAATATGAAGATTTTCAATTCCAGGAAAATCTTTCTCTCTAGCCCTCATGCAGAGGATGCAGCGCTTTAAAGGATCATATTAAATTTTTGAAAGTTTAAATGATGCAGAAAAAAATACATAAATGTGATATTGAGGAGAATTTTCAATTTACCATAAATCATTTCGAAGTTCGAAAATTAGTTAAAAAAAAGTCAGAATTTTAAAGGATACAATTGCAAACGAATTGGTGACGTAAGACCAAGGATAGAAAGTTAAACAAAGATTAGGTAAAGCTTAAATGCCTTATTTCCTAAATAAGATAAAGTAAAGTACTCAGATAAAAGTTTTAGTATGAAAAACTTTGAATAACAATAACCCAATTAGTTACACCTCTTGAAAAAAATTCCCCTCCCTCCGGAAATCTTTCGGATCATGTTAGCTGAAAAATAATTAATTTTAAAATTAATTTATTATTCATTAAAATGAAATTTAATTACAATTAATTTTGTTTAATTAGATGTAATTTGTAACATTTATTAATTGAAATTAAAAATATAACTTGTTTTCATTTCATTTGATTTGCTATACATTATTAAATTTACGTAAATAACACTGTCCTGTGTATGTACTACTATGTAGTCACAAGTAGATATCGAAAATGTTTTACCGAAATGATTCAAATGTCTAGCAGTATTGTAATTACTTATAATGCTTATAAAATTTATTTTTACTCAATATTTTCTTTACTGTGAATATTGCCTTTTCAAGGAACAACTCTAGGCATTAATAAAGTAATTCTATTCTATATCCTCACTGGCGCTGTCTGCTGGGGCCTAATTAAAGAGAAAATGTTCAGAGCTTCATACATCTGACAGCTTTAGTAGCACAAAAGTCCAATTTAGGCAATTTCCCGCTGAAAAAAAAGCTCATGATTTCATTGGCAAATGCACTAAATATGAAGTCAAAAAGTTAATGGGGAATTTTATTAGCAGCTCCAATTTACAGCTTTCAGGGGAATTTCCATTTGCTAGCCAAACACCAACTGACGCGCATATTTGATTCAGAGTAAGTGCCTCACAAAAGCACATTTTCTCGTTTTTCCTTTTTTTGTAGGGAGTTCAAATTGCAAGAGAAAAGAGGGAAATGTTAAGTAATTTATTACGAAAAAAAAAAGAATCAATAATGATTAACTTTTGGTGTATAATGAAGACCCATATAGGAATTATTATAGTTATGTGGCAAATAAAAATTTAGCAAATTGCCCAATTGAGGCAGTTTCCATATAACATATGATGGATTTATGTTGACAATTATATTTTTATGATTTAAGCACACGCCATCCTCCTAAACACAATCATTGTGTGAAAGAAACTTGCAATTTGATGTGAAAAGAGCAATTGAATAAATGTTTTTATATCACGGAGTCTGCTAAACAGTTTAAGGATTATTAGGAAAAAGTCAACAAAAATCTCATATTGATGATGGGGGTGCAATTAAGGGTTATTTATTTATAACCTTTACTTGAGGGGGTTTAAAAGAAAAATTGTAATTCATCCAATTTTGGTCTTAAAAAATCTATTCATAAATTCCAGAAAGAAAATGTTGTGTTTTGTTATGTTTTTAGGGACAAGCTAATTTTCGTTACGGTCTCAGTTGTTCAAGTGTTCTATATGAATTTTTACAAAGACAGTTAAAGAATTCTAAAGCTGTAAATTACTCAATGATGGAAAACATTCACTCATTACCGACGTCTTAATAGTTTCTTTTTATCTTTTAATCTTTTAACATACAAAAGCTTCGAAAAACAATTAAATAAATATTTTATGTTTTCTTTTCTTTAAAAAAAAAAATGGAAAAAGTAGATTTATGAAAATTTAGAAATACTTGGAAATAGCAAAAATCGAAACATCGTTAGATTTCAAGGAAATTTTAATTTTCTCTAACTGACTGCATTTTTAAGAACATTCTTCGATAGAGAAAATTGAAGATTGTTCATTTAATTTAAATATTTAATCACACGAAAATAAATGCTGTCTCTACCATACACAAGGAAAGTTTAGAAAGCTTTGAGCTATCAGAGCTTTATTGTGATAAATCTTTAGGAATTTAATATGATTTTTCATTGAAAAATCCCTTTTAATCCCTTTCTGATTTTAGTTCAACGATGAATTCCATTGACAATTGATCGACTAAAAAAAAAACAATTAAAAAAAAGAAAACTATATACACACACAGTGGCATGGCACTGTGTGGATATTTCAATATTCTTCTTCATCAAAATTTATCTCGTGTGTTTGACTTGTGAATGAAAGATGCAATATAAAAAAAATACAATGAAATGTGATTTTGTATTTTTGCCACATCGAATTCTGTGGCTTGTGTAATATTGCTCATAGCTCATGTTCAGTTGTGTTCAATTTTCAATACCACCAGCGGACATACTGCACACATGTGGTTTTATAGCAAGGAATGTAGTTTTTAAAACCACAATATTTTGGTAACATTCACCCCAGTTGTGTTCAAAAATTAATGGATTAGGGGCTAAGGGAATGTTCAAAAAGTTTCCATAAATTCAATTTTAATTTTTTTTCAATTACAAAGTTATTTGTTCAAGACTCAAACAAAAATTTACCTCCGTTGACGTCAATTCTCTTCGAAAGCACAACTTCCTGTCTTTGTGTACATTCTGTAAGTTTTTTTTTTATGTAAAGAACTCATAGTTTTTCTCTTTTTTTTATTCTGAGTTTTTTTTTATTCAAGTTCAGGAAGTTATTGTGGTAGATTTTTTAATTAGATAACTTTATAAATTGTCCTCTTCACCTGTGTAGAGTTTTTTGTATAAAAATATTTACTTATCGTGTACATATTCAATTCTACTGTAAAATGTACTACAATAGGTACTGCTAATTATAAATTTATTTTAATTATAGGTACATACATTGCAGATAACAAATAAAATAAATTGTTTTAAATTAAATTATATAGGAAAAACCGGAGTTAATAAGGTCAATGAAGGGTTTTCGAAAAGCACAAAATATCATATTTCCCAATGTGATAGAGCAAAAGGTTACAGGTTGTTCTGATTGAAAATCTCCCGTCCTACAACTTTTTCTCAGGCTATTTTACTCTATATCTCGTTGTGAAATATGATATTTTGACACCATTCTCTGACTTTATTAGCCCCAGTCTCCCCTACTGTGAAATTGATTATTTTGAAATACATATTCAGTCCGTATTGGAATGCAAGTCTGATGGAAAATATTGGTTAGACAAGTTATTTATAAATTTTTAGGAAGTCAAAAATGTTTTCTCGGTTTTTCCTCGCACATCACCCTTTATCCTTCATAAACTTACGTCGGTTCCTAAATCAATATCTCTAATATTAATAGAAGGAATGTGTACAGCTTATTCTTATTTACTGTATAAAGAATGCAATTTTGTAGGGACGAAAGTGAGAGGCAGAAAATAGGATATTTTTTGGGATTTCTCAGAAAATTTAAGCGAAGGTTTTCCCAGAATATCTGCCAATATATATTTTTTAAAAAAGCTTTCAAAATTTTTATTTTTCAATTAACCAAATTCAATTTAGGAAAAAGATGAAGAACTATAAGCGGTCATGCATCATTATTTGTTTATTCTTTCACAAATAAATAAATAAATATTTGTTTGTGCAAAATTTCAAAATGCTCCATGTCCTTAAAGTCTTTACGTATGCATATCACTTCCTTTCTGCAAGATTGCAGTATTTTCCCAAGAGCGAGTGTTTCTTTTTTTTTTTTAGTGAGTTTGAGGCACTATGGAGGTTTCGTAGCAAGTGCCAAAGCTAATATTTTGATAGTGTGCTGTGTGAAGAACAATATCGATCAGAGAGCAAACACAATTTCCCAGCTTTTCCCAGCACCATGTGGGTGAAGAGGGTGAACAACAAGGAAGCTTTTGCCACAGAGAATTTTCTCTTGTGAGTCTGAAGAAAAAAAATTACTGCACCATCTCAAACACTTGTCTGCATTAATATCATCCCCCAAACTAGATGGAGGCATGGGGGATGTTAGTATTTGTTGATACACCCCGCACCCATTGCACCACACTGAGAAAAATATGAATTTTGTGTGCTACACCACCTTTTACGTGAGATTCTCCACTCTTTCTGCAAAAATGCTCTTTCTCAGAAATTATTTATTGGATAAAATATTTTTCTTTCTCTCAACTCAAGCTCTCACAAGTACTAACAGAGATACACATGTGGAAATGATTCGTTTTTCTTTGTCGTGTTTTTCTGCACATTGAATTTATTTACTTATTTATTTTTTAAACGTGAGCTTTGGCACAGGATAAAGATTTCTTATTTTGTAACAACTTTTTAACTAGATTTTATTGTGTAAAAAGAGCTATTGAGCTTTTTTCTATTATTAGATTCTATGCCAAAATATATTTAGCATTTAGCCTTCTACGCTATCTATATGATACGTAGGGACACAAATAGTTGTGAAAAAAAAAGAATTTATTATAGCTACACCTTCATTAATTTATTCCCTCTTCTCAGCACATCTCGTGGGCAATTGCAGATATCCCAGGAGATTCAAATTATATGCGGAATGGCATGACTAAAAATATCAATCAGATTGTGAAAGAGAGATATAGAAATTACCATCCACGCACGGAAGCCACCACCCTCAAACATGTGGGTGTGCTTCATTTTTATTCTCAAAAGAGGTTAAAAATAGACATACAATAGGGCTTTGTATGTGCTCCTTCAAACCCACAGCAAATCCCTTGAGAAATATTTTTCTAATTAACTATAAATTATTGTGTATTAAAAGGATTAAAAAGAAGCATTCTTTTTCCATCAGGATAAATATACTTCTTTAAAAGCAAAAAATACACTACCTTACAAAAGTTTCTGTGTGAATGAAAATTGAGAATTTTTGAATGGTAAAATGGATCAGTCATAATGGCATAACCAGAAATCAAGAAGCTTATTTTTTAACACAATAAATAATTCTCAGTTTTCGCTCTTCCGGAAATTTTGTAAGGGTTGTGTATGTATAATAATCACTGTATATAACACAGAATAAATAGTAGGTACATAGAGCACAATTAACCCAGTACCTATACATAAACTTTTTGAAATCTAAATTCTTCAGTAGCTTTCTATATATTTCTTTTTCTCTTTTGCCACGTTGAAAAAGTTTTAGTCCAAAATACATTATCTTGCTATAAAATTCAGAATGTTTTCACTCTAAATATTGAAATGCTTGTACGTTTTTTTTTATTTTATTTCGCGCAAAAAGTTTTTGGGGAAAATTTTCATTGAATTCCCCTGTAAAATATGAATTGGGAAAGTTTTCTCTATAACACCCCGTTTTATTAGTGCTCATGCTGTCAAGGTATATATACAAGTTTTTGGCAAAAGTTCATTGGGGGGAAATGGGACAAAAAGGTGAATTTTATGCTTTACAAAATGAGTCGATTATTGCAAAATTCATTTTACAAAATTCATATACATCCAGAATATGTAATCGACTAATAATTTTGCGGGAAATTTAAATTTTAATCACTGTATTTGTGGGATATTTGATAGAGGGATTGGATGTGCGTAAAATTAGCATGTTTGATATTCCATTTGGTTTTGCATGACATTCTAAATGGGGGGGATGTTGGGCGCACCGGGGTTGTGATTCAAATGTTGCGGCTTGGGTAGTTTTGTGTATAAATTTAGTTTAAGTTCATTGATACTTTTTAAAATTGCTTTTTGGGAAAGATTTAAGAAAAACTCCCTCTATTGAAGAAATTGTTCTTTCACATCGATTTGCCTTCTTCATCAATCATACACAATATTTTCCCAATGCTACAGTCACCGTACATAAATAGCCCATTGATGCGGAGAATGTGCGTGGTGCTGAAACTGATAGGGTTACTGGCCCTCTTACCCTAAATAGAGACCGTTGGGGGTTGCAAAAATTCTGGAAAAAAGTCACAAAAATATCATAAAATTATCTACAAATATCCTCAAAATTACAAAAAGGTTAAAGAAAGTTGTTTTAAACTTTTAGTTCAACTTCCTATAAATCTCAGCTTTGACCTATATTCAGTTTGTCTAAAATTAGATACAAAGTATATTTGTTTTGATCCTTGCACATACAATGTACATAAATAACTATGAATTTAAGGGCTATTCCCCTACTCAAATAAATCAACACATTTGTGGGTTTAAAACTAAACAAATATCTACAAAATTCCTTTGTGGTATAATTCCAAAAGCAAAATCTCAGCTCTTAAAAACAAACAGTGGTTACAGCACTATAGCACGCTGAATTTGCAAATCATCCCTTCTGAAGAATGAATCATGTCCAGTATGCTAAAATGAATTATTCACTTCTCACACCCTCCACCCACCCTTCCCTTTACAAATCAGCAACATGGAAAAATCCATAATGGATTTTAATTGCATAATATATTGAGTAAAAAAAATCTATACATAAAAGGGAAAATTCAACTAAAAAAATCACAGCTAAAAAGTGAAAGATTAATATTTCCTTTAATAATACGTCAATCAATTTTTTTCCATCCCTATTCCCTCGCTTTTTTGTACAAATATTTCGCAATTTGGCATGAGAATGAGTTGAGGTGTTATATATAATTTATGAATAAAGCACCCTCGCCGTGGACGACCCACAGTCTTTAGAAGCAACATTAGTCAAGATGAAAAATGAGCTTTTCAATCGCTGCAAATGCAGAGATTTCTTTTTATTCAACATCCAACCAAAACTCACTTTATTTCCATGCACTCTAACTCCTCCCTCGGTGTATTTTGTGTGTGTCTGTGTGAAAGATGATGGGGGTAAGAAAAAAAATGAGAGAAAAAAATCAACACTTTTCATTGAAAAACCCAACCACGGTGGAGCTTCAAGTCCTTTTCTATGGATGACGAAGAGAGTACTTCCCATCCAATCCATCGTATATGTATGCATTTCGGTGAATTCAGCAACAAAATGCACTCCATGTTATACCCTCGTCATTCCATTCACTATACGATCAGATGGGGAAGCCTTTTTCACTGTATTTGTCGTTTTATTAATCTGGCTCACTTGTAAACTACCCACCCACCTCCCCCCACAAACCACCCACGTATCTGTCAAGTAAACTCCAGTAGATCGTTTATCTTTTCTATTGAGTGAAGCGACAAGATTTTTTTTCTAACCACCCCCTTTCGTCCTCTGTTTTCCATGGACCATCTGCCATTTATACTCCAACCAGAACTTGATGTACTTTTCTTGAAAATAATGTACAGAAGTACTTTCCAAGGAGATTTTCACACAACACAAACCACTTCGTCTTTGGAATTGTTAGCAAAATCACTGGGAAATGTAAGAGGTGCAAGGAGAAAGGATCTAAACAGAGCTAAAGCAGTATGGTGCTTTGTCGTAGTATTACTTCCTTATTTTTCTAATTTTCATTTTTTTTGAATTTTCAATATTCCTTGCAGTTATAAAACATTCAAAATTTCTCATAAAAATTAATATTTAAATGATTCTTAACTCTTATGCTGAAGACCTGCGCAACAACTTCACATATTTCCTTTAATTCATTGAATAAGATCTCGTAGCATTAATAATTATCTTTTGGGTGGGTGTAGAAAATTCAATATGAATGAAATAAAGTTTTGCCATCAAGCTTTGAGTGAATTTATGTACTGCAAATTCCTTTTCAATCCTCCCGGCAATGTCTATCATATATGCAATTTCTCAATGAAAGACCTCAAAGGGAATTTAAGATTAATACGTTTTGGTTTAGTTATACCCCGAAAGCGAAAGATGATATACATATATTTTACATAATAGTTGGGTACAAGGAGGTAGCCATGACTGGCATAAAACTTATTAAGTCATGACTTTAATCTTCAACTGTAGGTATATAAAGGTTAAAAAACAGAGAATACTATTAACTTGAATAACAAAAAAAAAAACTTTATTGTGCTATAAATTCGGGAAAATTATTTTTCTGTTACAAATTACATTTTTTTTTCGATACCTACATATGTATGTATATAAAATGGTGCTACCTATGCATTTATTTAAAATACTTTTCATCAATACAGATTGATTTTAATTAATTAAAAGCATCCACGTTGAATTTCCTGGTATAAAACTAATAAGGGTGGTGCTCTGTATAGGTGAGAAAATCCCCCACACTTTGATGTTTGAGCAAATACACCATTAGTTATATTCCCAATAAAACACATGATATGGAAATTTCCATTTCAATTTTGGATAGACGTGCATTTAACAGGTATACAAATCTGTGAGATAATAGGGGTTGATAGCGCAGAAAATATTTGCAGCATCCGTTTTCAAAATGGTTTTGATATTTTAAAAACATGTCACAAAAAGTAAATAACGTAAATTTTCCTCATATTATAATTCTATAGTGGTTGGATAAATATAAAATCCAAAGCTTTATACTGGAATATTGAGAGAAAAAATGTTTTTAATTATTCGTAATTCTCTATTGAAGTATTCTTTCAAATATTGTTTTTCAGTAATGCGAAGAGCAAATTGATTAAAAAAATCAAATTAAAATGGAATAAATTGCAAAAAAAATGTTTGTTTTTATCTTATTATATCGATTTCGTGGTTTGAGGGCGTTTTTATGACAAAATTTTTCGGCTATTAAAAAAAAAAACATTTGAAAAGCTCTTCTTTCAAGCACTAACACGTATTTAAATAGGTTTTGGAAAATGAAAATTGATCCTCAAATATGATATTCAAAAGCATAAAAGTCACTTAACTCTGCAACGATTATTATAAAACATTCAATCTCTATTTTTTTCCCTTTTAACAATGAATTTATGTAATAGAAATAAGCATAGCATAGGTAATATAATAAGGCGGGAAATTAAGGAAAATCATTTTGCAGATATTTGAGAAGTATGAGTAATGTGAATGAGTCAAAATGGCAAGTGATTGTAAAATGACATTTTGCAATTAACCATCATTTCCTCCAACCACTCAAGAACAATATCGTATATCAATGAATAGAATTCTCGGATGGGTACTCCTTTGCACCATTGCACCTCAAACCATTTGTCGCATTGTCCCCATTATCTCGTGGCAAATGTAACGACAAATGTGACATTTTGTTATCTTTTCAAATGAAATTAATTTCCCTCACATACCCCATTGTTCGTCCAACTCAGGGCAGAAAATCCATCAGACTGTCTTAATTGGTACCCGTCCTGGTGCAATTAGTGTAAACAATATATGCACCACACATTATGCCTCCAATGTATGCACTCAACTTGAGTAACTGCAAACGATGGAAGATAATTTATTTGGTGAAATTAATCAACAAAACGTACAAATTTGGAATTGATTTTCCCCAATTAAATTAAGATATGCTTACCTTTCACCTACAGTTGTTTGAGATCAAATTAGAATAAATTATTCTTTTTGCTTCTTTGATCCTTTAACTTCTTTGGGAATGTCCTTTTATCGATTTTTAGAAGTTAGATTTCTAAAAAGAAAATCTTAAAATTTAAAAAGACTACATGCGGAAAATGTTTAAGGGTTAACTAAATTGGAAATGACTCAATTTCTTCAGAAAATTCCTAATTTTTAAGAAAAATATCATGAAGAAAGTATTTTCCAAAACACTTTTGAATTACTTTTGAGTAGAGAACTGTATTCTAGCAAACTATTCAAATAAATCAATACATTTATATTCATTTCGGCTATTATTTTGTCTATGCTAAAGAAATGAGCCTATACAAACAGAAGAAAGGATAAAAGTTTGAAGATTTATATATTTGTCATTGCAAACTGATCATCCTTCGAATTTATGTATTGTTTTGACAGATTGTCTTACAAGACAGATAGCTTAAACCATTTGAATATCTTATTAGGATTGTTTATTCAGATTTTAAGGGTAAAGAAGTACAGAGAATAAAAAACAAAAGAAGTACAGTAGTGTTCCGCTTTACGTTCTCTTTTACTTTGAGTTCGTATTAGAAATTGCCCGAGACACTGGAAACGGAAATTTAGACTATTCTTATCGGTTTTACTGTATATATTTTTCGGGTTATTGGTTTAATGTGAATAATTACAGATTTTTCTACTTCAAAATTCCACTGCATGGCCATAGAAGTAACATACACATCGCTCCATAAAATCCTTCTGACTACTTAAAGTAATTTTTTTTTCACACACTCATTCCTTATCATTAATGTAATGCATTACATTCTACGCATTAATGTGGAAAATAACCACCTGTGATGAGAATTTTTTCTCATTATCTCAGTGATTTTGCCCTAAAATTCACGTGAATATTAGGTATCCCATATGGGGAGAAAAGGAGCCATATACATAAGTACCCAACAACACAAAACATATGAATTGCACACTGGAGGATCAATAAATGTGGACCAGAAATGTGAATGTTGTACCACATAAATCCTCTATTTACTCACGCTCCCACACATTTCAATCAATCTCCTTTGGGTGTGTTGTGTATATAAAGTATTTACCCACAGACATATTATCATGAAGTGTGTATTAAATCTTTCGATTAATTTGGGGGAATGTTAAGATTAGAAAAGGGTATTTATCGTTGAGGCCCCAACAATTGCGATCGACACTCATCAATTTCATTACAAGTATCTATGCTTGGGTCGTCTCTTCGTATTTTCTCTTGTGCGAAACATTTTTCCGCCGTCACTCCGCCCCTCTCTTCAAGCATAGACCGCGGTGTGGGCGCACAAATTCAATTGAACTTAATACAATATAAATGACAGATTTATAGCCCATGGCAAGTCTTTCTGCCTGGCTGCCATAGAAGCAATTATATATGATGGCTCTCATTGAACGTGCGCTACATATGGCTGCGAGTGATGATAACACATGGATGCGGAGGAACATTCACGATGGGGTGGCTACATACAGCCCCTCCGGAGAACCCCCATACCCCAAGATGACAATCGAATTCGCCAAATTTCCTGCTCCCATAGCAATATTGGCCTGAAGAGGAGTCACACGATAAGCCTCGCAACTCCCAGGGGGGCGTCTTATTGTACTCAATGCCTCCACCAGCTACGTGATAGCTGCCAACCATAATGTGACGGAACAGATCAATCACCATATTTGTGGTGACTGGCTACATGTTATAACATTGAGCCCATACTGCCAGTAGAATTGGCAGATTTAACCACTAGACTCATGCTGTATTGGTCCGAACCACTCTTGTCTCCTGCATGATGCCCGCCTCCGTAATCTACATGAGGAAGGGTGATAATTCCATTATTAGGCACACCAAATTTTCCAAACAATGTGAAGAACAAAGAGGAAAATTCAAGGGGGTGAATGTAAGCTTTCGGAAAGGAGATTACAAAATGCATTAGATAAAATGCAAGTTATGAAACATGGTTGAAATACAAGATAATATGAGCTTGCTCTGCATATATAGCAAACCTTGTATGTGTATATATATACATAGGTATGTATGACTGATGGTCCAACAATTATATGTAAAACTCAGGAATAAATTGTGAAGAATGTTAAAAATTCAAAAATAATTTATATCGCTGATGATGTAAAAATTTTTGAGAATGAAAGAATTTTTAAAATTCTTTACAACAGCAAGATATCGTATAGAGATTTCCACAAGAGTTACGATATTTGCTGTTACAACCAGCGACATATAAATGTGTTCAAAACTCCAATCAGTCACAAAGCCAAATTTTCTTTATCGCATTCTTCCTCTAAATTTGTAAGGTTCTAAGAAAATTTACAAAATACACAAGTTGTGTAATAAATTAGAAAGAAAATTTTATCAGTAAGGAAAATGGCTTGGATTACATTTTAGGGATGATATGAGCGTGTTCGTAAACTTTGTTGCGTGAAGCTCCAAAGACGAGACATTGCAAAACTTAAAGCTCTTTGCCTTAAAACTCTAATTGTATTGTGAAAATTCTAGGAAATTCATCTCTCTGTGAAGAATAGGACTTTCCTTAGCAAGGAGAAAATTTCAAGATGAAAATTATTTTAAAGATTTTCACACTCCTCTTTCCTTCTCAAAAAAATTTCAATTTTCTTTAGGAAAAGAACCATAACAAATTAAGGAAAGTACTCCCAAACACTTTGTTCGGGATTCGGCGTACAATAAAATATGGATTTGTTGAATTTTCCGCACCCTTCAACATTTGCATGTCATTTCGTTGGTGGTGTACATGAGAAAAATTTTGCTGATTAAATTTATTTAATTGTCATGTCATCATCTCCTGTCATCAATTTTAATGAAAAATGAGTGGCAACGTATCTGTGTGTGATATGAATTTGTCCCACATTCACACCACATGGGACAACCGGGGTGATAGCTCTTCGTTATCTCTACGGTCCCTCTATATACATTAGTGCCGGTGGTGGATCCCAGGGCGACACCCCATCCCCCAGTAAAAAATATGGTTTCAATGGGAGATGCATCCATTGTGGCGTGTAGAATAATGTGAATGTGGATTACAAAAAAAAGAGCACATAGAGTTCTGAATTTTGGTGGGGTATATGAATTCAATTAGCTCTGTTTGGTGCAAGGGAGGTTAATGAAATTAAAAGATTATCATCTGGGTGGTTTACACAGAAAGACATTCACCCCATTTTTCCCCCCAAACCAAATATCACTCAAAAATTATATTTCTGTTGACGTGCAATTCTTCAAAAACAACCCACTCGTAAGCAACTCAGTGTCCGTTTTAAATTAAATTTTCGTCTCGGTGACAACTTTAATTGATACACTGAAGGGATTAGATGAAATTTGTGGCTATGTTTTATGAAATTTCATTCCGATAGAGAGTGTCTTGAAATGGAAATTGAGGTTAGATTGACGTTCCTTCATCTTGTAGCTCTCGCTGAATTTTGAGAGCTTTAATTCACCCACCAGAATTCTATCATTTATCAGATTACTTTTGACGAAGATTTTCTGGATATAATTAAAAAAAAATTGTGTTTGATTTTCAATAAAAGGAGTCTATTCACTCTTATATGCATTTTGTTACAACTCATTTTTTGTTGACAGTTAATATGGCTTATAAAGGTGGAGACGCCTGGTAATCTTCTTATGTCTCTGTTTTCCTAAAAAAAAACGTTTTAAAGACTGCAGTGCAGGTGCCTGGTTGTTCATGATTCTCATCAATTTTTTTTCTTAATTGTTGGTAACATAATAGAGTTATTTGATAAGTACCAGGCGCCTCCACTTTGCTTCCATATAAATCAAAGTCCATGAAAGAGGATCTTATGGATTAGGAAGGAACATTATATGCTAAAGAAGTTTAAAACAACTTTCAACTTTTCTTGAATTTATTTAAAAATGTTTTTTGAACATTTAGAATGAACAATGAATAGACTTCTTTTAAAAACAATCTCAAAACTGATGAAATTTTCTTTTATTAAAAAAATGTTTAAATAAATAGAATATATTAAATCAGTAAATAGATAATACATAATTGGATGATTTATAAACAACCATTATTGATAAATTGAGAGACGATGATGTAATGCTTTATGCTTCTGCCTAATTAACATAAATCTAATTTCATGCATTCATGTACATAATTTTGATTTATATTCATTGGTGACAATTCTGCAAAATGAGTGATTATTAATTAAAAATTCAAATTTATTTTACAACTCAATATTGATGTTGAATTTTATGCTATTTATGTTTACTCCCATTTTAATAATCACATAACTATTTCGCGATTTGTAGCTCAGCAAATTATATGTAATTTCGTTAATTTTGAACTACATTGTAAAAATGTGAATTTAAAGAAAAATAATCAATATTATTCGAGATTTAAATGCTGAATTGAAATTCCTCCGCATGGAAAGACGACACTTTAAGGTCAGATCTAAATTGAGGGGGAGATTTTCGTAAAATGTATCGAATACACGACACACAAATTGAATACGCTGGAGGGAAAAAATGTGTCATGAAATTGGAAAATCCCTCTTAATCCCTTCGATATTGATTCATTTTGGTTCTTTTCACACCACACAACACGGAAAATGTTGCCCAAAGGGGAAATATGTATTTTTTTCACGCCAAAACACAATTTTCCGCTGCGGCAAAAACACAATTTTTTTTCTCACACCTTTAATTAACTTTCCACGATAGCATTTTAATTGTTTATCAAAGTGATAGTGATGCAAAAAACTACGCAGATTCCTTGTATGAAAGTACAATGTTAATTTTCCATTTTTTTCCTGTTTTGTAAAGGAAAATTTTCACGTTGAGTTTTTAGTTATTATTATTTTTCTTTGAGAGTACCAAATAAAAATTGTTGTGGAAAGCGTTTTGCAGTGATATCACTGACAAATTTTTAGTATAAAATTATATAGTGAATTTTTTCACAGAAAAAAAGAGCGAAAAACATTAAAAAGTAAGGCTTATTATCAAATTTCCCTAATAGAGGAAAACTAGCCATTGTCTGGCGCATTCTCCGAAACTAGTTAATGAGAATTGATGTTATTTGGCACAATGCAGAGAAATTCGCTCTAGGGGGTACACCATTTATTTATTTGACATACCTAACGAGAATTTCAATGGAGTTTAGTATCGTTTGAGCTTTTGGGATCAAAAATCGATTTCGTAGCGTGACATTTGTATTTCCACTATACGTGTACGTACGTGCTTCTAATTTAGCCATTGAGCTAATAGCTTTATGATTTATCCTAAAACCCCTAAAACAAAGATTCTAACATTGAGAATATTGAGAGAAAATATTCTTTTAGCCATTTAGAATGTCTTTTGAGAATTTTTTTTGTTGAAAAAGAGAAGAAAATTAAATATTTAAATGTCTAATTAAATAGAAAATTAATGACTTTTCTTAACAAGTGAATAAATTGATAAATAAATTAATCTTATTATTAAATATTATCATCCTACCACTGATCGTCAATGCCTTCCATGCTATATATAGAATTTTCCACCAAAGACTAATTGTTTGTCTTGAGCTCAGCATTCTCAGTCATCACGTGCATCGCGTCATTTTATTTGTCTACAATTCAATCAACATGATTCATATCAACGTCGTATTTGTTTGCTTGAAGTCTAATTGAAAGTTTTTTCGTAATGTGTTTGTGCATATTGGCTATGGGTGTCTAAAAAAAAACTATCGTCTTGTTGTGTATTGTATGTAGGTGCTGATGATGTGAATCATCCACCACCCCAAAGTCTATCACAAGCCACTGGGGCAACGGCGTGGGGGCGCCTAGTGGTTGGGGGCAATGACGACAATGACATCTGCGGCCAAATGGGCCGACAGCGACTTTCCCTCAATGGTGCCCTGACAACACCGCAATCTAGACCGCTTGAACTCGATGTCCTCGCGACGGCGGACCTGGCGAATCCCACAACAAACCCCTCGCCATTCCTGATGCCCAGTGGCCACTACATGGCCGGGCGTAACTCACTGAGTCGCCAGAGTCTCGTGGGTAAGCCATTAGATTTGAAAATTTTCAAGAAAAGTGTCGACTCATCCATCCATTAGTTGCATCCTCATGTATTTAGCTGTTTCACTATCCCATCTTCTGACCAAACCCCCCCCCATGCCATCCAACCGCAAAGATTTATCGTTTCCGATTGCATACACCAACTACCCCCAAACTCTCTCTGTCTGTACATAGCGCTACATCTCTTCACAATCTCATTCGTGACCATGTTTTGCAGTGATGAGATATCGCAACGAGTTTGTTTTTTTGTTTTATTTCACCACAATCACCCGTTTTTCCCCTATGTATAGAAAATCTATCGTAGTTCTGTGTGGTAGTGATGTAATAGAGGAGCATGTACATAGTTCTCATCTTGTCTGGAGCTTTTTTGTCCCTATAAACATACATATACAGGTCAAAAGATATTGATAGTCAATCAAGAAATTATTCTTACCTAATTGTTCCGAAAGTAAAATTACAGAGCTTTCAAAGGTCAAGTCATGACCTTAATTATTAGTACAAAAAGAAAATCTCTATAAAATGAATTCTGAATCTTATTTTAAATTTAAAGCAAAGTTGAATCCAGAAATTTGAACTAAATGCAAGATATATAATGCAAATTGTATGTATTATATGTAGAGTACATTTGGCATAAGAATTTTCCTTATGTAAATTCCCAAACACTAGCGCCAGTAATAAAAAGCGAGATGTAGATGTAACAATTGAGCATCACCCATGAGATTATACTACATGCTCCTTCAATGATAAAACTTTTCCTTCTTCGCTATTATTGCTTTCGTGCTGTGCTTGATAGAGGAGAATGGCAATTGAGAGCACTTCTAAGCGCCAATATGAACTTCATCTCAGCAATTTTGACGCGACATACCATCAAGATAGAGGAAAGTTTTTTTTTTTGAAGAATACCGGTCAAGTAGAATAATTTACACCACATCCACCCACCCCAGCGAGGCATCCGTCGCCAAAGTATAATATTGACAGCTAATTCCACAAGAGAGCATCCATTATTGTGCCATCATAATCTATATTGAATGTGTTTCTTTGTGAAAGGAAAAATGCTCAACTTTTCCTTTACCCCCTTCACATTGTCACGTAGAAAGCATTTTCATGGCTGCAGAGGAGATTCTTTTTCTCTGCAGATGATCATTGCTGAAATAATAACAATAGAATGATTTTTTTATACATGCCATTGAAGAAGACAACTTTTTTTTTTATTCTTTTTGACTGACTGGGTGATAATTTCGAAAAAAAGAAAATTGCTAAGAAAAGATAGAAAAATAAAGGATGGTTGATATTGTTTAATTTTCAGAATATAAATTTTTCAAAAAGGACTAAAAGGATTTTTTAAAATTAGAAGTAAAATTTAATAATATTGGATTGACCAATAATGAGCTAGAATGGTTTTCTTCTCCTTGGTTATATATAGTTTAAAAAATACAATATGGTTCATTTATGTACCTATATAGCTCCACATTATTATTTTTTTTTTGTAAACTTTCGGGCATGAATAAATAGGTAGTATCGATCATAAATAACTTTAATACAACATTAGTTAAATAGATATTCGTTGTTAAACATTATTCATTTTTATATCCTTTTCATTCTTTTTTTATCAATAAAATAAAATGGAAAATGTCCATATCCATAAATCCTTTTTTTTTTCTTATCGAAATCAAATGTCATGACGTTGGCGATTTTCTCCACCCCAACTCTGAGCCAACATGAGAAGAGAAGCGAAACAAGAAATTTGCTTGATATGCAGAAAAGTTTTCGAAATTGTCACCCCATTTCCCTACATATGTACATTTTGAAAGCTTTTCTTATTTATATCTTTTTTTTCCTTTCTTTTTCTTTCCCACAAAATCGCTTGCAGATATTGTCAGCTCCAAGTTTGGCATGTCCAGACCGCAACTGGGTCAGAGTATATCGCAGCAGGGTTTCTTCTCTACATCGCGGGATAGTTTATCAGCACCGTGTGTTGTCACCCGTACCCCACATTCGCATGTCTCGGCCACGGCGTCGGAGATGGATTTGTCTAGGAAAACGCAGAAAAAGGAACGAGGTCGACTGAAACCCGCGGAGCAACCACTTCTTACATCGTGGAATCGTACCGGAATGCGATGCAGTAATGCCAATACGATAGGAACCATGTCAAGTAATCACCTCAATAATAGCGGCAGTGGATGCAATGGAGCTGATAGGTAGGTTAATGTTATTTTATTTTAAGTATCACCCTTTAATGCCCTTTAACATAAACGTAAATTAAATTAATATACAAAATAAGATTTATATATTTTTTTTAATTTTGACATTACTTTTATTACGTTTAATATCTTTTATTATTAATTTTTGTATTTCTCTCTGAGTTGGACATTTCTTTTTTTTTATATTATGTAATTTTAATTTATGACGCTTATTTTCTTACGTTTGACATTACGTTACGTTACGTTACGTTAAATGGGGTCCGGAGACTTTCATCTCCTGTGCACTGCGGCCCATGTGGGCCTATTGTGCATCCCCTTGGTTAGTGTTGGATATTGAGGCGTTTAATAAATTTGACGACCTCAATTGGAGTAATGCTTTTTGGGAGAGGCAATTTGCAGGTGCCTGTGCCCAAATGCAACCTCCTAGAGTGGACCCAAGCGTCACATGTGATTGAAGTCTTTGCGGCACTAATATTCTCTAAATATTTTAAAGATTCGTAAATTAGTTTCATATTCTTGATATTTTTTTTATCTTCAGTACCCAGTTGGCACAAAAGGTCATTATAAAGTCTAATGTGCCGAAAAGGATCGTTAGAATAACGTTGATAATTCATCAAAAATAAGTCATTTTACGTGATAATGGGGAATAAAAAAGACCCACGTTGAAAGTCAGTACACCGTCAGAATAACGTTATTGGAAGAAATTTCTGACCTTTTTCTTACGTTCTACTGACCTTTAAAATTTGAGACCAAAAGGGGAAATTTTTGACATGGCATCTCAAAAAAAATTTCCCAAACATATTTCTCTCTCTAGCATACATGGTAGCATAGGATAATGGTGTCTTCTCTATTTCCCTACCAATATACCATATTTATTAATATGGTATATTTTACAAGGAATATTTATAATTTTTTTTCGAAATTTCCTATATCTCAAATTTATATGCCGAAATACTTTACCGTCGCAAATAAGTCAAAAAGAACCTAAAATGGACCTTTCATTAAAAATTAATTATTTTTTATAAAAATTTTTGAAATATTTCTGATGATAGAAAAAAGATTTTGTCTTTACTACTCATTTAAAATGTCTTAGACATCCTTCCTATTGCTTAAAATGCTGACCCGGCTTGATTCAAAAGCAATTAAATATCCTGAATTTCGCTATAAAATTTATTGATACTCCCGGACACTTAAATCTACGCCATATCTCGTAGCTTAAAAATTTTTGTCACATATATTGTATTTGGCCGAAAGACTGAAAATATCAGAAAAGTTATATGTTTTTCAGACCAATGCAAGGAAATTTCATTACTAAACACGAATAATTCTATTTTCACTTCACAAGGCGTGTTGTTTAAACGTTTCTCCGTATTTAAGCATGTATTATGAAAAATAGTGATTTAATATTTTGGTATCTACTTTATATTTCAATTCAATAAAATTGGTAGCAAACATTAGGTATAAGTAACCTTAAACTTTTAAATATACGCGCATCAATCAAATACAAGGTGTTGCAAATTTTGAATTCTCGATAAATAATACCTATGTATAACATTAAAAAAATGAAAGTAAAATATGTACGTACATACTTGCATTGATTTATTGGAGACAACCTTCTTAATTTTTTTTAAAATGTACCTAGGTATAGAAAAACCCATCATTATGAAAATGAGGATATGCAATAAAACTTTGAAGAAATGGTACCGCTTAAGACAAGGGTACTTGTCTGCAAAACACATGTTTGGAAAAACCCTTAATGTGAGACTTTGGTTACTTTGCCTGGGAAAACCCTTAAATGTTTATGACCTAAAAAATTTTGCACTCAGAATTTAAAAGATGTTCCGACAAAAATATTGCTAACAGGCTTAACACATTTTGTCTCACAATAAATAAAGATTAGATCTCTGTTTAGTAACCCAGATTATTTACGAAGAGATTTAACGATCTTTTCTCCTTCGGGTATATATATCCCTGAAACTTTTTTAAAATTTCAGTTCTTTGACGACCGCGAAAGGATACTTTAGTTCAGTAACTTGAGTTAAGTCACCAGCAACACAATTTTTTGTTCAGAGTGTAATTTAATTTAATTGCATTTTAATCTGAGAGTAAAACAAGTGCTGTTTAATTGTGCAGTGAATTCGAATAATAGTAAGGGTGAGATAAAAATGTACAAAATCGTCAGGACCCTAGAAAATGGAAAGAACCGTCTTTCCATTGTTCCAAATGGATGGGAAAAGAACAATAAATTGTATTGGCCTCCGAAAAAGCATTCTAAGCTGATAAATGACCCTCTTTCTGAGCCAGGTAAGTTAACCATTCAAATATTACGATTACTTATTTAATAATCGAAATGATTCCAGAGGATGACTGGCTTGCATTCGACTGTGAACTAGAACGCGATGGATTTAACTCATTCGCAGAAGCTGAAATAGATTTGAAGAGATTACTGGGTGATTTAAACAATCACTTAAGAAAAGCTCCAAAAGAGAAAAGAAGAAACAAAGCCGTAATTTATAAAGAGTTTCGTTCCCTTGTTGATGAGTGTGTGGACGAAAGGATCAATGAGAACCATGAAAACAGATCGACTTTCGACGAACTTAGATCACGCTCAGAAAATAACTTCAGTTCTGATATAATAACAGACATCGCCGACCCTCAAACGCAGATTCAATTTGACGAATCAGTACAAATGGATCTTGACAACAGTCAGAACAATGATGATACATTTTCACATGCAATTTTACCTGTGAACAATGATGACAGTGGCACTTCGATTACCAGTACAAATGATTGTAAGTAATTTGTTGAATGAATTAATAGAATTTCTTTTTTTTTTTTAATTTTAATGTTTCCGAATAAATTTAAAAAAATTGTTATACCATGCGTGAATATTAAAAACACTTTTTTTTTCTTTCATAGTGGTTTTGCTGGAGTTGAGAAAAAATAATGACATTCTTCAGGAAATCCAAGATCAGCTTAAAGAACGAAACAGCCATCTTCGCACGATTTCTGAAGTTACTATGAGTACAAATGTAATGGTTAAGAAGCTGATGGATGCACAAGGAAGAGACCATGGGGAACAGGAACTTGAGGAAAAGGAAATTCAAAAAATGCCCATTCGTCGCCGTCGCGACTTGGAAGACTTTGAATTAAAGCTTTCTGATAAGGAATTTTTCAAAAATCACAAAAAGGAGTTAATTAAAGTAGCAGGTTGCGGTAAGAACAGGGGAATCAAGTCCACGAAAATTGCTTATGAAGTTGCAGATAGACTTTTTAAGAGAAAACTTCTAACCAAATTTTCTTGGACTGGAAAAGGTAATAAGTGCAATTTTTCTCAATTAAGCAACACGTTCACTTTGTTTTTTGCGGTTATCAATTGTGCAGATAACACATTTACAAAAATGGAATGCAAGAACTTTTTTGTGAACAAGCTACTTAAACACTCTCGTACTCGATTTAATGAAGAAGATCGTAAGAAGAATAGATTAACAAGTTCTGTTGTTATTAATTAATAGAGAAAAGACTAAGTACGTTGTTTTTTTTTCAATTTTGGCTTAATAAACGTTTCAGAACATTTATCAGAAATTTTTAATTAACGCGTTAAACGAAAAGAGAAATTGCTGAATGCAAAGAAGGTTTAAGTATAATTGATTTTTTTTAAACTAGGGCTATATTAGCGCCAATCATGTATTAAATATAAACAAAGACTAGCTGCATTAACTATAAAATACCTACATAACTATTTACTTATTCTTATTATAATTTTATGTCAATTGGTCAGTGAAGAATATTCAAAAATTTAAACAAATATAATGTAAGTGTTAAAACTTCATTTTAATGGAGAAACTTATGATAATCAATAAACAATTTATATAGAAAAATGTGAATGTTTTTTTTATAGGAAAATTCTTAAGAAAATTTGAGTTTCTAGATCTGTGTGTACCGTAAAGATCTACCTCGGCTGTCAAATTTACAAACCGTGTTCTCATCTTCAGAAAAATCCATCTCTTAGTTATAAAATGTGGACTTCCTTAATTTATCACCATATGTGTTTACACAAGACGAGGGCGCTGTTAAGCATTTTTATAACAATTATGGAGGCAGAGGTGGTAATTCTCGAAAATCTAGAATTTTATAACACTATTGTGAACAGACCTTTAGAAAGTCAGGATATTTCATTATGACTTTATTCATGTCAGTTGTTGACATTTCAGTGTCAGCTTGCAAAAGTTTGAAAAGGTCATTTTATCCGAAAAGCGAATGACGCGGTTTGTTTAGCTGTGCATCTACTACTTGATATGAACGCATTTTCTTGTTTTTTTTATTCGATTAATATTTTAAAAATTGAAAAATGGAACGAAGATCATTCAGATATAGTTCAAGCTATTATAGAAAAATTGATGCATTGCGAAAAAGTTTAAATAATACGTATAATACTAATCAAGTTTTAAATATAAGTGTCGGCAATGACATTGCAGAAGAAAATGAGACTTCAATGGACATTGATTTTGAAGGTAAGAGAAAAATGTCAAGTAAAAGAAAAAAAAATTTGATTTTTTGTTAGCTTAGTTTGATCTTATAATAAGGGTTCTAACCTCAAAATAAGGGAGCTATTGCACTAAAGTTCTAAGAATTTGATGCTTAAGATTTTACATAGAAAGAACGAGAAAAAACAGCGTTGTTGTATCTCTCGTACTCACATAGAGGTTATGTTATGATGCTCAAGCATTTGGAGCTTAAGTGTAATAGCCCCGTAAATGAGTGATGCTTTAACACTTTATATGTAATATAAAGAAATTAAAGACTAGATTTCTTTAGAAATAAGTTATAGAATTTACTTTCTTTTGCAGAAGAGAATATTAATTTGGATTATTCATCAGATGAAAATACTGAAGATGAGGAGGAATATAATACACCAGATCTGCATAATGATATTCATATCTGGGCAATCGAGCATGACATAAAACATGACGCACTTACAAAATTATTGCATATTTTGAGACAATTTCCAATGTTTCAATATCTACCTTTAGATGCGCGTACAATCTTAGAAACACCAAGGCATATAGATGTGAAGCCAATGGGAAACGGAGAAATGTGGTATCATGGAGTTAAAACCGTTGTCTGTAAACAACTTGAACAACTGAATATAGACAATTTACCAAAAATATCAATCAGGTTTCATGTAGATGGTCTTCAAGTATTTAAAAGCTCAAAGATTGATGTATGGCCAATATTATGTGCCATTGATGAGCTTCCTAATATTCCACCACAAGTTGTTGCAATCTATTGTGGAAACGGTAAGCCTTCCTGTGTGTCGGAATACTTTGAAAAATTTATTCCAGATGTTCAGGATCTAATAAGGAATGGTTTGAAGATTGGCATGCACCATATTATAGTCTCTATTAAGAGCTTTTTGTGTGATCTTCCCGCGCGAGCATTTGTTAAAGGTATAATATTTATTATTTTATTTTAATTTCTATTATGACAGAATTTGGATATGATAGAGATGTGATGGAAAATATGTTTTTTAAAGGTACCTATAAATCTTAATTATTTTTAGGTACCGTGTATTATAATCACAGATATGGATGCAGTAAATGCACAGTTGAAGGAGAAAATGATCCAGGTAAAATATACATTTATTCGCCATATTCACCATATTGTTTGATCTAGTATATAATGTACTATATTTTTAATTGTAGGACCACGAATGAGCTATCCTACATTGAATGCTCCTAAGAGAACTAATGAAAGTTTTAGGAGACGTCAAGATCCCTCGCATCACCATGAAACATCTATTATTGAAGAATTGCCAATCGACATGATTACAGCATTTCCAGTTTCCGATGATCTTCATTTACTGCACCTAGGTGTTATGAAAAGATTAGTTTTAGGTTGGATGGAAGGTAAATTTAATTACCACTCAAAATGGCCAGCTGCAATTACTAAAAAAGTCTCTAGAAGGTTGGTTAAGCTTAATTATTACAGACCAAAAGAACTTCATCGTAATATCAGAGATTTGAATGAGATTTCTAGATGGAAGGCAACTGAGTGGCGAACTTTCCTTATGTATACCGGTGTTGTAATTTTAAAAGATATTCTCAAAGAAGATGTTTTTTATAATTTCTTATTACTTTTCTGTAGTGTAACAATTTGCGAATCTCGTCATTATCACCACTTACTGCCAGTTGCGGAAGCCATGTTACAAGAATTTGTAAAAACATATATACAGCTCTATGGTCGCGATCAAATTGTTATGAATATTCACAGCATCATACACGTGGTTGATGACGTTCGAAATCATGGGCCATTATTATCCATGTCTACTTATCCCTTTGAAAACGAATTGCAAAGTATTAAAAAAAAAGTGAGAAATGGAAATCGTCCACTCGTTCAAATTGCTCGAAGACAAATGGAAAAATCTTATGTGGACTTGCTAAAAGCAAAAAAGGTTAAAGTATATCCAAAGTTGGACAAAAAGATATCAAATTCACACGAACTCGATGAATGTTCTGGTACCTATAAGGCCCTAGACTTAAGAAAAGATTTTACACTAAAGGGTGATCATAAAAATTGTTGGTTTATGAATTACTCAAATGAAATTGTCAGAGTTATAAATATTACACAGCACAATTCAGAAATTGTTATTTATGGTCAAAAGGTACGAGAAATTTCAGATTATTTTACTCAAGTTATTAAATCATCAACCTTGAATATTTATTGCTCCTCAGATTTAGTTTATGATAGAAAGAGAATTTATAAATTGTCTGAAATTAAATGTAAAATGTTTGGTATGGAACATAAGTCTAAGACAATTTTTATTCCGCTTTTACATACCCTCTTTTATACCCTTTAAACCGATTAAATTGTGTAAAAGGAAAGAAGCAAAGATTTGTAAATAAATTTGTTATCATAATATAAAAATGAAAAAAATATAAATAAAGTATCGATAATGGGCCTTATTCAGCGACCAAGAAACCCTTGAAATTCGCTTGAAATCTTGAAATATCAGTACAAAATTCAAAGATTTCAATGGTTTCTTGGTCGCTGAATTAGGCCCAATGTTACACTTTTTAAATGCTTTATATATAATGCTATTATAAAAAAGCGCTGTTATTATAATTTAGAATTAATTCTATAACTGTAGTAATTTAAAAAATAATTGGTTTTACATAAAATTGAAAATAAAATCATAAATCATATCTCACACATATGGAAATGAGTCTTTTGAATCTCAGAAACTCTAAGAGGGTTTCTTTACGTTCGGATGTCCCATTTCTAACTTCATTGCTGCCGTACAAAACTTTGTAGAAGGTCTTGTAAGACACATACGCACAATCTTGGTCACCCGCATAAGCATTCTTCCCTATAGTTATATGACATGCGCGAAATACTAAAATTGCGACAATAAATGACGAATTTCTCAATGAACAAGACCTGGCGCACCCTCATTATGATCTTCTTTAACGATTTCATTGATCATTTTGATCATTTTTATTGATTTATTCGAGAAAATCGTGAAAAACCTAAACCAAAACAAACGCCTGTCAAAGGTCAAAAGAAGAGTGCAGAAATACAAAAAAGAAATATCCCACGCAGTCTTTCTCTTTCTGTCTCTCCCTCAACACCAAAGGTTGGTGGAGGGTAAGTATACTTACGGTATTCTGACGTTGAGATTTCGGCAGGAATTTTAGCCAAAGTTGATGGAGGGTCAGAAATGTTGTGCTTTCTTACGGTATACTGACGTTGTTAAGGAAGAAATTGAAAGTATATTTTTATATAATAAATGAGATTCTTCTGCTCAAAAAGGCTTCTAAAACAACTTGCTATCTTTCAAATAATCATTTTAATGCATTTATATGCCATTTTAATTAGTTTTTGATGATAGAAAAAATGATTGATTTTTCATCTTACTGACCTTTAATGACTTATTTTTGACGATATTCCAACGTTTACACAAAAAATTGAATTTATGCGAAAATATTGAAGTAAATGAAGCAAAAACGTCTTTTAATAGCTTTTTGATCATCTACAAATAGATTTTGTAATGTTTTAATGATTAAAAATTTGATTTCTGCAAAATGACTAAAAATGCCTCAATTTTTACTGACTTTACTTACCAAAAAATAACGTTATTCTGACGTTAGAATTTAGTAAGCTAATGACGAAATTCTGACCATTTTTTACGATAATTTAACGTTATTATAACGTTAATAAATAGTAAGTAAAGTCAAAGTTATTATGTGTTAGCTGGGGTACAATTTATATTACAAATTAAACAATATTGCCATAAAAGAGATAAAAGATTGCTATCGCTCTACTCAATTTGTGGCTGCTTCTTGTGAATGAATCATCATTCCCATCGATCGCTACTTATGATCAAATTTGTATACTGATTGGGATGGGTATGGTTTGCAAGATATGGGAAAGTGAGGTTTTCAGTTCTGTTGGATTATGGGATGAAAATTTGAGGAATCAATATTGAGTTTCCTCCATTGTGTCTTCAATGCAAACAAGGCACCCGCTATTGTACTCGCATGTGTCAATGAGACAGCTTAGATGTTTGCCAAAGAGGTGTACATCTTGATTAAGCATCGTCATTTTGGTGCGGGAGAAGGCAAAACCTCAGGCAAATTGCACAACACACACACCTTACTTTACTACCATGCGCCTCTATGCTTTAGGTAGAGGAGGGAAAATCTCCCGTCAGCTGAGAAAATCCCACAAGTGACGATAATTAATTGATGCTCCATCATTTTGTTTCCAATTCCACAGAGTGGCACGTAGATCGGGATGCTCATCTTCGGGTGCCTCACGGAGTCGCCCCAGTGGGAAGTGGACATTTGTGTTTGATCCTGCTGGGAGACTCTGCTACTACTGGTCAATGGTGGTGTCCATGGCGTTTCTGTACAACTTCTGGGTCATCATCTACCGCTTCGCCTTCCAGGAGATCAATGTAGAATCCATCGTGGTGTGGTTCTGCTTGGATTACTTCTCCGATTTTTTATACCTCGTCGACATACTATTCCACTTTCGTACCGGATACCTCGAGGATGGTGTCCTGCAGACGGACTCGACGAAATTGCGGCAGCACTACATGAACTCAACGACATTTTATATCGATTGCCTTTGTTTGTTGCCATTAGATTTTTTATACTTATCAATCGGATTTAACTCAATACTGCGATCATTCCGTTTAGTGAAGATCTACAGATTTTGGGCATTTATGGATCGCACGGAGCGACATACAAACTACCCAAATCTCTTTCGGTCCACATCACTTATACACTATCTCCTCGTGATATTCCACTGGAATGGATGCCTCTACCACATCATCTACAAGAATAATGGGTTCGGATCGAAGAATTGGGTGTACCACGACTCAGAATCTGCGGATGTTGTTAAGCAGTATCTACAGAGCTACTACTGGTGCACACTTGCACTAACGACCATTGGCGATTTGCCAAGACCACGCTCCAAGGCGGAATATGTATTCGTCATCGTTCAATTGCTCTTCGGTTTGATGCTCTTCGCCACGGTGCTGGGGCATGTGGCCAATATCGTGACGTCCGTGAGTGCAGCCAGGAAGGAATTTCAGGGTAAGTGTCGCAAAGAACCACCCATCCCATTATATATTCACCTCCAATTCCATTTCATATTTGCCAATTTGATGCTATTTCCGCGTATACATCTCTCTCTCTCTCAATTTCTCACTCCCAATTGCCAAAGTATCCTGAATATGGGGGGGGGGGGGGGGGCAGCAAGAAGGGGTTTGGGTGTGAACGTGGCTGAAATGCCAATTTCGCAATTGGTCATAGCCTTGGTCATATAGCGGGGAGAAAATGAAATAAAAACTTGTGGACAAGATGGAAAGCCTAACGAGGAGTCATTAGCAGTGTTGGCAAAAAAAGATGCTCAACCAACGCCATATGGTGCACGATACATTGCTATATAAGGATAATGAATAGACTCGAACATCTCTAGACACCCCCAACTCCTCCTGCAACATCTAACCCTATTCACTTAGAGAGTCCTGCAGACTCGTGTGTAAGAAGTATTTCTAAGGCATTTTCGTTGGTTCATGGAAGGTTGTTAAAAGCAAAGAAAAAATCTCAAAACTGCACCTAACAGACATTCTCGACAGGAAGCTCATTGTACACCTCGTATGCCTTTCCCTGAATCGCTTGAATCTCCACCAAGAGTAATGTTTGCGGCTTTCTGCAAGAATACACCCTTGTTTGTATATACATATAATGATAAATGATGCAATAACAGGGAATGAAATTATTCTAATATCACACATTACTGTGTAAGTAGAGTGCTTTCTATTAGAAGGATAACATCAAAAGGTTCTAATATGTCAAGTTAAATGCGCCATTTTCACAGACTACATCATTTTTTATCTTTTCCTCCCTCTTTGTCTCCTTATTTTTTTTGCATACCAACCACACCTTTGCGCTGTTTTGAGAAATATTTCCGTAGCTATTTAAATTATCGTCAGGATTTTCCTCAAATATTTACCATATTAAATTTTGAAACACATAAAATTTACAGAATGCCCCAGAGGTGGGGATTAAGATTAAATTAATATCTCATAAAATAAAAGAATTTTCCTATCACACATTCTAACAAAGGAAATAAGATTTTTTTAGATACTGAAAAATTCTCAGATACTCAGATTCAGTTCAGGGAAAAACCCCGTAACCCCTATTTCAATTATCTATTTACTCAAAAGGACTTTAGTCACTGTTGTATGAAAAATTACTTTATCGACGGTAGAATGAGGAGATAGGTAATCATGTAGAAATTTTGTCTCAAAAAGGAATAAAGAAAATCTATAAGAAAAGCTAGCTAAACTTTGATCAAAAATACCTACAATGACGTCACTTTAATATTGTTTCTTTTGAAACATTCAATGTTTTAGACATTTGTAGGGCTTCCTAAAATCTCTCATTTAAGCATGATTTGGTTAAGGACGGTCAAGCCGTTTTCGAGTTATGACCGATTTTCAATAAAAAGTATGATAGTGAGTTCGAGAGCACGATTTTAGGTTTTGATCTGTACACAAAACACAAAAGTGACGTCATTCTTTACGTTTTTGGTCAAATCTTAGCTTAGTTTTCACAACTGATTGCAATTGGAAATGGGAAAGTTCTCCACTGATTTCTTATTCGTTTTTGATCCTCTACAAGATTATCCATGTCCCCATTGCTTCCTCGAATAAAAAACTTTTCCATACATTCTTGACTAACCTCCTTTATGTTACCGCCGCACATTGATGAAAAAATAGTTTTTCTACTATGTGCATTGATGAGTTTTTTTTTAAAGATGCAAATTCCCAACTTATGCTGAACTTTGTAGTTTATCAGAGAGAGTATTTCTTGGAGGCAACATAATCTACTCTCATGCAGTCGAAGGAAAACTCTCGGTGTCCCGAAGCCACGATAGAGTAAAAGTTGGATGGCTTTGTTTTCCCAGGAATCTCACCATCGGATTAACTTTTCTCCTGATACCCAGGTATTGCGAGGATATCTCCTATCTCTCCCAGCATCCAATCCAAAGCATCTTCGCATGATATATTTCTGACAAGTACTTCTTGTGAACGATATTCCATTGGCTTTCGCCCCTTTTTAGCTATTTTTTTTCTTTCTTAACAACTTGTGTTAAAAATTCCTCACAAATCCTCTTTAAGACATCCCCCAATTGTGGGGGAAGATACGGAATTCCGTGCAAGTGGCGATAATCTTTTTTTAAGGGGGGAAGCAGCGAATGAATTGGAAGTTGTTAGAGGAGAAAATCAATATGAGGGTCTGGGGGGAGGTGTTGGGGGTGTGGAGTGAAATTGGAAGATGTCATGTGGAAATCAGGGAATGTGAAAAATTTCGATTAAATTGACTTCAATGCGAATGTTGGTGGTGTAGCTGCAAGATACATCAGTTTGACTCTCATGTCAACATGTCCTAAGTAAATAGCTTCTTTTTCTTGTCTTTTCCACGTATAATGATTTTCCCAGATTTTCCTTTCTCTCTCGCTGTATTCCAACATCCATTTCACTTGAGAGAGCATTTCATATTGTTAGATAAATATTGTTTAAAAATTAGACCAATTTTCTTTTGCCATGTATGTATGTTTCTGTTGTGAAACAAACATAAACTCATTTCCATTCATGATGCTGCCACTGTGTGGATGCGATGTATGTATATGTGGGGAAAAAGAAATGGGTAAATTTGCTTTGAAAATCCAATGGGAGAAGTTGAAGAAAAGTCAATTGTGAGGCACAGACAATTCCCATTCCCCACATTTTGCCCGGAAGTTGAACAATGGGTGAAAAGTTGCTCCAAAACCAAATGTATACATTTACTGATTGCCCCACTCTCATCCACATTTTGACGA
Source organism: Lutzomyia longipalpis (assembly GCF_024334085.1). Lineage (NCBI taxonomy): Eukaryota > Metazoa > Arthropoda > Insecta > Diptera > Psychodidae > Lutzomyia > Lutzomyia longipalpis. The sequence continues at coordinate 533,538 of NC_074709.1, forward strand.
GAGCTCTTTGGCCCACTAAATGAAACTTTACAATTTGTCACATATGCTGTAAATAAATCCAACTCCATATCATCCACCACCCACCAAAAGCCCAATCCCTTCTCCCACAAATATATACGCTACATCCGAAAAGTTTTCCAAGCTATATAATGTATATAAGTTAATTTTCCTATTTTACTTAATTTAATTATATGTTGGACGGAAGTCTTTCCCCCATTAATTTTATTTAACATGTTAATTCAAACCCATCTTCAATCAATTGCCCCAAAGTCATTCGACGGAGTATACTTGTAAACTTCTACAAAGTACAACGTACACTGCAGTTTACATTAATATAACGTCGGAAAGGGTATCTCATATAAAGTTCACTTTATGTACATATAATAGTTACTTTTAGTTTTTGAATTCATGTTTGAAAAAGACAAGTTTCATACAATGCCTCGAGAGTTTTCTTTGTGATGAATTATTTTACTTAAAAGTATAATGCACATCGGAAGAAAATAAAACAAAAAAAAATGCTTACTTTATTATAAAATTTCGTAGACAAAAAAATTGAAAGCTCCATCGAGCTTTGTGTGAAGGCGATAAAAAATCAAAATCCACGCCTCTTTTGAGATTTTGCTTTTAATGAATGCAAAATTCTATTCGACAGTGTTATATCCTCTTCAAAGCACTACCTACCTACCTATCGTTCAATATACATATATTTTTACTTTTTCCCACGTTCGCTGACTCTTACAAAATGCTTCCTAATTGTTTTATGTTGGCCTTTTTTTGCATCTGATATGCATGGCATATTTTTGCAGTTAGGAATCGCAATAATTGTTCTCTTTTTGCCCGAAAAAAAAATCATTGTTTCATATTTTTTTTGTATCCACGTGCAGAGTGTTTTTGTTGATTCACAATCAAGGACTTGTTTTGCTTATGGTCCTCCCATCGCGTAAATCATACACATTTTTGACATTTCAAAAATATCAAACGAAAAAATATATGTACGGGCTGACGAGCTCGAGGGATATACGCATTTTATGGCCCATGGTGAAGTAGGGTGGAAATTTATCGAGCACCATGGAGTTGATTTTTGAGGGATTGGCACGAAGGTTTTTTTTATGCTAGGATGCTTTTTTTGTCACTGAAAACTCGAGGCTGTGAGATTTCACGTGGATCATCTCTCGGATAGAGTTTCTATATTCAAATACGTACATAGCGTGAAAAGCATAAATTCCTCATGTGCAACGGACCAGGTATATATTACGAAGGATACGGCGGGTTGAGAAAGTGTCGTATTGAGGAGTGATGGGGGGTGGGGGAGTAATTGGAAATTTGATGATGGAAATTTTAGGGGTTGCATTTCATCTTTGACTGGCGCGTGATTTAGCGCACCACAGATCGTGAATACGCTTGGAAATTTCGGGTAGTTTTCCCAAATGAAAACTTCAAGTCAGCGAAGCGCGGAAGAGTGTGGTGTCGTCGACGATGTGAGGGAATTTCGGGAAGAGCTCCCGTATGTGAAAATTAGGAGAAAGACTGCGCTAAATATAGCCTCGTCAGTATGCTATCGACCGTTTCTATGCGACAACGAGTCTATTTTTAGAACAAAGTAGGGGAAAGTGGGTTATGGAACTGGGGTGTGTACCCCGTCTCTCCTCAAAGCATTGGGGGATGCTGCCCTCGTTTTGAGCTTTCGCAGTATGTGTGTGCTCTCTATTTTTATATACGTACATAGGGGTAGGTTGCGTCATCATTTTTGCTCCAGAATATATTTTGTGTAAACTGGACCCATGAATCTCACTCTCTCTCCCCCCACCGTAGTACAATACCTTCAGCCGCACATAGCATCGTTCTGACACAAAGAAAGTTATTTACCTCCCTCCACAAATGGCTGGAGCAGTATGGGTGGGATGGGGCGAGAATTTTATATTTCTTTCTTCTCCCATCGTGACTTCCTCACACAGCCTCCAAGGGCAGCCCCATTCATACGGAAAAAGCTCCGCACATTGAGAAGTCCATTGAAAGTATCCATGACTTTTTCCCTCACTTTTTTCCCTCTTCAACCCTCCTCGCTCCAAATAGAGCACAATCGGCACACCCCTCAATTTCAATTAATCCCAAAACAGTATTGAGGCAATTTCGATATGGGGTTTTTTTTGTTAGGAGATGGACGAGTATATTTATTACACGATACACAACATAGATTGAAGTGGGAGAAAGTAAGAAAAAAGTATTGACCAGCAAAATAAACTTTAAGGTCACGTCTGGCGACTTTGGAGAAATAAAAACCCGGGATTGTGATTTCTGGACATAAGGGCACGAAGATTTATTGAGACAAGGATTACTTAAGCTGGTACTTACTTTAAAAAATATATAAATGCATAGATATATACATTATATATAACATATAAAAATGCAAAGATAAAAATTAAATATAGCATGGATGGAACAGTATAAAGCGAAAGAACGGTAAGTAAAACTTACGGGCTGTGATTCTTTCTTTGTCAGTGAAATGTGAAGATGGCTGAAAATTGAGGATGGGCAAATTTTGAGGAGAGACTTACTCGCGAGCCAAATCACAGCCAACGCGCAGAAATTTTGAAGAAAGGCTTAATCGTGGCGGGCGTTGGCTGTGATTCGGCTCACGAGTAAGTCTCTCCTCAAAATTTGCCCATCCTCAATTTTCAGCCATCTTCACATTTCACTGACAAAGAAAGAATCACAGCCCGTAAGTTTTACTTACCGTTCTTTCGCTTTATACTGTTCCATCCATGCTATATTTAATTTTTATCTTTGCATTTTTATATGTTATATATAATGTATATATCTATGCATTTATATATATTTTACTTTACTTTTATATATGTATATATAAAACGCCCCGCTTCGCGGGGCGTTGGTCTTATGCAACTCAAGATATGACATGTTAACTTTCAAACGCGATATCTCCGGAATGGCTACATAGATTTTCTTCATTTTTGGCATGATGGAAGATATTATAGCCGGCTATAACATATCAAAATTTGAAGCAATTCTATAAAGCGGTGCTCGAGATATTCATCGAAAACTCATCGAAAATTTTGTTTTAGATTTTAGCGCCACTTGCGGTCATTTTTTGAACTTGCAATGTTCCGAGCAGTTGTAGGGCTCATTAATATCTTTCATTTGAGCCCGAGTTGATCAAAATCGGTCAAGCCGTTCTCGAGTTATGGCCGATTTTCGATGTAAAATTGTGGCGGCCATATTGGCTAAACGGCTTGACCGATTTTCGAAAATGAGGTATCGTTGGAAAGGTCTTGATGGCCCCTACAACATATCAAAATTTCAGACCTCTAGGTATAATAGTGACTAAGATATAGCGAAAACAAAATTTGGGGGTTATTCAAAATGGCGGACAGAGGGGTGGGGGGTCGGATCTGACTTCATAATCGGATGTCTTCCACCCGATATTTGAACTTTGCCGTTGACCGCAAGTCTCTATCTATTACCGTTCTCTTGCAATATAGCGTTATATTCCGGCCGGAGGGCCGGCCGGCCGGCCGGACGGACGGAAAAATTTTTGGCGCATACGTTTTTTGGAATGTAGGGACCCTAATTCGTGGTCATCCCGAGTTTGAGCCTGATCTGACGACTTTGCATTTTTGAGTGTACACAGAAGCTGTGCTTCTTTGAAGAAAGAATCACAGCTAAAAAGCTAGGATCGTTGGGATTCCATAAAACTAAATGACTATTGAATTTAATTAAGAACGAAATCACCCCAATGTCAATCATGTCTCTGTACAGTTCCTCTCCAAAAATTATTTAAAAGCTTTAGGAAAAATTCTTCTTGTAAAAATATATTTGTTATTATTTTCCATAGTAAGTTGCATACATCCCCTTCCCAAAGCTCAAGCGATGATCAATATCAACCCTTTCGATTTAAGAAAAAAAGGAGAAAGCCGTACATTTTGCAAGGGTTCACATGAATATAGATATCAAAAATCAACCCCTAGTATTCAATTATACTGAAAATTAAAAAAGAATATATACACATAACAAAAAAATTACATATCTTTTAAAAATATTTTCTTCCAAAGCATTGTGAATTATTTTCGAGTAGGGACCGTATGATATCAAAAGAAAATTTATCTCTGAAAGTTTTGCTTGCACTTCGGAAATACTAAAGGAATTAGAGGAGGTTTAGTAATATGCAAATGAAAGCTTGATAGGGCATCTTTATCGAATTTTCTCTTGTTTCTATTGGATTACATTCTTAGCATGAGATTGCAATTTGTAACCATAAAGCAGTGACTCAAAATTCATAATATTGTTCAATGATTAGAAATTTTCGGAAAAGCTGTTCAAAAGGGGAAAAGGGATTGCAAAGGAATTCATCCGTTTTGTACATTTTTGTTTATAAAAATATGAGAAAAGGGTGTAAAGTATTTTTTTTGTCGCTCATCCCCGACAAAAATGATTAAAATAAATATCCCAACTTTGTAACGGGGGTGGCTGAACTTTTTAAACTTCCTTCAAAAGCTCCGATTTCAGTTGGTTCATCCACTTTTTGTATGTGCCACTGAATAATTTTATTGGCTTCCATTTCGGAGTGAATGTATTTCCACATACATTTTCCTCGCGTCGAGAAGCTCGAGGGAAGTATATTTCCCCATGAAAATTTCCAACAGAACAATATCAATTCACTTGATGAATAAAACTTCATGAAGAGCTTTTTTCCACACAGTCTCTCTCTCATTGCCCAGCCCTCGTTCACATAGACCCTCATCGCTTGAGTAGAGCAGAAGAAATGTGCAAAATTTAGCGTAAATGATGGATATTATGAGTTGTGCATGTTTTTTCTTCTTCTCCTTTTATGTTGGACATTTATCAAAAATACAAGATGTGGAAGTTTGTCCACGAGAAATTTTAAACACACTAAAGTGACATTAATTCAAGACACGACGATCCACCCTCTCTATGTATATAGATTAAATCCATCCCCCGTACCATGTATTTCCAAGGGAAAGAATGACTCTCATTTCATCCCGTTGCTGGTAAATTCTCATTCTGAATGCAAGTCTCAATGGGAGCATTGTTCTCGATACTCCTTCACACATACATACATGCACTGCGAATGGGGAGGGGGGGGAAGTATAGGGGTGCGGGGAAGAGTATAGAGGGGGTACGAAGAACTACACCCTGAGAGTAAAACAATTGAAAGAGAAAGATGAAGAAAGGAAAAATTGTCAAAAGGAATACTTGAGATGTGTTTCTGCAATTTTTCTCAACCATTCTTTTGCCAATATTCTCTTTCTTTTTTTGAATACAAAATACCAGTCAGATGACTTTCCCTGTAGTTGTTCTTTAGTCAATAATATGCACAATGACTTTTTATTTGCTTGTTTATTGCACCGTGGAAAGTACATAATATAAGTCCTACCGCGTACGTGAACATTTTCACATCGTCGCCCCATTGGAATTTTTATTCCTCATGGTGTTGTGTGAATGATATTAAAGTTTTTCGGGCTCTAGAGGAACGTTGAAAACAGCTAAATAGTTCATGATATATTTTCTAGACTATGATTTACATAATACATAATTCTGGAAACTCTAGAAATTTTATGAAGGATTTTTTAGGTAATTTTAAAGCAAAAATGTTTTTTTTCTTTCATTCTCATTAAATGGTCGAATATGGATTAAAATCCTTATATTTTCGATTTAAGAAGAAGAAAATTTTATCATAAAAAATTATTTAAATACTTCGAGTTACAGGGTATGTTTTTTTTTTAATTATTGAATCATCCCTTAAATTAAAAAGCCTTTAATCTAGAGATCTTCATTCAATTTATTTTCCATCTAACAATACATAAAAATATTAGATCCTCAAAATCTATCAATTCAAAACAATATTTTCTTAAATCGAACCTTGAGATCCCATTTTTGCTTCCATCTGTTAGTTATAATGGCTATTTTTTACCATTATTCGGCCACCTTTCTGGATCACCATTTGGTGTTTTCACATTATTATTTTTTTTCCTATTCAACCCCATATTTATTTATTATAGATATTTTTCATCTCTTTTGGCACATCACTCATGGTACAAGATTCCTCAATGGGAATTTTTGATTAGCACAATTATTGAGCTATAAATAATTTTATGGTTTGCCAGAAGGGAAGAAGAAAAGCGGAAAAGTATCCCAAAAATAATTTCAACTGGGAGTGTGTGAACTGAATTTTCAATTTTCACCCACCCTTACACCGGATGGACGAATGGGGTTGAGATGGGTGGGTATAGAGAAATATTGCCGGAGAAAGTCGAAAGGAGATGGGAGAAATTCTTTAATTAGCAATTCAATTGATGGCGACAGTGGGATAATGTTTAAATTAAATTCTGGTCTCAATTCAATACAAAAAGTTTCGTATTGGATTCAAATGAAAATTTCGAGTGTTGCCAATGGAGTATTTTCCGAGCTTTCGACCAAAGTTAGTTTTTCAGTTGTGAGTGTTGGGGGTGGCATTTTTTTGTTCCCCTGTAAAATCACCCCTTTTGGCATGAAAGAGTTTATGGACGGAACAAAAGCATTGTATCAATTTTGTATGGTATATATACAAAGTAGATTGATGTGGGAGAGAAGTGAGAAAAACTTTGTAGTCAGTCTATGTATTATTTACTCAAAATTGCTTTTCAATTGGCAAAACTTGCAAGTTTCTCTCCACTTAAACTAAAATGGCATGTTGTGCTATTTTTGTGACTAAATTGTTGCAAATTATTTAAAATGTGTTTATTCTATTTTAGTTTCAAAATAATCCCCACACTCTCCGCTCTATGATGATAAAACTTTTACAACTCCATCAACATCGTGTGAAGAACCTCAATAGAGGGTTTGCCTGCGAAAGTACCTCGCAACCGCACTTTAGCTTCTTTGTCTCACGGAGACTCCATTCCAAGTTTCAGGATGTGTTCCTTTTCCTCCTCTATATACATTTCTCACACCGTGAAGTGCTTCTTTGGTGGGTAAACAATGAGATTTTCAGGCACAAAAGATTCACTCTTAACCTTCTCTCCATTAACTTTGAGCCGCTTTTCGTTCAGCCGAAAACAATTTATTAAAAAATTTAAATAATCAACATCTTAAGCTACTTAGTTAATCTCTATCGATTGAGGATTATATTTATTCTGAAGAGATATATAAAAAGCTCACAAAAGTTCATCCAATGTCTTTGACTTTAAATTCAACAATATCAATTCAAAGGTTAAAGGCAGGAGTTAGAGACATTATCATTTAAAGGAAACTTGTCCATTTTTCCCTAAAAGTAGGTTTAAGTACGGACAATGTGGAATTATTTAGAGCAAATCTACGTGCTGGAAGTACATTGAGTAAAAACTAAGGGGATTACGTTCAACTTGGATGGCAATAACAATAGTGTGGTAGGAAAGTTTGCAACAACTACTGCAAAACATAATTTACAAACTTCAACAACACAAACACCCAACCATACAAATAACAATTTTATACCTAGTTTGCAAAATGATGAAAAGATATATTTTGAGAGCAAAATTACAATTTAGGCAATTGGATTCCATGCAAACTTTATTTGATGTGAAACTTTAATGTTAAAAGAAAGTGTAATTCCTGTTGTTTTAATTGCTCTTAAAAGCATAAAATAAATTAAATATATCTCGTTTTTATTTAAGTAATCAATAAATAAATCATCATTATTTCATAACGTTCCTTGTAAAGCCCCTGATGAAGCCTCGGAGCGAAAGCTAAAGCTCCCAATGAATAGCAATTTTTCTGAAAAAAGTTTATTTTTGTTCCTCACTCTTTTCCGAGAAGTCAGAGAATCAGAGAGAATGAGGAGTTCTCTCTGATTGGATAATGAAAAAGTAGAAGAGTTTTCATTGGTTTAATTTATGTCCAACCCCCAATATTTCTGGTCTCTCTGGCAAAGCCACGCTGTAAAGTAAGTTTAAATAATTTTACGGAATATGTAATTATTTCAAAAGATATTAAGTTTGATTATCCTTATGTATACCGACGGCTTTATGCTGGATTAAACATTTTGGATGAAAATGAGTAATTTAACATGGTGGTTAAAGTATTTCCCAATTTTGGCAACCCATATCTGTTTAATTTTGTCGCAAATTACTACACAAATTGTTAATTTTAAATTAATTTATTTTCGTCCAAAAGTAACTTTTATGCGGGCTTTACACCACATACATGCTTTTGAAATTTTCGTTGAAGGCACTTCATTCGAAATTTCATCCCATACATGTTTATTCCATTTCAATTGCAATAAAATCCAACTCCCACGTCGGGGCGGGGGGGATGGCATCACACAAGTTGGATGGATAAAATTGAGGCACTTTGATGAATATATATTATATGTATGTATATAGTTGTGGATTGCAAAGTGTCATCGTCGTGAAATGAATATTAGTGTTGCAAATTCCCATGTGATGCAGTTAGGTGCGGATGTAAATTTGTAATGTGTGCCTAATTGAAAGGAAACTTCCAATGTTGAATATCCAATGAAACACGAATGGTATCCCTTAAGATACTACATGAATGTAGATGTAATTAAAAGGAGTTAGTTAATATTCTTGATGTATTCCATATGGGGGTCAACGTGTGATTTTATTAAGTTAACTCCCCAACATGGTGCAATTTGGTCGTCAATTGAGACCAATTTACCGCAGGCCTATGCAATTTGTCCATCTTTTTGGGGCCATCTCTGGGGCATTTTGTGCCAATTACAGAGGGAAAAGTGTCCACATGGTAATAGATGTCGGGGAATTGGATTTAGGGTGTACCCTCGCGTTTGTTGGGGCTGATGTGCAAAATAGCATGGCATTTTGGCAAATTATGTACATGCAATTAATACTTTAAGTTGATTTAGCACCATTCCCTTATATGGGTTACATATTAAAATTTAATTTTCTCAACCCCTTAGCCAAATTGGATGGCGTGAAAACTTACATGCGGATGAGACGGGTACCGAATCATCTTCAAGTGAAAGTCATTAAGTGGTTTGACTATCTCTGGCTGACGCAGAAGTGCTCAGACGAGGAACGAGCTGTGTCGTGTCTTCCTGATAAATTAAAGGTACGTATATAATATAACATATATAATAGCATGGGTGAATATGACTAAAATGACTCCCACAGGTAAACTTGTGGCAATTTAGAAGTTTCACAAAATTGTATGTGCGGGTGGGAAAATTGTTATATATCTTTAATTTTCACACATAGATAAATTTTCCAAATTAAATTGCTCTTAATCTTTGAAAGTTTTGTGCCTTTGAAAAAGAACATAATAATGGCATTTTCCTGTAAGTTGCAATAATTTTCCAAGCAATTTTCCTTACAAGGGATGTTCTGATAATTTTGAGAAGCTAAGAAGTTTTTTTTAGTTTTTTTTTGAATCATAAAAACGATAAATAAAAAAAATCTTAAATTTTCATTAAATGATTATATTGATTGAAATATGGCATTTTCTGTCTTTCAAGATTTTTTTTCCTATAAAATTCTATATAGTTTCCATAATTTTCGGATCATTCCTTAAATAAATACATCCAATTTTATCACCATAATTTTTTCTGAAAAAGCAGAAAAAGCTTGTGAACAGAAAGCTCCTTTTGAAAAAGATGAGTTTAGATGAGTTGAGAAATAAATTAATATTTTTTACCCCATTCACTGAAGGTGCTTTTGCAGTTAATTATTTTGCAGCATGGAAAATTTATTTCCTCATCTAAAGATGAGTTTTCTGCAAAAAATAAATATATCTCTCGCAGCATCCACATCATGGCAATATAATGGGGAAATTATTATTTAATTTCACATTAAATATAATATTTTTCTTTTATAAAAGAAAAACTCTTGTGTCCATCCTTAAGACAATTTCCACAACTCCCCCATTTTTCATTTCACTATGCTCTATATTTTTCAGAGGAAAATTTTCAAATGTAATTTCTCCGGCATACAACAACAAGGAAAAACCCACAGAGTTTTCGCGTTGAAAAGTGATGAAAAGCAATTCAACCAAAATGGGCACACATTTCACAACTACCCCTTTTCATTCACTTTGAAATAATTTCGCACCCAAAATTCTATTCTAATAAAGTCCGCCGTGTTGCGATTTAGACACCAATTGGTTGTGTAATTAAATATGAGAGAGAGAGTGGAAAAAGAGATAATAGGAAAAGCGTTTAATTAATTTTCATAGAATAATTATTAAATTAGCGCAATTCAAAACCATTAGTTCATATTGCATTTCACTGAAGTGGGTTGTTCATTTGCAGGAATTTTATCGTTTCGCGGTTTACGTATTTTAATGCTAATGGTTCATTGTTGGTTAGCATCCTTCAGCGGTGGTTTAATTTATTGAAGAGGACATTCATTTATTATTCTTTTCCTTTTATGGCATAAAATGCAAATTGTATGAAAATGTCGAAAATCGATGAATTCACCTGAATTGATTTCAAAATAACTCGACTAATTTGCTTTAATTAGATTCACGCTCTGGGCTATTTTCGTTTATTGATTTGCAAATATAATTTTAGCTTCAATTAAATTATTTCATTTTTGAATTGGTTTTGGGATTTTTTATTACATTTTTCACCAAAAAAAAAGAAGGGATCTGAGAAAAAACTCAAGGAAAGAAAATTCAGAATTTTTTTACACATTTTCACAAAAGTCAAAGAATTTTATCTAAAGGAAAAGTTTTGGAACTTATTACAAAAAAAATCAAAAATTTGCTTGAAAATTAACTTCTTTAGACATATTTGGAGACTTTGGTAAAATTTTAGGAAACTCTTAAACAAATCGGAGATAAAATCGTATAGAAAAGTCAATTCTTATTAACAAAAATTCTCAAAATTTTACATAAAATTCTTTAAAGCTCTCCCTTTATTCAAATCCATTCGATTCTTCTGTAAATAAAAAAAACTATTGTGCTTCTTTTTTATGCACTCAAATAGCAACAAAGTAAAATTGCCAAGCGTATATAATTGATTTATTTAAGCAAAGATTTTCTTTATTTGATTTGTTCAATAAAAGGATTAAAATAACAAAGCGATTTATAAGGATCAATTGAACTCCCGTCGTTCCTTTAATTCTTCCTATAGATACATTTATGTATATTTATTTTTCTGTGAATGCAATAGGGGGTAATATTGAATCTTATCTTGAGAGTATATAGCGTGCAGAGAATTCCAATAATGTTGGTGTTTTGTTGTCTCTTTTGTATCTCCCCATAGGCTGAAATCGCTATAAACGTCCATTTAGATACACTTAAGCGAGTCGAAATCTTCCAGAACACCGAGGCCGGCTTCCTTTGTGAATTGGTGCTACGTTTACGACCTGTTCTCTTTTCGCCAGGAGATTACATATGTCGCAAAGGTGAGGCACAAAATTAATTTTTCCACACATGCCCATTCCCGAAAAAAAACAAGAAAGTTGAGAAAAAGTTTTTCCATTTGGAAGAATTGGCAGTGAAAGTCTCAATAGATGAGCCAATAAAAGACACATAACACTTAAGTTGCAATAATCAATTTCTGCTCTATTGGGATTCTCACTGCCACGTCTTACTATTTGGGGGAGTTTGGGATATGTTTTTTTTTGTTATTCGGGAAAGAGGCGTAAAAGTTGGAAGAGATTTCTCTGGATTTTTCTTTCTATTTTTTTGTGGGGGGAGTTCTCGGTTTTGGGGATCATAGACATTGTTTTCTCTCTAACATATGCTGCCTTTGCTCTTCTGCCTGGCAAACAACCCCTCTTCTGTACTCAATGGGGCATAAATTCAATGTGGACCAGGTGAGGTTGGCAAGGAGATGTACATAGTGAATCGAGGACGCCTGCAAGTGGTAGCTGATAATGGTAAAACCGTGATGGCATCCCTCAAGGCAGGTTCATACTTTGGTGAAATAAGCATCCTTAATATGGGGACTGCAGGTAAAGAATTGGGTAAATATCACAGCCAGGCGGACAATATTCTCACGCAGAAAGTAAAAAAAAAACATAAAACGAGTCCGTTTTTTTTTCTTTTATTGCAACTCTGTGATTGATTTTTATTTACAAAAAAAAATAATTCCACATAGTAATGAATCCTTTTTGCAGAGGAAATTTTTTTGTCCAACCATAAGAAAGTTCTAATAAGTGTCCTGTTGTAAGCTTTGCTTGGCGACATGCATCATGATTTTCCGCCTTTATAATCATTCTCTCTCTCACAGTTTTATTCTTCCCATAGTAAAACCATCATAGAAACAGCCCACCTAACACTTTCTGACATGCTGCTGTCTTGAATTCTTTGTTCTTCTATCCGTGTTGTCCGAAAAAATTTGCCATCACATAGAAAATATCTGCCTCTAGTCCAACGCCCCCCCCCCTGCTTTGTCCCAAAAACACCCCCCATTACATACAATTGACATAAGATACGTTTGAGGAAAAAATATTTGAAAAGAATGAGACAACACAAACAGAAAGAAACGAATGATCTAAATTGCTGGTTTTCCCAGGCGATTCTTGTCAATTTTTAACCCCTAAAAACTCCTCAATTTAGGTGCGGTGCAACCACACCCGTAGAAATCTTGAGAATTTTCTTTATGCCCTCCCTTTGGTATACCGTTGAGTTTGCACGGGTTTATTTTATTTTCTTTTTTTTTTCTTACCTGAAAACATAAAATTTCACAGACCATACAGCAGCAGAAAGAATAAATCTGAAGTAGCAACAATAGGGCAATATAGGAGAAAAGTACATTTCCTCGGTATTTTTTTTGCTCGCGAAAGATAAGAAGAGCAAAGGGTGAAAAATGTCATAAAGCAATTCAATGAGGGGTTGTGATACAAAAGGGGTATAAAGAAATTGTATATAAGAAATAGCATTTCCCAGTGAATTTTTTTGCGCTCTCTTTGGAGAATCCTAAATAAAAGAACATTTCTTCGCAATTTCTTTTAAGATTGAACCAAGACGTGAAGGGTAGGTGGAGAATATTATTCTTTGTGCGATATTTATGTTGAAACACATTAGTTAATGATTTTTGAAAAGTTTTTTTTTCTTTAAAATATGATTTTTTCTTTGTAAGAATATATAGAATTGTTAGAAAAATTTTAACAAGATTTTTCTGCAGAAAAATAAAAAAAAATAAGTACAGCTCTAGATTCGAATAAAAACAAAGCGACAATGTTGGTAAGAAGTAAGAAGTGTGAAAATCTCTTTGGGAAACACGTACAAAATATTTATTCATTTTCGTGTTTTGTTATGTGTTCCAGTGGCGTAGCTAGGAAGGGTTTTTGGGTATCTGCACTTCAAAGTTTAGGTTTTTTTCTTTTTTCTTTATATTGAAGAAGAATTACAAAAAAAAAATGATAAAATAAAAATCAAGCGTTAGAAAAAAATCATCAATTGTTCAAAACGAAATGTTAAACGTTAAAATTGGCTAAATCAAAGGCTGAGAACACGAATGCATAGCGGCCGTTAATAAGATTGAACAAATCTCAGCACATAAATTCACCCATTTTAATTCATTTTTAGCGCTCATTGAGTAAAAATAAATAAAAATACCCCCATAGAAAAATTTTCTGACTACGCCCCTGATATACATATCAACAACATAGAAAATCCAGTAGTAAAAATGCTTACTGGTTTTTCGAGTATAATTTCTCTATAAATTTGTCTTACAGCACGAAAGTTTTGTTGCTGTTACGACATACTTATGAAGTGGAAAACTGTTGAGTCAACAGGAAAATGGGGGGAGGGGGGTGGTTTAGAATTGAAAAACTTTAGGTGTGGTACATGGTGGGTATAAAAAGTATATTTTAGTTGGAAATTTTATTTTATTTTTTTTTACCACGACAAATGACAGGAAAAGTTGTCGCTCAGCAATTTTTTTTTGATTCATAATGAAAATGGTTTGGGGGAAAATGGTTTTCGCGTGCGGAGAAAAAATGAGTTTTCCCAGTAAAACACTACAATGATACATAATTCACACATTATTTGAATATTCACGGGTTTATTTTAGCACTGAAGTGTGGCATTTTTATATTTTTTTGTTGTTGTTATCCTTTTTTTTTGGATGAGAGGGAGTAACAATAGAATGCCCAGATTATGTACAATGTGACAAATATGGTGGGGAGGTGATAGCAAATTGAAAATTCACATAAAAAACAGAACCTTTATTGCAAATGGGTGCGTGGAAAAGAATTTTCAAACAATAAAAATGTCAACGGAAATATATTTGTTTACTTCATAGAAAAGAATTGAATGATATAAAAAAAACATAATTTAAGAGTTTTCTCTAAATTTCTACTTTGCCATATTTTTCTCCCAAAAACTTCTTGCGAGCTTTTTTTTTGTTTTGAGAGCTTTTAAAAAGTCTCGAATGGCATTAATGCGCTGCTGCTAGCAATTTATTTCATTCATTTAATTTCTTTCTTTCGCCCCCCCCCTGAACTATCTTAGAAACAGCAAAAGAGTCACTGGCATCAGGTAAGACAAAGAAAGCTTTATTTTTTTTGCCTTAATACGTCCATCGGAGAGTCGGAAGAAGAGAAAAAAAAAGCATTACACAAGAAGACACTAATTAGAACCATGACAAAACCATCTTGGTACATTAACAAAAATATCCTTGAAAATATCTTTCTTACTTTGATGAATTCTCCTTTCCAATTTAAGCATTTTTAGCATCTTCACATGAAATAATAAAAAAATTATTTTTCTGTTTTTTGTTTTCCTCGTATATTACCTATTTTTAAACCTAAAACTTTTACACTTGCGTGTTGAGATGAATTTGCATCTCAAAAAGTGAAAATTTGAATAACCTCTGAAAGAAATATTGCTTTGCCTGGCCATATAAAATCCTTTTTATAAGTTTTTTTTTACACCTAATTTTGATTGTAGTTTAATAGATTTTAAGATAATGAGATCCGGTTGTTTTCCAACCTCCTGTCATGTGATTTTATTTATAAGCGCAATCGAATGAGAAGAGAATCACTCAAATTGTCTTTACCTTTCTTTGTATACGTTTGTAGATTTCAAAGATTTTTTCTACGTTTTATTTGATACTTTTTGAATAAAAAATTGAAATCAAGAGTTTGACGTGAAAAATGGGAAAAAAAAAATCTTTGAAATCTTCAACGAAGCAAGTTTTTTTTACAATCTTCGTATGCAAAAGAATTTAATCTCCAAAGTAATGAAATTTAATGTGAATTTATCAGATTGTTTTAGCTCTGTAATCGATTTCAGCATTTTCAGTCCATTTTCCAAACCTCTAAAATTTTAAATTTTTGCTCTAAAGTCTTTTTTGGATAATTAAAAAATCTACATGGAAACAAATTGTGCTGATAAATTCACAATATTGCTTTTGAGTAAAATAAAAAGAAGAAAACTAATAATCCTGAATGAAAATTATTTCCTTGTACTTTTGCATTTTATCCTCAATGAATTGCATTATTGTAATTTACATCCGCATGATGTGCAACAAGAAAATGCCAACAAATAGTTTAAGAAGAAAATCCATTTTCCAATTGTTGGCAAATTATTATATTTAGTTTTTTTGCCATAAGAACCTCATTAAATTTATATTTTCTCTGTCATCCCTCATAAGGGGGTGAGTTAATGACACTTTGCGATAGTGAATGGAATCTTTTGATTTTCCCCGATTTCCCCATTTTTGCTCTTTTGTCCGGTATGCTATATACAACGCGCACAGCAAAAAGGAAAACGTTAGGTATTGAAAGTTCTGTGGAGGAAAAATATTCACCTGATTGGCATTAATATTTCTTTTTCATTCCAATTTGCAGGAAGAAAGGAAAAAAAGGTTCTCTTTGTGATGTGTGTGTCGCAAAATAAGAAATCAATTCACTATAAATATTTTTTCTGGCCAATGACCCGCAAAAGGTTGAGGGGATAAATGTTATTTTTCCTCCACAACTTTTTTTTCTGCCTCGTTCTCCATGCTGGTTATACCTTTCGTCCTTTTTGAGCATGTTATTTGCAACGACAAATGGGAGGGCTGGGAAAAGAACTGTCGCATAGAATCATAAATGACAGTATCATATCTTCGTTTTTTTTCTTCTTTCTCCCTTCTCGTTCTCTCTCACTGTGGTAAAAAAAATACAGGAAATCGACGGACAGCAAGTGTTAGATCTGTTGGGTACAGTGATTTGTTTGTGCTGAGCAAAAAGGACATGTGGGATGTTCTCAAAGAGTACCCAGCGGCAAGAGTACGTCTCGAGGCGATTGCAGTGAAGCGACTGGAAAAATACAAAAAAGCTCCCTTGGAGAAAGGTTAGCTTTCTGGACCCATTATCAGTTGGTTGTCTATGTGCAACTCATCCCATTTATGTTTATTCATCTGCGAGTATTTATTTATTTTTTTTGCCTTGAAAATTGTTGACAATTTCCACAGGATAAAAGGGAGATGCTTAATTTTTTTTTTCAGAGAAAAATTTCCCTCAATATGGGAGCTTTGAGAAGTTAAGCATCTCTCTGTGTGGAGTAAAATATAGAATTTTGTCCAGCATCAAGATTTTTCACCATTATTATTCCCCTTTGAAGGAGCGTAAACCTCTATACTGTCATCTACATACTTTTGCATGAAAAGTTTACTAAAGTTCAGAATTTTCAGTAAACTATCTTATAAATTGAAGGGATGCTTCAAAGGACAAACTCTTTATTTCATTCCAAAGTATTTTTATTGCATTAAAAAATGGAATATGGGGAAATTTGATAGATTTCCCACAATGGAAAATCTCTTTTGGACTCTTGTTGGAAAATTTCTAAAGTTCTTTAAGAAAATTTTCTAAATCTCAAAAAGCAATTGATGAATTTTTCATTTTCATAATTTAGCCAAATTTCCCCATGTTCCGCTACATATCTATATTTTTCTAAATATTTCCATAAAATATTTTCTAATTTATATATATATTTTTTAAATATTTTTAATTCACTTATTTTCCCGTTATTCATCCACATTTTAGCTAAAAAAAAAGAATTTTCCTTTTGTGGTGTCAGTGGTTCCTGATGTTTGTTTATTCCGCCTCAAAAGCTCCATGAGACGTTAACATCCTTTGCCCCCCAATCCTTCGCACTGTTCAATTCAAAGCATTTATAAATTCTAGTGGCCATGGGTCGCTGTCAATCTACTCCAGGTTTAGTTGAGACACGAGGAAGGACACCAATTGAGGAAATGTGGTTAACACCTGCGCTTCCGGCACCGGCTTACAGTCAAGCATCAACGTTCAGGTAATCGTTCACCGTTTTTTTTTCTCCTTTCACCCCATTGCAACTTCACCATCAGCTCTAGAGCAGAGAATGTGGTGAAGGCTGATGGGTACAGAAAAAAAAAGAATCCGCTTAGGATGGTGTGTGCCCCATCATAAGTGCTCCAAGATGAGCATAGAGAATTAACCCGAAGCACCATATTTCCACACACATAGGTCGTTTGTGACTGTTTCAGGTCGTGAAGGGGAAAGCTCATTGTGTTTTTGTCATGAGCTTGGGAAAGATAAGTTCAAAAGTTTCCACCACTCGGTGTGTTATGTGAATTAATGGGGAAAGTTGGGTGATATAGAGAGAAATTGCAGGAATGTTTTTGCACATGCGAGAACAAAGGGATGAGGTGCAAAATATTTTGCTTTCAAAAATTTTATATACATACATATATTCATCACAACATAAAACTTCCACTGTTGAGTCATTTTGTAAATTATATCCATCACTATGGAATGCTGCAACATGACATGCATAGTACAAATAGCAAAAAGCCCAACCATAAATCTCCACAACATATCACCAAATTAACTTGGAAATCATGTTAATCAGAGTGGGGAAACTTTTGCAGTGGAGGCGCCTAGTATTTTTTTTGTTTTCAGTGTATGAAAAATCAACGAATGTCTGTGATAGACTTCTTGAGGATATTTCTTTATGAATATTGTGCTTTATAAATTTTGTGTGTCTTCTTTTTATGCTGCAATAGTCGAGCCCCTAGTCCGAGATCACACAGAGGGGAGCCTAGTACGGATAGATCACGACTACTCGAATCTCCAGGATCCCTGAGCCCCAGTGCACCGAGCCTCGAAGGAAGACCACGAAGTCGAGCTGCATCCTCACATTCAAGGACTCACTCGCAACAAAGTAATGCATAATTAAAATACTTCAATTTCATGAAAGTAATTTTATGCTTCAAAACATTTCCGTAGGGACACAATGTGGGAGTTTGACACACCTTGAATCTTCGGGAGCAACACCCCTTTTGGGTTCACACGAGGTACTCGAGGATGAGATAAAACGCCTCCGGGAGCGTCTTCACACGGTTGAGGCTGAGAATTCAGCGCTCAATTCGAAATTGTCACAACAACAGTGGGACCTAGAGCACCGTTTGGCTGAAATTGAAATGCAAATTTGTGGTGCATCATCTGCATCGAGTATCGATCAGGAGAATGAGGCTGAGGAAATTGAGAGGAATCGCGAGAGTATCATATAACACGGGGGCGCGCTGCCCCAACAAGTTGCAAGGTATGTCACCTGCATGTCTTAATGACACGAAGAAGTTGGACATTGGAGTGGATTTGTTGTGCTGCAAAGGCGAATCTGGCACCATTTTTGTGGTATTTGCGGGGTGCATGATGGTGGCTACTAGCGTGTTTGGGCAGCTCTTTTTCTTAACCCTTAAACCCAAAAATAAAGGAAGAAACTTTGGTGTTGGCTTAGGGAGAACCACACACAGTTTATCCCATATTTGAGATAAAGAAAAATAAGGAAACAAACGTTCATTGTGTACATAGATAAATTCTGTATTTGTTCCAAAATATGGATTATGTGTAAATACCAAAAAAAAGCTATTCAAGTGATGTAGAAATCAAGATGATTGTGTATAAAGAAAATTCTATATTATATAGATTATATTATCGTGATTTCTCCAACAAAGTGGAAACAACTGATTAATGAAAATGAAAACTTTACTTATAATAGAAATTGTAGATAAAAAATATTCTCAATTAAATCAATTTGAAAGATGATTTTCGTGACGAAAAGAAAATTAATTATTAATCTAAATTAGTCAGATTTAATTTTTCGAGAAAAAAAAGTAGATAAAATGTGTATAAAATGAATCTTAATGACATAAAACGGGTAACAAACATTGCATATTAAATATTTCCTCCATTTAGCATCAAACTCAAAGTTTTGCAGTGTAAGAATTTCCTTGGACTTTCCCCCCAAAACTTAAAAATAAAGTATTTCTTCAAAATAAAATCTTAAGGAAAAAAAATGGCCGAAAAAACCGAAAAATAATGAAATTTAATGAAATCCCAAAAGCTTTACGAAGAATCCTCAAACAACAAAAAAAAAGTTAGAGACACCCATGAAGGTTCCATAGAGAAGCGTAAATTGAAAAGGCGAAACAGGAAAAATTGTATATTGCATTGCATATAATATGGTTTCATGAACAAAACATAGTTGAAAAAAGAACCACAATTCATAAATCATTCATTATATTCTTTTCTTTTTATTAAAATACATTTTTTGAACACTATTTTTGCATCGCACATCGCATAAAAAAAACATAAATGCAATTATGTAAATTGCTTGAAGCGCTTGCAGGAGAAAAATCTACGTCATTTCACCATCAGAATTAAGTTTGAAAAGAAAAATAGAAAGAAAATATACCAGACAAATTAAGAAAATCTCAATGAGATTTTTTTACACATAGCATAGAGACACAAAAAGTATGTATAAATGGGAAATAAAAGGGAAAACTAAATGAAAAAAAAATAGAAGAAAAGAAAATTGTCATTAAATTACGCGTTCAAAAGTGAATTCAATGTGATTCAATAGACCGAGTATATAAATGTATCTTGTACATAAAATAGAACCAATTGCCTAAAAAAAAAACAAACATTGTGTTTAGCCATACCGAATGAGAAAGCCAAAAAAGTAAGAAGAAAGTAAATGATGAAAAATTGCCAAAAAGCAGTGTTTTAGAGGATCAGTCACGATTTAGATGAAGTTCCATTAATCAATGTTGCACGAGTTTGTTACGAAATCGTATATATGGAAAGAAAGGACGGTCAACTAAATTACATTTGAGGATGACGGGTCATGAAATTCATTGTTGAGAAGTAATATGTGGAAAAGTTAAATCTGCAGGACCTGCCAGGACATAAAATTTGTTTTACTTTAAACAACATTATTTTATTTTTTCTTATTAAAATCTAGAAAATATTTTTTTCTTAGAAATTTTACTTTTTACCTGATTTTTGACTTGATTTTTGATGTCAAATATAAAAAGATTTGCACCATTGAGTTCAAAAGGAACGATTCTTCTTTTGGTTAAAATATTTTTTTCAACTTCAATGATTTTTTTGTGCTTTGAAAAATTATTTTGTTAAAAAAATCATAGAATCATCTTCTCAATTAATTATTTAATTTTTATCCTTTCATATCTGCACGGCCGAAAGTAGTTCATACATGTTTGGGTATAACAACAAAATCATCTTTATAATCTTCGCTTTGAAATAACCCAAAAAAGTGATTCTAAATAACCTAATGAATAGGAATAGGCGAATACAAAAAAGTGTATGTCAGGGGATTTTAATGAAAATTAGACCAAAATTCCATATTCTATTAACCCTTTAACGACTAAGGAAATTTTTGACTTTTTGACTTAAGAAATTTTTGACTTTTTTTAGATTGAATTTTTCACAGGTAATTATTTTTGTTTATTTTAAATCGGTTGCAATAATTGAAGGATTACATATGTATGTATATCTCGATAGTTCCTTAATAATTTTTAATTGTATTAAGGCGTCTTTAAAGATTCTTACAAAAAATATAAAATTTGAATTTTTTTTTTTGAAAAAAATATCGTATTTATCTTCAAAGAAACCCAAAAAACCCGAAGAACTTTCTTTTTCTTACAAAATTTTACTCACAGAATACTGCGTTGTTCCATTGGTCTTTAAAGGGTTAACGAGTTCAATTCAACTATTGATCTGAACTAATTTATTAATAATGAAAATGGATATTTTGGTTTGCTAAAACATTGCGCGCACCTGACACCTCTCCCACACTGCCATTAATAAATTCCATATTTTTAGGTCGAAAAATTGGTAAATGATAATAGGATATATATATTTCAATTTGCTCGGAGAGAATCGTAATTAAAGTTCGTAAAAAAAATCATACAAATTTTGCTTAAATGTGGTCGCTGCGAGATTAATCTGTGAGAAAAAATTAATAAGGCTACAAATTTGGAGCATTAGCATAGAGATAATTTCGAACAAAAAGAACCCTTTTAGATAAATTGAAACTTTTCCTAGAGAATTTTCAGGAAATATTAATTTTTCCTTTTTATTTAATCACAAGTTTCCAATAATCTCAATGAAAAACAAAAATAAAAAGAGAAAACCTATTTTATTATTTTGCTTTGGCTATTAAAGATCAGTAAGACAAAGGGATAAATTCTCTAGGGATTTCCCGGAGAAACCAAGTAAAGGGGACCAAAAGGTACATAAAATAAATAAATGAAAAAAAAAATATCCAAAAAGTACACAATAGTGAAGTATTAAAAAATTGGACAAATAAATGAAAAGGAACAAGAACGAGGGTATTACATAGAATTTATCTGAATATGTTTAGAAAGTCAATATGGATAGCCCATGTACTTTCAAAATATGTATTGAAAATAAATAATTAATGAAAAGGCGGAGGGAGATGATGTGATTAATAGAATTAAATATTTTTCTTAATATTTATTTATTATAGTAAAATAGTTTTTTTTATGTTTGAAACATTTCCTTTGATGTCTTTGAATGTATATAAAATGTTCGAAAAAGGTATTATTTTCACGAAAACCAAACTGATTTACTTAAAGGAATATTTTTAGAATTTGTTTAGAAAAATAATTAGAAATTGAGTTAAGACTTAATTTCTTTTAGAGTTTTTGAAGACAAAATTTTCTTTTCCATCTTTTCTGCTTTAAAAAGGTATAATTTTTTTTGTTTTTAGTACTTAATGGCTCTCAGCTATTGTGGTCTAAATGTACTAATTTTAGTTGTGATTCTTTTTTAGATCTGTTAAATCTTTTTTAATCTTTTACGTAGAATATCACAAGGAAAAGAAAAAAAAAATAATAATTAATTCATATTCAAATAAAAAAAAGAAATCACATCATTTCTATCCCTTAATAATTCAGCAAAATATACTAAAAAAAATCTCAATTTGAACATTAAAAAAAACTATAAACCATAATTATGTATATTTATTTTTATTTCTCATATACCTACTTATCAATCATTCAAAAAACATTTTAATCTTAATCTATCATTCAAAATAGCCACCAAAAAAAGTCAACAAGATAAATAAAGTTGAAAAAAAGAACTAATAGCATAATAATATAGTGCATCTTCGTTAAAATAAATTTAGATGAATTTTGAAAATATACGAAAAATAGTAAAAGATAGTTCGAAAAAAAATTGATGAAATGGAGGGAAATGTGCGACAATTTAAATTTACAATTTGTAAATTTTTAAGAAAAAAAAAATGAAACAAAACCGTAATTACTAGTCAAGAAAAAAATATCCTTATCAGCAGAAAGCATGGGAGATTTATTTAAAAGAAAAAAAAAAGAAATTCCAAAAAGAAATAATACTGCCAGAAAAAAACAAAGTTTGATAATTAAAATTATTGCATTGAAAGAGATGAAAACTTAAAAGAAAAACTATAATTACATTTGAATTACATATTAGAAATATTTTATGTAAAATAAATAATGTAAAAGTGAAGGCGATAGAGTGGGAAGAGATCTCCAGGTGAAATTTAATTAATCTAATTGCCAAAAATTAAATTTACCTACAAGATGGTTAAATGGTGGGGTGTGTATGTGTTAAAGGGGGATGGAAGTCAGCAAAAAAAATAGAATGCAAAAATATGAATGTGTTGGAAGAATAAATCCCTGTAATTGCCAAGGTGAAAAAAAAAACTTTTTTCATGTACATAGTCATTTTTTGAGAGTAAACTCTTTGACTCTTAGGAAAGAAAAAAATACGCCGGGATGGCTGCTTGCCGGAGAATTAAATCCTCCGGCTGGCATTCATCCCTTTGAAAAAAATAGTGGTGTTATATGCGAAGATATATTTGGAGTGACGAAGAAAATTCATTAAAATGAAGAAAAAAATTTACTTTAAAATCAAGTTAAAACTTACATGATATTTGTTAATATAAACTACGTTTTCAATACCAGAATTTACTGTAATTTCTATGAAATATAAAAAAAAGAAAAAGGCAGACAGTTCATGGTTTTAAACTGAAAATCTTTTATTTTTCCCCATCCAACATCTTCCACGACTTTCATGGAAACTTTCTGACTTTTCTCACCATTTTCCCATGTTTTTGGTCTCCTCTCTCGTCTCAACAGCTAATTGATCGATAATCTCATCGGTCAGAGAAGAAGAAAAAAAAAAGAACAACTAATATGAAAGAAAATCGAGAAACTGACTTCTGCAAAGTCAATTTAATTTAGTATGACGCCAAGAGCAATTATTACGCTTATGGTTGATTCTTTGGTACATTTTTTTTTCAGATCAGTTGCTTCCAAGGGGCCTTTAACTACTGTATTTAAAATACTGAGTAGTCTACGAACAAACAGCGTTAATTTTTGAGCTCAGGGTCTTTTATTTTAAACGAAAAATTTATTTTTTTAACATATTATATACATGAAAATTAACTTTTAGTTGGTTTTTTTTTGAAAAAAAAAAATGAAAAGCCGGGTACATACGACAAGAAATATATTTATGAAATTATATAACAAGTAAAAATTAGTTAACCTCTAGCCTCAAATGTAATAATTCATAAATTCCAAGGATACTTTAAGAAGAAAAACTATAAATTAAACAAATCAGTTATTCACATTTTTTTTTCATTTTTTTTACATACGAAAGTTGCATTTATAAGCCTCTTGATCGAGTTTATTAAATAGCGTGGGCCATCGACAAATTGTCCGCAATAGAGTAAACAACAGGCAAATGAAAAGCGCTGTCAATAACGAAAAAAATAACTCAAGGTTCCGTATTAGTTTGACATAGAAAAAAATTAGAAGGTTTTTTGAGAAGTTTTTAATGAAAATAATCGTAGAAATTCTAAAATCTAAATAAACACAAATGTGTTTATTCTCTCAACCAGAGAAAGTTTTCCAGAAATAATAAAAGAAATAATTTCTTGCCGCATAGTTAAAATTTTTTTTGGCTGGGAAAATATTCTTATCGTCAGAAAAATAAGATATTTCGAACAGTAAGACGGTTCAAAAACTTCGTCTAAAAGAAGAAAAAAATTTCTTTTCCAAAAGCTTACAGAAAGTTTATAAATGGACATAGAAAATAATTTTTACTTTTATTTATTTATTTATTGTTTTATGATCTTAATAGCTCATTTGCAAGCATTGAACCTAATTCAGCGGCCAAGAAACCCTAGAAATCTTTAAATTTTGTACTGAAATTTCAAGATTTCAAGCGAATTTCAATGGGTTTCTTGGTCGCTAAAAGATCTTTAAATTTCAAAATTGACACCAGAAAAATCAAAACCATTCCTTCAATTTTCATCTAAAACAGTTTTGCTTTAAAAAGAGCTGGAACATTTTAAGCGACTCAATGCTATCGTAATGATCCAGTCTGCGTATTCGACTATTCTCAGAAGCGTCGTGGGTCTAATTGGCTTCTTGGAGACACTGCGAAAAAAAAAACCTTTTTAACTTTTGTGTACAATTTTTCTCCTCATCTTTCGCACATTGTTCGGCTCCACCATAGCTCAGCCCCACTTTGGGTGATCTTTGGTGTGCTTGTGCGCGTGACGATCAGCTTTTCTTGAGTCGCGATCGCGGGTCGCTTCACCATCGTGAGGTGCCTTGGTATTCAGTTACCTCCAGTCGATCGAATCAAACAGGTGAGGTTCCATTTCACGTGTTGCGCCTTTTTTCTGCTCTTTGCACAAAAAACCAACACACACACAACGCGGTTCACCTTTTGTACCTCCAGCGCTGTGGCGCATTTTGCACGCTTCCATAATTTTCATGTTTTTTCTTACTTGCAAGTTTAATTCCTTCGAGTGCACTTTTTGTGGGGTTTACGTGTGTCCTCGTGCGTGGGGGCAAAGTGTCATGTTAATGTGAATTAAATTGGGGGAAAAGTGTGAATTTTTCAGGGAAAAGATGTCGCATCTGGCGGTGGGGGGCAGTGTGTGAGTGAGGCTGAAAAATTATGTGACTGTGGAACAATGTTATATAATCGTGCTGGGCGTTTATTACATGCTTAAATAACCTCTCTCTCTGGTGGCTTTTCTGCTCATATATTCAGCAACAAGTGATTTGGGTGTGATCGCAAGATAGAAACCGTCTTAAAAACGCCATCGACATTCCATCTCTACGCACTTCATGTACATATGCCCACATCCTCCCAAAAAACATCTTTTTTTTTTTTGCTAAATACATAACATATGTATGTACAGCATATTCTTATTAGCCCCGGTCTCCCCTATATGGTGCCTCTATGCTATATATACATAGCATGCCTAACCCAATCCTCCGTATGTGGTCAGTGTGTTAACAATATTGGTGGTGTTTGGCAATACAATCTGCAATCGCCCCGCGAAGATACACCCGAAATACCAACTGAGAGTGAGAGTTGGACGCGCAAGAGTTTCTTTTGTTGCGGGGAAAATGGTAATTTTCACCTAGAAAAGACATTTTGATAAATTATATATTGAAACAGTCTGGGTGGTGCCTTATTGACTCCGCACTCACATAATCTCCTCAATTGCTGTTGTGGGTTTGTGTGGCCACACATTGTGGATTACAAATCAACCAAATATAGCTCTCTCGCATTGCCCCCTGGTCAAGATCTTCTCGCAGAAATAACCCATTGTACATGGGATACTGAAAGCGCGCGCGAGATGATCCAGTGTGAGAATCGACGCTAAACTTGGTCATGATGTCAACGCTTCTACATTATCATTCCAACATGGCACGCTTGAAGGTCAACGCGATGTTTTTTTTTTTACTTTATACATTTTAAATTTATTCAATATAAAAATGCGCTTTGTATTTGGCTCACTCAAAATGTTAATTGAAGTTGGGATTATATACATTTTTACAAGTACATCGAGGGTCAAGAGACAAGAAGTGTCAATTATGGGCATGCTTCCTTGAACGGTACCATTCGTTGGAGGACAATTTTGCAAGATGTAGACAGTGTCGTGACTCAAGAGGGCCCCAAAATGTGCTTGAAAAGTGCCTCAAAAGTGTTTTGATTGTTAAATTTTGCACGGAGCTTTTCATGTGGATTGAAGATATATATCAAAGTTATCTTACTAAAGCTCTAAGGATCTTTTGATTCTTTGAAACTATCTGAATAAAAAAGAATCTAAAATACTTCCAAAAAGGAATGATTTGAAGTTAAAGAGAAAGACAAAATGACCTAAAGAAAATTAACAGCATCATAAGATCGAAAAGGAGTTTATTCACTTTAAAGTTGTTTCTAAAACCTATTAATAATTTGAATTTTTCAACTGAATTATAAATCATCAAACCATAGAAAGATTTTTTATTAGATGTGACTCTTTCGAAGTTTTTTTTTTATTTTAAATGAGATATGAAAATTAGAAAAAAAAATCGTTAGAAATTGCAAAAGCCACGCCCCTATTGCAAATCGTTTGAAATAAGTCTGCGGGAAAGTTTTTTTTTTAGAAATGATTAGAAAGAGAAATAAAAATACAATAACCCAATTTAAGAGCTTTTCCGCAAAAGCTTCCAGGAAAGAACTTTTCAGGGACATTAACAGATATTTTCTTTTATTATTTTAAATATTTTTGTACATGAAGCATATGCTCATTTGGTTCGGGCGAAACAAGAAAAAGTCGTAAGTCCCTTTCCTCGTAAGTTTCGCTCTCGATATTTTGAACGTTCTTAATAAATAAATGTTTTTGCTGAAAGCTCTGGGTAAGGAGAATTTACCTACAACCGCTATTCTCATCTTCTTAATTCTTAGAAAATATATCAAAGAATCAAAGTTAATATGAACTTTAATCTTAAAGCATATTTTCAATTTCTAAGAAATCTTTGCAATAACCAGACAGGAATGTATTTTTGCCACCTACTTACGGCAAAAAAAAATAAATTACAATATTTATCACAGAAACCATCTTCCGGGTGGAATAGGAAAGACTTTGTGACACTTTTAACTAAAAGTAAAAGACGTTGTGGGATTCAAAAAATTCAGGAAGGCATTTTGAGCGACAATCATTGAAAAAAATGCTGTTTTCTCAACATTCGGCTGCGATGTATGTTTTTTTTTGTTAGAAAGGTGGGTTTGGCGGTAGAAACTTTTTTTGTTTGAATAATAAGCTTTGGGAAAAAAATTTAGGAGACGGCATAATCATAAATTCAGCAAGCTACTTAAAATTTTTGATGGAACTTTTCACTTCTTTGGATGCAATTTGGACATTGAATTCCTTTGTTTGCTACTTCACGCCTTTCGCGATGTTTTTTTTTTTCAAGAAATTTCATGAATAAACTTATTGAAGAAGTTTTCGGGTAGTTTACAGAAAACTTTTTGAGTTAATGCAAGTCATTTAGTGTGGATTTTAAAAGGAAGTTTGTAATTTATATATCACAAACTATTCGTTTGTTCATTCCAACGTGATATCTGGAATTTTTTTTATTTGAATGAAAAGCCAAACCCTAATTTTCCTCTTACCATGAAAACTTCTCGGGAGTAATTATGTACTTCTGCCCTCAAAATACTTCCTCTGCAAAAATCCATTTAATAAAAGACACAAAAGAACAATTCAGCTTAGCCTCTTAATTTAAGAGACATACCCACTTCCTGCGTCAACCAATCAATCTCATGCGACTTTTGAGTTTTTTTTTTCAATCATTGGGCAATTAAGCGAATTTATCTGGCCAAGTACATCAATTTATGCAGCAAATCGCGTGATTAGTGCTGTACTCCGTGGGATGTGATTAGTGATATAAATCCCTCGGTGTGCCGTCAAAGTGATTCATGTTGCCATTCGACTGAATCATACCACGGAGCGCAAAGTACCAAAGAATCTTTCCATCCCTGGTGCAAAAATTCACAAAGACCATCGTGGAGTTTTCGACTGAAACCATGAGTTATTCAGTCATTATTATTAATATAATTGCCAGCAACTCCCACGACAAAAAAATCTCTCTCAGATGAGGGAGAAAAAAAAAAAGAGTCAACATTCAGCAAGGTTGACTCTTACGGCATAGACACACCGTGGGGTGAATAAGCTGCTTCAAATTCAATTTTTTAATCAATTAATTTTGTTTAAACATTTTTTTTTTAATTTTTGACAATTTTATTTATTATTTTTCTCTATTTTGATTTAATTCAAAAGGTGATTATGTGAACAAAAGTATTCCAAAATTCGGAATATTTAGTGATGATTTTTTTGGGTAAAATCTGAATTCTAATTCTTTCGGAATATTCAAATATATTCTCTACGTACCTAGTGTTTGTTTTCAAATAAACTAAAAGCATTTTTTCGAGTTAATCGAATTAAGAATCCGAATTAATCAATTATTGATTATTATATCTATTATGAAAAGGTATATTCTACTGTAAAAAAAAAAGTTTATGAGACTAATGAAACATCTTGACCACTCAATGCTGTATTCGTTGGGAAGGTGTTGCGGATATTGAATAATACTCTAATGTACACTATAATACGTATACGAATACTGTATGGAGTATCAAAATAAACACCAGAGAGTCATCTTAAAATAAAACAGCACAAAATGGCAATGTTGAAGTGAATTTTGTGGCTTTGCGCGAGAAGTTGTGAATCGACTGTCTCACATATAGATCCATTGTTACAATTAGACGATGACGAGGGTATATACAAATTGAGCAATTCCCACATAATTTATCGTGTGTTAGCGCAAAAATGAATTTTTCATACATCACTCTGTGCCATATTCTGCATTTAATGGCCACTCACGAGGCTAACTTCTCAATATTTTTCTCTTGTTTTGGGAAGTTTATCATACAAAAACGCGCGAAGGCAAATATATTGGAATCCCCATATTGCGATTTCTATCAATACATAATCTCCAATTCACTCGCTGTGACACCAATTCCAATGTGCTCCGTCATGTGGGAGAATATTTAATTGTTCGCATTTCAAGTGTGACAATATCACCCAGCTGTTTTTTTTTCTTCCATTTATTATTATATTTTCTGACCGAGAAAAATCATCGAGATGCCAGCCATGGCTGCTTTTCTTCATTGAATTGCAAAAGGCATGCGAGAGCGATGCTACCTCATCTTGGTGCACTTGCTGATGCTGAAAAGCCACACAGAGGCGTAACTAATTTCTCATATATAGTGAAAATGTATTTTCAATGTAATCAATGAGATGTGACTCGGCAATTCATGACACTTTTTCTCCCCATTAAACTGATAAAAGTGCACCACAATGGAATTCTATTTGCATTTTTTTTCACTCTCTCCATTCCACACTAATTTCTCCATTCAATTCTTCATGCCTACAGCGGATGACGAAGCACCAAAGGAATCTCAAGTGAGGGATCAAATAAATCCACCATAAAGGAACGAGGGAGTCCTTTAAAAAGAATTTCAACATAAATCATGGAATAGTGAAGGGTTTTTTTTTCTCAAAGAAAATCGTGAAAAGTCTTTTAGCAGTGAAAGGGACACTGAATGTCCGCAGAGATGGACAAGTTTGATGTGAAAAATGTGAAGATAACCCACAAAGGGGTACTACAGCACAATCCTGATGGCACAACGGACATACAGAAGATCACCCAGGCAGGTCTTGTGGCCCGAAGTCCTGAGGGTACGGCTGCCAAGGGGATGAACATCCGAGGAAATGAGGATCTCTGGGTGGAAATTCAGGCAAATACATTTAGGAATTGGGCCAATGAGCATCTCAGGGATACAGGAATGAAGGTGAATGCTTCTAAAATTTTTATAGAATTTTATCTTTAAGAAAATGAGAAAACTTTCAAGATAAACTTCAAATAACTTCCTAATATTTTATTTAACTTTTTTTCAAAAATTAATTTAAAAAGTGTTTTTAAATGCCATCTAGTTTTCAACTATTTTTGGAATATTTCCTATTATTAAATATTTTAGATTTTTTTTTCAAATTTTATTTTTATTAATGTAAACTTTTTAATCAACCCTTGTAGGTGAACGATTGGGCAACAGATTTCTGTGATGGCACCCACTTGTGTGCTCTCGTGGAGTCACTCCAACAGCGCGCCTTGAAACCATCCTGGAATCATCGTCCAGCCAATCAACATCACTTCCTGGAGAACGTCACGTGCGCCCTCAATGCCATTGAGAAGGATGGCGTAAAGTTGGTCAACATTGGCAATGTTGACATTGTCAATGGGAACGTTAAGCTCATCCTGGGACTCATTTGGTCCCTCATTGTTCGCTACCAAATTGGCAGAAGTAAATTCCCGCCACGGAAGCTGATGCTGGCCTGGCTACAGGCTGCCCTGCCCGAATGTAAGATCTCGAATCTCACAACGGACTGGAACAGCGGTGTCTTCCTGTCTGCCCTCCTTGATTACTGCGAACCTGGACTCTTTCCGCACTGGAGGAGTCTCGATTCTAGTCAATCGATTAAGAATTGCACGAATGCCATGAATATCGCTCAGAGGGAATTCGGAATCCCCAAGGTTCTGGAACCCGAATACCTAGCTTCACCGTGGTTGGATGAGCTCTCGGGGATGACCTACCTGTCGTACTTCATGAAACCCGGTGGACCAGGATACAATGCCACGATGCGTTGGGTCAATACGCAAGTTCAGCGACCAGTCTCAAACTTCACGGTAAGTTTATTCGCTTAAAAAAATCTGAACAAAGAACCTTCTCCGCATCCCATTGAAATTTTGCAAGAAAAATATTCATGATGAATTTCCACAAACTCATGTTTTATTCTCGCATAAAGCAATTTCCATTGAATGCCCTTTTTTCTCGCCTTTTCAGCTCTATTTAATAAATGTCCCCACTCTGATTGATTGATTTTTCAACCATGTCAAGTCCGAAAGTCATCTTTCAGTCCTTCGCCACAATCCACTTCCCCCCATCTGTGAGAGCATACAAATATTTTCATAACTTTCCACCTCATTTGCATAAATGGCTTCAGAGCACTTCAGTGTGCGCCTCACTTCATTTCCACCGTAAGCTTTACATGGACCTAAAAAAAAACTTTTACGACTCTGTAATGAATTACTTGACGGTGGAAATGTTGTAGGAAATTGGATATTGTAGCGGGAAAACTTTTACAAAAATTCTCTCGGTGCATTCGTGTGGCAGCAGAAATGCTTGGCAAATTGCTTCCACACACCGATAAGGTAAAAACGAGCCTCGATATGCTGTGACGAGTGTCATATACAATGGCTTGGCTTTATCAGCTTCTACCTTTTCAGAGCTCTGATTGATTAGGAAAGGTTTTGAAGCATATTCGGTTAGTGGAGAGAAAGAATATTAAAGTTAGTTTACTTTCAAGCAGTGTTGTTCTGTGAAATATTCAGGAAAAATTAGTGCTTTACGGATTTTGAGACTAAGAAAACAGTTTGCCCCTGAAAAGACTTTAACGTAGATAGAAATGGTTTTACTTGGTTAATTTTTACCTTTTCATGAGTAAATATTCGGACAATTTTCTTTTAAATTTTGGAATATTATATAATATTCAATTTCCTTAAAAAATGAGTTTAAGTTAACTAAAAATAAAAAGATTATTTAAAAGGAACCGTTTAAACAAAAAATGTTAGGCTAATAAAAACGTAAGCAATAAGACAAATTATTCTACATCTTGGAAGCTTTCTAGTTCCTACCCTATTAAGAAAATAAGGGATGGTCACGTTATTTTGGAAACTCGGGGACTTTCAAGAGCGATTTTCAAGCCAATTTTTAAACCAAAATTTTGAAATCTGCTTGCACTCTTGTTAAATGGCCAAATACTGATAAGAATTCAGTATTTTTGATTTAGAAAATAAATTTTTGTGCTCAAAAAATTTATTTGAAATTCTCACATTTTGGCCATTTTGTTCCTGTAGAGTTTCCAAAATAACGTGACCATCCCTTATATTGGAATCCTAAACTTTACCAAAGATCTCTTGAAGTGATAAAATTATGTACAAGCCTTCCTATTTTAGATTATTTTTTAAAACTATTTTTTTTTAATTAAATTGAATTTTACAATTAAAAGAAAATTTTATTGAATTCCCCACTAGACTGACTGGAACGACGGGCGAGTTTTCTGTGAGATCATCAAAGGTCTCGGTGGCCCAGCTCCGGATCCGGACAAGCTGCGCCTGGATCCATCAAATTGGGAGACAAATATCAAGAAAGCCGTCGATGCTGGTGACAAATTGGGCGTCCGTCCAGTTCTAAGTCCCAAAGACATGGCAAATCCGGAGGTGGAACATTTGGGTATTATGGCCTATGCAGCCCATCTGCAATGGGTGCCACCGCGACCACCGCTATCCAACATGATTGCCGTCCACTTGGACAGTACATCGGGACGCGTTGGGGAGCCTACGCACTTTAGAGTCGAAGTGCTGACGCGCGACATTGAGATCAGCAATGTTCGTGCTTTTGTGGTGCCGCCGCATGAGAAGAGCCCCCAGCTCGTGAGGCTAAACTCACGTGGGCAGGGCACCTTCGTGCCAGACAAATATGGAATGCACGAAATTGTCGTGGAAGTCGACGATGGGAGGTATAGTATAGAGTTTTGAACTAAATTTTCTAATCTTGCTTTTTCTCTGCTTAGACTTGAGTCTCTATGTGCATTAATTTGTAAGAATTTGCATTTAAACATGATAAGATTGCGCGAAAGTGATCAATTTCACACCACATTGTTGCACATGAGATTGATTTTTTTTGTTGTGCTCTGTTGCACCAGAAATCATCCCACTTTTGCGATGCTTCATTAAATATATTTGTAATTTTCGTATTTTTCTAGACTTGGAGGTCATTTCTTTCGTGTTCTGCCGCGATACATTCAAGTGGCGCCTCCGGGAATGGCACCATGTGCCCTTGGGAGCCTTGTTGAGGTACTTGTAAATGCCACGGGTGCTCCAAAGTCTGAGGACATCCTCGTCACGGCGTACAGTCCAACAGCACGTGCGCTACGGTGCCCCCTGAAAAAGGTTGACGAGGGTCACAGTGCCATATTCAAGCCAGACGAAGCTGGCATCTGGGAAATTGCCATCACCTACCAGGGTCGTCATATTCAGGGTGGACCCTTCACGTGTGCCGTATTTGATCCAAACGGAGTATCCGTTCATGGACTCGACGGAGCTCTTCCCAATAGGGCTCATTCCTTTGAAGTTGACGCTAGAGGTGTTGGCGTGGCAGGAGAACTCTACGTAGACATTGTTCATGAGAAGCATTCCCTTGTCTGTTCCGTAGAGAAGCTCGTTGAGAATAAGTATCGAGTCACATTCATGCCACGCCAGAATGGAAAGTATCGCGTCTACATTTACTTCAACGGGTACGACGTTAAGGGTTCTCCTTACATTATGCGTGTTGGAACAAAGGGACGCTCTGGGAAGACAAGAAGTGGCTCCCACAATGAAAACAAATTACGTTCGGAAAGCCCATCTGTTCACTACACAAGCACAACTACATCAACTCGACGATCCTACTCTCCGCAATTTTCTTCACGTGAACGTGAAGTTTATTCACCTAAATCCCCATCTCCAAGCAAATCTTTTGGCAATGAAATCTACTCATCTAGCTACAAAACTGAGTCTAGGAAGCACGTAGAAAGGTCATCACCTAGTCTGGATTATCACGTTAGCACCGAATACCGAAGAACCCCTAATCGTGATGATGTTGACCCCTATACAGCTTCGTACACGTCCAAGCTCTTCTCTGAGAACTCCAAATCCAACTCTATTACTCGACGTGGGGATACCTATAGTCCAGTTGCAAGCCCCATTACCGTCCGTGGAAGTTCAGCAGTACGCAGCAGTCCAGTTACCGTAACAACAACCACAAGGTTAGCCTAAGAATCCTTATTCCTGATGAAAAACTAATTTTCTGAGAATCTAACCCACTGATTTCCCTTCTAGATATGAAACAACAACCAGAAATGTAACATCTAGTCCAAGATTGACTTCAGCATCTCCTCCACCATTGCGCCAGTCTGCTTCACCGAGCTTCATAACTTCCTCGTCCATTAACCGAATTTCCAGTCCAGTTCCAAGTGCTTTGGATTCATCGCGACTTGTAAAGCAGCAAAATTCATCATACAAATCCTCCTACGTTTCTTCCTCGGAGAATATTCGCTCAAGCCCCCTCCTTTCGCCCACAAGGCACACAAGTGGATCCCCAATTACCTTTGGAGTTGACAGTAGTTCCAACATACGTGTTTCGGCAACAAAGAATGGGGCAGGAAGACGTGATAGTTGGGATGCCATAAATAAAACCAAGCACGTTTTGTCGCACAACTCATTGGAATCTCTGGCAAATATGACGGAAAATCAGTTGAATACGGACATAACGTACACCCGTCCCAAGGATATTGACCACGAAACCGAAAGGAATACCCATTTCAACAAGTTTTCCCTCCACGATGGACGCTTCAGCTCCAGTCCGGTTGGGCCAACATCTCACTACTCCACGAGTACAGTAAAGGAGACAAGTGAGCGTGTAGTGACGTCTGAAAGTAGTGGATACGGATACACTTCACCAAGTCGATTTCTACCAATTGACAAGGATGTAACAGGAGCCAGGGCAATTTATGTGCAGAACATCCCAAATGGCATTCTAGGACGACCAGTTGAATTTGAAAGTGAGTACAGATTTAAATATCTTTATTTTTTATCAAAACATTAAGCGACTACATAATACTTGAAATAAAATTTTTTTAGTTAGGATACCTTATTTATAAAAAATTCAGTCTATGCCTGCCGGGAAATCTAGAAAAGTTAAAAGTTCTTAAACATTTTAAAGATTGTCTTTGAAAAATGTTTAAAAATTATTTTAAATAAATTTTCCAAGCTTTGTAAGCTCTTTAGGTAAGCTGTCTCAAGCAACAGTAAATCAACTCCTTTCTAAAGGATGGTCAAAAATATTTTGGCTATTAATGTGAAATAATTAAAATTTTTAAGGTTTTTTTATTCAAAGCGTATAAATTACTTAAATTCTAATCAATTCCAAATATAACAAGAAAGCAAGAAAATTATTTTTTTAGCTCAAAAATCTCTTTTAAAATTCCTTGAGTTTTTAAAACTACACGAGTAGTCCTGCAATAATTCTTGTAGAAAGTGAAACATGGTTATTGATGCGCTTAATTGGAATATTGGTGTTTTTATTGCATTTATTAGGAAATTAGTACTTTGCAAGCATTTTGCAATAATCCCCAACAATATAAAATCGAACGTTTTGTTTACCTAAAACGACAAGATTCCTCCATGCGAGGCTAAGACGTGGGTAAACAACCTCAATTTGTTGCACAATTTAAAAAATTCTTCGTATTGTTCATCTTTTCCTTGGAATTTAGCTTTTTGTTCGTAGGTTCGTCGCTTGATCCCTAATTGAAGTCTTTTTTTTTGCTTGCTTGTTATTTCTTCTGTAGTTGATGGCTCACGGGCGGGTAGTGGAAATTTGGAGATTCTGGTCAATGGGGGACGTGTGACGTCGTCAGTACGGGCACTTGGTGGTCAGAGATTCGTCGCGAGCTTCACACCACACGAGACGGGTGTGCATAAGGTGCAGATCACATTCAATGGCGAAACCGTTCCAGGTGAGTGTTTGTCCAAGAAAAAAGCGAGATTTCTCTATGGAATGCACCCAGAAGAGTACCTGCTTTCCCCTTCTTATACAAATTCTCCATGGTAATCTCATGTGGGTACCCATCGTGTGTGTGTGTGCTCAACACTGCTAAGATGCCACGCCAAGCATTCCTCAGGTGTTCACGATCTTACCTGTGGACGAAATGGGTATCTCGCTCTAACTTATACCGGCTGCTGTTGTGAATGCTCGGGTGAGGGAAGATTTGGTGTATTTGTTGGGGATCTTGGCATGTGTGGAGAGGCCTAAGACTGCGCTGGGAATGTTTCTCCTTCAGTTTTGAATTGTTCGCCACTGGGAGAGGTATAGCCGTTCGCGCGGATCGCGAGCTCTTCTCAATTCACCGCCATTTTGTGCAATTGAAGATGACGTGACAAGTTCCGCTAAACCGTAAAGAAGCTAATCTCTGGTGTTTTAGAAAAGATTTCAAGACCACAAGTGTATAGTTAATTTTGTCCACTTACGTTTTGCCGAAAGTGCGCCAAAAGTTCATTAAGTTTTGGTGGTGTTTGCGTGACCTCAGACACACATTCCGCTTTATACATAGTTGGTGATCCTCTTTACGGTGGTGTAGTGCCGTGGCAAGGGGGACAAATTCATTGACTTCTTTACCTGCTGAAAGGCACAGCTGAAAGAAGATTTAAAGCAAAAAAACACCTCGCGATTGGAATTCTCGGGTGGAAAAGTTAAAACAGCGAAGAAGGAGACATTCACGAGGCAAAAGTCAAAGAAATCAGGTACAGCAAGTTTCTCGCACCAACATACCAATCTTAAGTATACCGATTTGGTGATCTCTCGAAGACACCCAACAATGCGAGATCATTGTGATATCCAGCGTGTCGGAAGAGAAATTTTTCCATATTTCTCATCGTGAGATGAGGCAGAAATCACAATTTAAAATTGTAATGAATGCTATGCTATGGTTGGCAACAAGAAGTCATGCCTCCATGGTACAACACCATAGCACATTATTCATCCATGTTGAGGCAAATTTTCTGCATTCCCTATAAAAGCATATTTCTATGCTTCTTACACAGACTGTAAGATTGGTTGAAAATGTTTTGAAAGAACTGAAGAAATATGTCTATCCCCCAACATTTAGATTTTCGCCCACTTTTCAGTCCCACACCACAAACACGAGTATTTGCATACCAAACCGATTTATCACCACACTTAACCCACCAAAAGTCAATTCGCGCATCAATAGAAAGATCACCTCTCTTGGATAATCTTAGTCCACGATCAACATCCAAAAGAAGCATGACCCATTTTGTGTGGCACATCCAAGTCCAATTTTAGAGAAATTCCAAAAGATCACCAACACGATCTTCTATTTTTATTCACATAGTCAATCACATTGAATACCAATCCACAAATTCGCCATGCTTTTACTTCATTCACTTTTTTTTCCTCTCCATGTCTGCACACCATTTGCAAAGAGATTTAAAATTCCATTCGATTTTGTGAGATCTTTTTTTTTTCTTTATATATTTTATGATGTCTTCTCAGCTAAATTTTGTTTGCAAATTCATAGCAAAAATTAGCAAAATGTTTGCGATGAAAGACATTGTTTGCAAGCACGGAAGCAAAGAGGAAATCATAAATTTTTTGTTATTTCTGTTTTGTACCACAAATGAGATTAATAATTCGGAAATAATTTCAAGAAATGAAAATCAATGAAGATTTGTATTTTTTTTTTTCAATGTAATTTGAGGGACTTTTTAGTAGAGGATTGTTCAACATTTTTTGGCCCATTATGGCTTTTTTGTTTGGAAATTATGCTGGAAAAACTTAAAGAATATTTTTCAAAATCAGTAGCACATTACTTTAAAGTAATACATTGCAAAACCCTAAAATAAACTTTTTTTTTAATATCATTGATCATTTAACGATTAATACAACAATTTCATTAAATTATAGGATTTTTTTTACTTTAGGTAGTTTCTTTAAGTTCAGTTTCATGTAAATTTATTTTATAATTTGTTCTATTTCATTAATATTTTACTGAATTATAAAATTATTGTAAAGTATTTTTCTTATTGTTGTATTTTATATTATTATATTAGATAAGATAGAAAAGAAACTTTTAAAACATTAAATTAAAAATATCTGTTTTTATTGATTAAAAAAAACGGAAAAGAATTTATTTAATAATACTCCAATTCAATAAAATATTTTAATCGTTTTAAAGTTCCACTCGTCCCAATGATTAATTCTCATGAATGCATTAAATGCAAATTAATTTTATTAAATCAATTTCATTTTATTTATCAAAGTTGTTAAAATTAATTAAAATAAAATATAATTTGTGTTACTAAAACGGCTATATTAGCAAAAATGAATAATTCAATGTAATTTGCAAAAAAAAATGGTTATACGGCTCATACGGCTAATTAATCTCAAAATATGTGGAGCTTGAGGAAGATTTTTAAAGCATTTTTATTGCTTTTTAATAGATTTTCTTGAATTTTAATTTTTCTTACAATTCTGAGGTGTAAAAAAAATCTTTTACCATTTTCTTTTGGATTATTTTTCGTATAGTAGAATTTGGTGAAAGTCAATCTGAAAGGCAAATAAAATTAAAGTAGAATATTTGAGAGAAATATCTCAATGGGAGTCATAGTTGTTTTTGTTTACATAAGATTTATCATGTAGCACACTTAAAACTTCATCTTATGGCACAATTCTCATCTTTCTCTCCTACTTGTCTATTTACCCGAAAAATTAGCAGAGTTATGCAAAAGGGAGAAAGATGTGAGCTGAACACACAAAAGATTCTTTAATTTGTGTTATCTAAGAAAGCTCTATCGCCCCATCTTCATGCTTTATTTAATCTTCGTTCCTCAAGCAAACACAATTTTAATAGCAATGTTGAACTATATTTATGTCGTGTGCGCATAATGCAAACACCGACACTTGAGATCATGCAATTGCATCTTGCACAGTAATTCATCATGAATCATTTTTTTTTAATTTCAAGAAAAACATAAGAAAATGAAAAAAAAAACTCTTTCCAATGAAGACCAATATATGCGATTTTTCAGCTGTATAGCCCTAACTTTCTCCCATGGGGCGCGGGAAAGAGTGAAAAGAAAAACGTTGTACCTTTAATTGCTACACCCCTCCCAAGTGCGGTTTAATCCATCGTAAATTGCGCTAAAATGTGTAAGTTTAATTCATCATTTGTGGTGTAAATATTTGAGCATGAAATGCGCGCGAGCACCGAGTTGCATGAAAAGAAATTTTTTTGGTGTGAAAAATGACTCAATTTGTTGGCTTTTGGGTGGACACTTTGCGCTTCTTCATTTCAATTTCACCACAAAAATGCGAAATTTTCCCACTTTACACAGCCATTTATCATAAGGAAAATGTATACTGTGCATAGTCAAATGAACTCGTCATCTAAATCACTCTCTCATCTCATCCATATAATTGTAATTTTCATGTAACTTCCTGCTTTTCCAACCCATTATTGCAAGAAGTCTCTGGGGGTACAATAAAATTATCACGGGTTTACGTAAAAGAATTCAACATTAAGGTATATAATTTTCATGGGAATATGACCCGTTGAATCCCCCGTTGAATTTATCTCACAGATGGTGAATATTTCTTACATTAGCTTAAATCTCAACCTTACGGAAATGTCTTCACACACAGACCATATTCTTGCAAAGACACAGAACCAGTTTGTAGGTCAGTTAAGTTTCTCGGCGAAGAAGATACTTGAGAATCCACCCATGTCAATGGCATCACCACAACGTTATTAATTTGCCAATAAAAGCCCATCGAAATCCCAAGAATTTGTTCAAACATAAAAATTCTCTCCAGCAGCTTAGGCTGAAAAATTGCCTAACAGTTCTTGTGTGTTGCAAGGAAATTCTCCCCCCAGAGAGACATTTATTAGCGTGCCTCCACAGCCCCATGGTAATCCCCTCAATAGCCACCATAAATCGCATTTAATCGATACTTGGGAATGTGAGTGTTGTCACATTTCTTTTGCCGCACAAGAGAAAGGCCTTTGAAATGTAAATCTGAGCGCAGGCATTAAATTCTAGCATGATTTAGTGGGCAGATGGATACTAGCTAATGGTTCTGCATATTGATTTTCTCATGAAAAATGTCCATCAAAATCTCACATGTTAAGAAAAGGCAAAGATCTGCGGGAGGAGGAGAATCTTTCGTGCAGAGAGATTGATTTTTCCATGAATATGTTAATGGTTGTGAAGAATTCTATATGTTGAAGTTCATTGAGATTTTTTCATTCAAAATTTATATATAGGATGAATGCTTTGATAAATAATTTCTTTGTATCTTGAACTTGAGGTTTTAGATTTTTCATTAATAGGAATAATGCAAATGAATGTTTATTTTCTATTATTTTTTAACATGGAAGCGTCATTGCTAGATTTAGTTCTTTTTGTCATAAAAAGATTTTTATCGTACCCAAGACACATTTCGTAAAATCAGTGAGATATTTTTTTTTTTAAGTTTTGTAATTGATTGAAAATATGTAGTTCTTGATATTCTTGTATCAATTTCAGAAGTTTTAAATTTTACAGCAATTTCAGACTGACCATTATAGTAACAAAAAAAATATCTTTTAGTTTTTATAGCACTGAATGTGTCTTGTCTACTCAAATCTTACAAATTAATAAAATTATTACTCTTGAATTTATAAAAAAAAATCCCTTGATCTCTGTTTAAAAGAAATGTTTTTTTTTAAGTTGAAAAGGTAATAAAAAAAATTAGTTAATTTTTCTTTCTTTCTTTTCCAAATTAGGCTCACCGTGGCACGTGGAAATAATGTCATCGCCGGGATTAACGCCTTTGGGTGAAAGCACCCGCCTCGTACCAGCAAACACGCCGGCGGTTTTTGAGATACTGCCGCCTCCTGGAACAACCCTCACACGAGGGGAGTGTGTAGCCAATGTACTTTCGCCCAGTAAGAGCAAAGTACCGGCTAGAATCACCCACGAGGCGGCAAATGGTGCCATGCGTATCGAATTCGTTCCTACCGAGGTCGGTACGCACATCATCGAGGCGTCAATTGGGGGCTCCAAGATAATTGGGGGTCCCCTCATTGCAAAAGTGTACGACTCGAGTCTGATCCAGGTCACAGATGTCAATGGTGGCGTTGTGGGTCAGAAGATACAATTCCGTGTGGATGCAAGTGCAGCTGGTGAGGGCCAGCTGGAGATTTCCATCAATGAGGGTGAGGTGCCCAATCATGTTCAAGTTGTCGGTGGCGGAAGGTGCCTGGTCTCCTTTACGCCAGAGCAAGCAAAAACCCATCTCATTGATATCAAGTTCAACGGGGAGACCGTTCAGGGGTGCCCTTTTGTGTGCGCCGTGGCCGACACAAGCCGTGTCCTTCTCAATCTTAGCAATCTCGAATTGATTGCTCTCCATCGTCCAGCCACATTCCACATCACAGTTACAGGTGGTGGAGCAGCTGAGTTGGCTGTCAGCGTTAGGGGGCCTCATGGGGAGCTACCTGTGCGTGTTGTGGGTGACATAAATGCGGGCTTCACGGCAGAATTCACCCCAGTTTCCGTTGGGGCGCACACCATAAATGTCGAGTACAACGGCTACCCCGTTCAGGGCACCCCATTCATTGCAAAATCCTACGATGCAAGTCGCGTAAATGTTGGTGCTGTAACAAAGGGCACCGTGGGGCGTGTTGTGCAATTCACAGTGGATGCTGGCGAGGCGGGTGAGGGGAATTTGGAGATCACAATTTCAGCCAAGGGGCACAATATCCCCACTCAAGTCCACCCACAAGGCAATGCCCGATTTGCAGTTTCATTCATTCCGGCCGAAGCGTGTGAGCACATCATCAATGTCTCCTTCAACAAAATGCCCGTACCCGGGTGCCCAATCAATGTGGCCGTCAGCGGTGGAGCTGCAGGCCCACAAGTATCCCTCGCAGGACCTGGGCCAATTCATCAGCCAAATTCTCTCGTAATTAATCACGAGGGTGGGCGTCTTGAGGATATTGAAGTCAATGTGGAAGGTTAGTGTATCAAAATGTAGCCTGTGGTAATCACCCTCTGTGGTTGTCCTGTCTCTGTCCTTTTTATCAATTCGTAAAACCCACATTTTTTGCACAATTTATATTATTTTCTTTATAAAATAAATTAGGTTTCTTTTAGTTTTTAAGAATTTTTACAAAATAAGTTTTTTACTTGAAATAATTTTTTAAGCACTGTGTTCAAAGCAACTTTGCAATTAGATTCCACCATTTTAATAAAGTATGGATGGATATTACAATTACTTTATTATCCAATTCTTCGTTCTGATTGGTTGATAAATTCTATTCTGGTGGAGTTGGTGTGCAAAGTTGATTTGAATTTAATTCAAATTGCAAAGTTAGGCAAACTTGTAAATACTTTGATTTTATTATGGAATAGTTTTAAAATAAACGTTAAAATAGAGTCAAGGGGTTGATTTACTGAGAAAATATTTCCTTTCCTTTTCTGAAAAGTTCGGGAGCTTTAAGATTTTTTAATGGTAACATGTAAAATTTTTTTATGAATCTTTGACTACAACTTTTAATTATTTTAAAACGAATAGTGTTTCAGTTTTAAGAAATTTCTTTACAATTGTGCATAACGTCCTTGTATTAGACCTATAAGTGTATGTATTTCAGATACTTCAAGTACAGAGCAGATACTTCAGCTGTACTTACATAGTGACGAAAAATTATTTTTATTCAGATACTTAGTTCACGATTTGAACAAGCCTTAGTGTCAGTAATTTCTTAAACTATTATTTATAGAATACGAGCCAATAAGAAAATAAAATAAAAAAATAAACAAATAAAAAAAACACAAGAAAATTAAGTTTTAAGCTTGAAAAATTAAAAAAATAAATAAATAAAACAGTTAAACGTATAAACAGCGAGAAAACACAAAAAGCGATAATTTTTTTTAATAATTGAGAAATTATAAAATAATCCATATATTTAGGCTAGTGTTTAGGATTTTTGAAAATAAAAAAAAACTTTTTTTGTTAGATTTTTTTTTAAATTATTTTACGAAACAAGTTTATTAAGAATCGTACAAAAGTTGAGAAAAAAAACTTAAGAAATAAACAAATAAAACTAGGATTAATAAACCAGGGAACCAATATCACCAATATAAATAAAGAATTTAAACCCTAAGTCTCTCTAAGTAGTGTTGATAAATCATATTGCTTAGCTTTCAGTCAATGTTCGTGATTTTTTTTTTTGAATGAAAAATTTGCTTTTTGTGATCTTTGACTAAATTCTTGTCCACAAAATCAAATGATATTAAGAATCTAGAAGTTATGCATGTGATTTATCAATAATCTACCCCCATTTGTGATGGCTCCTGCAGCTGAAATCTCACATCTGTCTCATATCTATATGTTTCAGGGCGACGAAGACTTTTGTACTAGACTTTCGGACACTTGTTTTATCACACTAATCACTCATTAATTTTTTTGAATTTTTTTTATTTTTTACTTACATTTATTTATTTTATGTTAATTTTTCAGCATTCCCATTAATTC
This sequence comes from Lutzomyia longipalpis, assembly GCF_024334085.1. Classification (NCBI taxonomy): domain Eukaryota; kingdom Metazoa; phylum Arthropoda; class Insecta; order Diptera; family Psychodidae; genus Lutzomyia; species Lutzomyia longipalpis. The sequence continues at coordinate 576,896 of NC_074709.1, forward strand.
GCATGAATTTTCCTTTTTTTATTTTGCAAAATGACTAACATTACTTACCAGTATTTTAGTAAATATCACGACATCTTAATTCAATAATCCAATTTGATGATAATGGCGGTGGTTAATGATGTCAAGAGGAAGGCTTTTGGGGCATTAGAAGAAGCTTTGATTGCGCTTGATTGTATGTTGCTTCATCCACAGTGGCGAACAATTCAAAACTCAACAGTTTCTGTGATGAAGCAACATAATGTTCCTCTGAATGAATGTGCTATATATACCCCCCACCCCCGCAATTTATTCCTAACTTAAGTAATGCAGTATTATGTTGTTATTGTGTGTGTATGTTTAATCCTTTTGAGAACCTTCTTCCCAATTTCGTGGGAGCTTCAGCGCCTGCCGTAGCGCTTTGTTCCTAACCTATTTTGTTGAATTGAACACGACTTGAACTCCTTCTTACAACCACATTGGCGCCTACTTCCCAGGTCCATTGGGTCAATCTGTGCCAGCCCAAGTTCACCTCACAGCCGATGGCATGTTCAAAGCTGAGTTTGTACCACGATCTGTCGGTGAACATCGGGTCAGTGTAACTGTCAAGGGTCAACCCACCGCTGGTAGCCCCTATTCTGCAAAGGTATGTTTAGTATGGAATGTAATCAATGATTTTTGAGAGAAATTGGCTAATTTTGAAGCTGAAATAAGAACAGATCTATGAAAATCCATATAGCAGTTTTAGCCTATTGGAATACCATTTACCTAAGCCTAGATCCCTTAGGTTACGTCTTGTATAAAAGGCGTCAATTTTAAAATCAGCCGCCATCTTGAAATTATTCACCTTAAAACATGAGCTGATTTTTACGACTCAGCTGCTATTTTGTTACGTTTTTATTTATTTTTTTATTTATTTATTTAAATTAATGCCCAGAAGTATGAAAACTAATTTAGGGCTATACAAAAAGATTTTTACAAATAAGATAAAAGTGTTTCGATTCATAGTTTCAGAAATGAGCCTTATTTCTCGTTAATCTGTTGTAGCCTTAGGACCTCTAAATATGTAATCCTAAATTGCATCTTCTCGTTTAATTTTCAGGTTTACGACGTCAATGCAATAAAAGTAAAGAACGTCAGTAGTGGAACAGTAGGTAAGCCTGTTACATTCCTAGTTGAGACTTCACAGGCTGGGCCTGGAAATTTGGAAGTAACCGTCAACGGTGGAAGAGTTCCAACGTCTGCTCAAGCCCAAGGACAACATACGTACGCCATCAGTTTCACACCGCGCGAAGCTCAAAATCACACCGTTGAGCTACGTTTCAATGCTCAGAATGTCCCGGGAAGTCCATTTAATTGCAAAATATCAGCTGCAGCAAGAATTGCACCTGATACAGTAGACAAAGTTAGCGTAGGGCGGGTATTTCGATTTACCGTTGAGTCGGATATACCACCTCAGGTGGAAGTTCTAGGACCAGCTAGGAGGTGTGTCGAAACGAATGTTCTTCCCATAACTGGGGGGTATAGTGTGGAATTTGAACCATTGGATGTGGGTGATCATTCAGTTGAAGTGCGTCTGCCCCATTCAGGACACGTTGAGGGTAGCCCATTCCTTTTGAAAGCCTACTCAGCGGAAAAGGTCATCGTGACGGATATTCGTCCGGGAGTTGTGGGAAAGAGTGTGAGCTTTGGAATAAATGCAAGTCAAGCTGGTGCTGGAAATTTGGAGATAATTGTTGCTGTCAACGGGAAGAATGTACCGAACTTTGTTCAATCTGAAGGCAATGCACGGTTTAAGGTGAACTTCAAACCAATTGAAGCTGCTCCGCATTTGCTGTCGGTTCGCTTTAATGGGCATGCAGTACCGGGATCACCATTCTCATGCCCAATTACTGCAGCTCCAACTTCCCCCATTAAGGCGCTAGCTAAGGGGGAATGCCTCAAGCAGGCTGCCGTGAAGATGGACAATACAATTCAGCTGGAGGGATTTGAAGATATTGAACCACAGGTATTGGTAACATCGCCATCAGGTGATAATGTTCCGTGTCGCATTGTGGCGCGAGATCACGTTCACTTGGCGACTTTCCGACCTACTTCCGTTGGTCGCCACTTAATTAGCGTCACGGTGAATGATCAACACATCAACGGGTCACCGTACTCGTGCAATGTCTTTGATGTTTCGCGTGTCTCCATTAGTGGACTAGAACAGCATAATGGTCCAGCTTCCCTTGGGGCTCCAGTCACCTTCAGTGTGGATGCAGCTGGAGCAGGTGAGGGAACTCTGGAGCTCGTTGTGTCCACAGCAACGAGCACAGTAAAAGCAGAAGTGGTGGCCTGTGCACGTGGTCTGTACGATGTAACATTCATCCCCCAAACAAATGAGCCCCATTTCGTCAACATTACATTCAACGATGTTCCCGTTGAGGGGAGTCCCTTCCACGTGGAAGTTCAACAGAATATCCAGCACTGCCAAGTTGGTGGCGTGGCAATCATTGAACTTGCTGCTGAAGACCAACTTCTGGAAATTACAACGCCCGACAGGAAGCATGTTTCATACTCAATTATCGGTGGGACTTTTGGGGAGTTCCGTACGCATACAGTTGGAACGTACGTCGTCAATATCATAGATAGGGAGTCAAGGTCAATCGTTGGGACACGCACTGTTAACGTATTCGATCCGAGTTTGGTGAAAATTGTCGAAGTTGGGGAGGCTTTCTGCCATCGTCCTGCAACAATTGGCGTCTCAATTTATGATGCGGGCCAAGGAACACTCACAGCAGTTGTGAGGTGTGGTGCCGTTGAGGTTCCACACTCAATTCGTGGACCATCAAAGTTGGGTATTTGGGAGATTGTCTATCATCCAAACAGGGTGGCTCCGCATAAGATCAACATTATGTACAATGGGGTTCCGATTTCATCTAAGCCCTTGGAGATCACAGTCATGCCACCGGGATACGGCAAGGAGACCAGCGTGCATGGGATGGGACTGTATCAGGCAAGAGTTGGCAAGACTACATCCTTCTCAATTGACACAGTTGGCCGTCCTGCGAGGGAATTTGATGTGGTTGTTTCAGGACCCGGAAGGGAGGCTCTTCCGGTGCGTTGCTACCAAACTAAGGGTGGACATCTACAGGCGGAATTTACAACGCACAAAGTTGGACAATGCTTGATTGGTGAGTGAACAAAATCCTATAATGCTTCTCTATATTAAACTTTATCCATAAAATTGTAGAAAACTTTCTTTTAGTTTTTTCTTATTTATACTTTCTACATTCTTCTTTTTAAATTCTGATTTCTTTTCTTTTTCTTCTGCAGAGGTTTTTCATCAATCGAAGCCATTGCCGGGTAGTCCATTCACGTGTGAATCATTTGAACCCACAAAGGTTACCCTACACAGTGTTCCACGGGGTCCCATCAAGGTTCACAATCCAATTTCTTTCACGCGTAAGTATACAGAAAAAAATTGAAACTTGATATGAATGTTAATTTATTTCTCTAAACAAATACAACCTCATCGCGCACCTCTCACTGCTGCGTATTTTCCGTATTTCATTGTTCTTGTTTAGAAAAATAGTATTTGGTTGCCGTTGAAAGTTGTTTTCACTAATTTGATTACATAAATGCGCTGAACATTCACCTTTTTGTTGTGGAGACATTTCTTCGGTGCAAAGTAACAAAAGATTCGCGCGCGAAAAAGGTCATGGAATGCAACAAAGCTCCATATTGAGGTGTCGAAGAAACTCACCAACCTTCGCTGAAATTGTTGACATTGCTTTGTTGCAAAATGATAATCTTTTTGATTCTCAACGTGAGCATACAAGTGGCAAAATTAAAGTTTTTCATTTATTCGAATCAGATTCCATGATGATTTTGCAAATAATCAAATCATTTTAACCCCTTAACGTCCAACGTGAAACATAAAAACATTGAAACATGCGCTCTTTTATCGCGATTTTTATTCTATGAATTTTTTTAGAGGACTTTTCTCACTCAGAACGTCTTCTTTGACCTCTTATGCGTGAATTTGATGCATTTCTAACATGGAAAAACAATTACATTATTAAATAATAATTGAAAAAATAAAATGTTTCACGTTTGGGTCAGCATATGACCCAAAAAACCTTAAAGGGTTAAGAAAATTTTTGTCTTTTGAATGAACAAAACTTAATTAGAATTAACGAAAGAAACTGAATTGAAATTAATTAAAATCGCCATAAAATTGCTTGAAAGGTAAGAAGGATTTTATCATGAACAAATCAGTATCTAAATGTAGAAGATATGCTAAAAATTATAACATTTTTATCGATTTAATTATCACAATTTTTTGTCAATTTTTTTTATATTTTTGTGCATTTTTACCCTTCGTTATCCTTCTGTTGACTTTTATCTAATTTTCTTATCGCTTCTATTGCATTTTATCTCTTCTTAAGTTTATTTTTTCCTCAAATGTTTGATATACATTCAAATCATTCTATTTTTTGCGAATTTTGAAACATTTTTTTTATTTAATTAAACGCCTCTCGAATATTAGAAATATTCGCATTTTTCTTGGCTTTCAATAATTCACCTTTTTGCCCCCTTGCGCATTCCAGAAGCTTAATAAGAGTAAGAGGGCGTGAACCTTTGCACAGACTTAAGTGGCTTTGCAGAGAGCTTTCTTTGAGAGCTAAAGACGTTTGCGTAATAGGCCAGTAATAGCATTAGAAGTTGTTTTGGCCTAAACATAATCACCGTAACAAATGTGATCAAACCTGTGGATTAACTTGCTTTTATCCGGTCCATTATTTTAGGAAGATAATCGTGTGAAAGTTACTTCACTTTCCATTTTTTTTTCTTGTAATTTGTTTGTCTTCCAAGTGAAAATGGTCAGCACTTCCTCACGTTTTTTGGGGCGAAGATTTTATTTTTCTTTTAAGTCTCTTCTTATATTTTCTTTTCTTTTTGCAAAAAAATAATTTTCAGTGAGTGAGATGGATGCTGGATTGGCAGAGCTGGAGGTCTTTGCAACATCCCCAATAAATCACAATCTACCCGTGAATGTAATGCAGAAGAGAGATGGAAATTATTTAATTGAATTCATGCCCCGCATGGCGGGTCCGTACAAAGTTAACGTTCTCTATGGGGGTGAACCCGTCATGGGGACTCCATTGTCTTTCACTGTCTCACCAGCTGGGCAGTCTACGAAGGCAGACGCGAGAGCATCTGGAAATGGGCTCGAAGTGGCCCAAAGGGGGAAGGAAAATTCATTTATTGTGTACTGCCCAACAACACCGAATGTCCTTGTTGAGAGGGCTGACATGCACGGTGAACGGATAGAGCCGAAGACAAAGTCTCTGGGCAACAATGAATGGAGAATTTCCTACACAATTCTCTCGGTGGGACTCTACGAAATCCGAGCTAGTTGCCCCAATAAGGGACCTCTGCCGGGTTCTCCGTGGACTATTGCCTGCATCGATACCAACAAGGTGATCCCTGTTGGTGGCTGGGGCCAACTACTCGACAACGAAGGACGACTCGTCCTACCGGCTAGGATTATCTTCGATACAAGCCAAGCAGGACCCGGAGAACTATCTTGCGCCATAGATGGTAGAGACATAGGTGAGGAACGATAATTTTATCAATTTACCATATTTTTCAAAATGGCTGCCATTAGCAATTCAAAATGGTGGAATTCTATTCTATTCCATTTGTTTTTTTCTTACAAAGATCTTTTTGTTCCAAAAATATAACTATGTGTATGAAAGATAAAACCTTGCACTATTCTAACAATCTTTATTAGAATTTTCTAAAAAAGAAAAACCGGAAAAAGCCGCCATTTTGTTTTTATTTTAAGGGATCTAAATGTTGATTTTTTTTATCTTAAAAAAGTAACAAACATGTGGACTTCAGAATATTCTAAAAGATTCATTTTTCTGTTCGCTTTCAGCTGTGGACAAGCAATCGGATGATAAGTCCAGGATTCACATTCCAGCAGATGGCCTAACAACGGGAGAACATATTTTCGATTTAACCTGGAACGGTGTGCCAGTGACTCAGAGTCCTCGACATGCTTTCGTAACATCTCAGCAAATTGCTGACAAAGTCGTGCTAACAGGTCGTGGCTTGGCAGCAGCTCAAGCTAATGAACCGGCTCACTTTACGATCGACGCAATGGCCGCATCCCCAGGACGTCCGGATATAACGCTCATGTATCAGGACAATGTAGTTGTGCCGGTGACGCTCAATCAACCACGTCCAAGTGAAGCACTCTGGCATGCTTCGTACACCCCAACACGATCATCCCAGGGACCATTGAGCCTCATTGTTCGCTGGAATGGGAGGATAGTCAAGGGGTGCCCTCTGAGTATTGCTGTGGGATCATCAGTTGATGCCACAAAGGTTCTGTGCTCGGGCGAAGGGCTTCGGCATGGAGTTGTGGGGCGTGAAATTAAATCCTGGATTGATACAAGGAGAGCTGGACCGGGTGAGCTAACAGCTCACTGTACAGGACCACGGAAGGTGGCCTATTGCGAACTCTACGACCACGGGGATGCCACATTCACACTTAACGTGAAGCCCCAGGAAGCTGGAAGGCATTTGCTAACGATCAAATACGGCGGCCAGCATGTAACTGGGTCACCATTCTCACTTCGTGTAGCTGGTGCACCTGATGCCAGCAAGGTTCGCGTCTATGGTCCCGGTGAGTGTCTCAGATAAAATATTGCACTGAATTTAAGTTTAAAATTCTCTTGAAATTTTCATGTAAATTTATTTTATTTTGAAATTTTCATAATTTTTTTAAGATATTTTTTGTTTTATTTATTTTTTTGTTTTCAATAATTTATTTATTTTTAGAATATTTTTTTTAAATTTCTTTTTAGATTAATATTTAAAAAAAACATTTTTATCATTTTCATGATAAATGCTTAAAAATAACTAAAATACAATTAGTTAAAAAATATTTCATTATATTTAATTTTAATTGGTTGAAGCAATTACGCATATGCTTCGGATTCACAGGGGCTTTTATTTTGAGTTCTTGAAGAAATTTTTATAATCCTCGTCGATTTTGGAAGAAAAATCAAAAGTTTTTAGGCTTTTCTTCCCTATGAAGCAATGACGCATATGCTTTATGAATTTTTGATGAAATATTGGAAATTTTCTTGATAATTTTTCCCGCTGATTTTGGTGGATAAAGAAAAATTGTTTGATATTTCTTTCCTATTTTTTTTTATTGTCTTTAAGATTTTCTTTTTCTATTGAAATAATTTCATGTGAACCTCAAAATGAATATTCTCCTTTCTTTAATTTTTATCAGATAAAATTTCAAAGGTACAAAAGGAAAATTTTAAAAATATTAAAATTATTTTTTTTGATAGCTTTATGGTGTATAACAAAAAGGAGAAATTTCTTCAATTTCAAACTTTTCCAGAAAATTGCAATTCCTCGAAGGAAAATTGAAACCTGCGCACAATGTTCAACCCTCAAATAGGGGCAGATAACTTATCGATTTCGATGAATTTCATTTCAGGCATTGAGCACGGTGTTCTGGCCACATTCCAGAGTCGCTTTATCTGCGACACCCGCGGTGCTGGAGCTGGTCAGCTTACGGTTCGCGTCCGGGGTCCCAAGGGGGCTTTTCGTGTGGAAATGCAGCGCGAAAGTCAAAAGGATCGCACAATTCTGTGCAAGTACGACCCCACGGAGCCCGGGGATTATCGGGTGGAGGTAAAATGGGCCGGAGAACTCGTACCGGGCTCCCCATTCCCTGTTATGATTTTCGACACAGAAGAAGAATTGCGACGCTTCATTCAGGGCATCTGAGCGCAGCTAAAAAGAAAATTTATGGTTCAACTAACACTGATGCTGTATTATTTTTTTGTCTCTTATTTACAACGAAGTTTTCTTTTACAACAAAAAAGAGTATATAATTTTTTTCTATAATAATAAATTACATATTTTGGTTAATGAATAATAAAATATGGCTTTTAATTTTGTGTTCCACTCTTTTGTGCACGTCATCACCCCATCGTTTCTCCCGTAAAAAATTTCACCCTCAATTGCTTCATGCGGAGGATGAGCAAATTATGGCGCCCCTAGAGCTCCAGCACAATCCCCCCAAACAATTCTCATTCCATTGCGAGAACAAAAGTAAACATTTTGCATTCAGAGTATCGAAACAGTGGCCAGCGGGGCTTCATCCCTTCTCATTGATTATGAAAACAATTAGAGAGGAAGCGCATTAATATTTATCAGGGAAGAAGATAGGGTTTTTCGGGAGTACGGCAAGGGGGTTGGGTACTATGTGGGAGGGATGAATTGCGATAAATTTTCATGAATTGCTATTGTTTCTTCTGATTACAGGCGTATTAATATACGCGCTCTTCATTAAATGGTAATATTTTCAGCGGGCTTTTGTACGCGTGAGTTAATACGCAGGGGAGGAAATCGTTGATTTTTTTTCTAAGAAGTGTTGCCACGGAAATCTCATTTTGCGTGTAATTTGAAAGGTTTCGGGAGGATTTTGCTGCGCTAATGAGATGTTTAAAGGTGTTTTTTGGAAATGATTTATAAAAGGGATTCTTAATCGTTATTATAAAGAGAAATTCAAATTTTGAGCCTTTAAGGAGGTTTTTGGATAAATTTTCAAGGTTGTCAAAGAAATACTCTTTATCTTTGTAAAGAGGTTTTTCATAAAAGATTGATGGCAAAGAGAACGTCTTGAAGACTCCAGAATTCAGAAATTGTAACTAAAAATCGAATCTTTCAAATGGACTGGAATAGATATTTAAAAAAAATCAAAATTAATTCACTGAAGCAATATTAATAGCTTGGAAAATTTGTAGAAATTTAACTTTGATTCTATTGATTGTTGATAATGTCACCAAGAAAAACTTTATTCAATGGTTAATGCTGCATTATGCAATATTTCTCATGAAAGGAGAATTTGTGAAAAAAAAAAGTTTATTTTCTTTTCAATATTATAAATTTTCATAAATTGGGTCAAAAGAATAAAGAAGATGCGAAGTGTAATGAGAAAATGGAAGTTTTTATCGCTAAAGTCATTCCTTAATTCTCAATTTAAATTTCTCACCACTTTTCCGTGAGTTTGTGGTATGGTTTGAATTTGCGGGAAAGTAGCGCAAATTCGCCGCAAAATTTAATATGTATGAAATTTTCATTAGAACTCGTGCTGTGAGATTTTTCACCTTTTTTTTACCAACTATATAGGTATATAATAGGAAAATTCATTCGCACAGTATGGGTTCGACAATTGTTTCAACACTTTTAATTAAGATCCCTCGCGGCATTTCAACCTCCTCTGGCCATGGCAATGTGTTTCCGATGTTATAAGCTAAAACGCACAGACTGGGAATCCCTGGTCAAATTAAATAACACGCTTTATTGTCCAAAATGCTGTCATTAAACGTGGGTCTTTTTTTGCGATTGCTTTACATGAGAAATCACAGAGAATATGCCATCGTGCTCCGATGTTTTGTGGTATGTTTATGCGAGAGCCGAGGGGTTTTACCAAAGCTGAAAAGGGAGATTTTGGAATTCCACCCACTCGTGATATGCTTTATTTTCAACATTATACTTGTGCAATTCATTGAGCCAAATGGATGGCTTGTCTCACGAGGGGCGGATTTAAGGCGCCACCAAGTGGGGTTGTCCCACCCGCACGACCCCACCAACCCCCACCCACAATGGTGCAATTCAAATTAAACATCCCATCCACGATTTAGCAGCTTTTAACTTGATTTACCCGCACACAGAACAGATTCCATTCTTTGTCTCCTCCCTCTCTCTCTTCGTCACACCAAACAACATCGATTTTAATCTTAAACCCCATTTTTGGAGTGAGTTCAAAACGCAATATTGATGTAATATTTAAGCAACAAACAGGATATAACCAATGCTGCTGCTATTCGTATTTATGTAAGACCGGAAGAATTATGGTAAACAAAAGCATGAATGATTATTGGTTGGGAGGATATTTCGCTGACATAACTAACTCTTTTCCCATGCAGAGGTTGCTGCTTTTATTATCTGCCCTGAAGCAAAATGATTCTCAACTCTGTTTTTGATGCTGAGTATAGGTATTGAAAGTCCAAAGCAGAAAACCTTTGTATATCACTGGAAGCAGGACTGAAATTGAAGTCAGTGTATGTATATATGTACATTCTCATGCAATCTTTATCTTAAGAGGGGTTTTTAAATAAAAATTAATTGTATATCTAGATTTTATAGAAATTATTCGGAATAATTCTTAATTTTATTAATAATATTTAGGAAAATATTCTTATGTGGCATTAGATTTCTCAGAGGGATGTATTCAATAGTTATGAAAACTCAAAGATATTTTGAGTCAGTTTAGAACCAACAATAAATTTAAAAAAATACTCAATCTAAATTTTCAATTTTTTAATAAAAATTTATATTTAAGGCATATACTTTTCCTAAGAGATTATTAAAATAATGAAAAAAAAATAAACTTATTATTGCTGATTAATAAGAGAAAATTAAAAAAAAATACTTAACCGAAAAACAAAAATTATTATGTATGTATGTAGGTGATGTAGGATTCCAGAATTTCCTTAAAAAATATTCCAACAATTTGGGAAAAATGTAGCAGCCTCATTTGGGCGGTGGGGGTGGTTTGATGTAATATTTTGCCAAAAAAGGGAAAGGGAGAATTATGTAAAATATTGTCATGAGTGTAATTTATGGTGATTGCGGAATGAATGGTCTGAGAGGACTGGTGCGTAGCCCCTTTTGTATTTGATGCTCATTATTAAAATTACACACATACACCATGCTTGGAAAATGCTGTGCTATGAAATGGTTAACAAGGATGTGGTTGATAGCGATTAATTTCGATCGTAATACACTCTTGAGTCGCATTGGGAAGCTCCCCCGGAAAACTTGAAGCAAACTTAATCCGCATTAGATGTCTCATCCCATCTGGGGTTATATTTTGGGTTCCTTCTGCACAATCCTCTCTCTGTCTCACACACCCCTTCCGCCATCGTGTGGACGAGAATCTCAGGGTGATTTTGATATATTGTGTGTCTGTTTGCGTATGATGTGCACCCTTCTCCATTCTCGTTGATTTTCATTTATCAGAGAGGGTGACGGATGTGGGACGACGCTCTTAAGGGCTCCGTTATTATTGCTATGGCATATTCAATCATAAATGAGGTATGCATTGTGATGTTGCTTGAGGGAGGTTGGGAAAAGTTTTCCACACACACACACACACACAGCAAACTCGCAACCACCCTCAATTTCGGATGGTATAATACGTCTCAAATTCACTACATCGCATGCCAAACCATGGCATCATTATTCATTTCAATTAGACAGAATGCGTGTACTAATTACAGATTTATTTAAATTTCACCAGTGGGATTAATTCTGGGCACAATCTCATGCGATATCGAGAACCCCATTTTACCATTGGGAGGGCGAGGATACACCCTGGCAAGAGAGAGAGAGAGAGAGCGAGTCTTTTGCCAGCAGTGGTTGACGTCCTAATTTCAACCACGCTTACAAATGAGCAAATTTACATTCTCAGCAGAATTTGCAATTTTTACCCACCCAACACAGAATGAGAAATTAATTTGCAGATTTTCATTACAGTGAAAGTAGATTTTGTGAATTATCCTTGTACATAGCATGGCGAAATCCAATATGTACCAACTTCTACTGACATTTTCTGGCCAATTAAATCATTTAACTAAAATCTCTTGTGTCTAGTTGGTGCAAAATTGTTAAACTACATGTGGAATGCTGTAAAATATAGTGAACCGGATTAGTGAAAGAATTTCTCCAGCAGGATTTTCAAAAAACAAGACAACTTCTTAAATTTTTGAACAGATTTTTAATTTTATACAAAACATTGCGAGAAATGACTCCATTTTACGCTTTGAACTCTCAACTGGAAGCATAAATAATTAAATTGCTAAGTATACAAAATAATATCTACATTAATGACAAGCATAAGGATGCAAATAAGGACACTGTGTAATAATTTATTTATAAAATTGATGAAATCTTCATAAGATATCATACAATTGAGCTGCTTTTGGAGTCTAAAAAAATAAACTTTTTGTGAGTTATTTTTCATTTGAATACTTAATAATTTTTTAACCCTTTCGCAGATTTTAAATTTTTGTTTTCATTTTGTCGAAAATAATAAAAGTCTCGAGTCAATATATCTTTAATGATCACAAAGAATTCATTATTAATGGCTTAAAGGAAGAGCGAAGAGGTGATAATTACAAAATCACGATTTTTTTAACCAAAAATGAGATAAAAATTTTTACTTTCTCAATGTGTTGCGGTCCGCAAAGAGTTAAGAATATTTATTTATCTTGTTCTAATCTTAACTACCTATTCCATTTATTCATATTTTTCCTTGTTTGTATTTATTTAAAATAATTAAATTAGGGGGTCCACCCCTTCTACAATAATACATATTCGAAACATTTTTTAAAGGAAAGGGAAATGTTGTATCCCCAAGAATTCAAATTCTTATAAATTTTTATTAAAAAGAAAAATTTACATCAAACCTTAAGGTAAACTTAAGGAGGAAAAACAAAAAAAAATGAGAACCATAATTAAAAATGTTATGTTAAAATATTTTAATTGCTACACCCTGGGTCGAAAAGGTTGAATACACGCAGGTTCATGGTTGTAGGGTGCCGAATTACAATTAAGGGTGTCTGTTGTGAGATGAAAAAAAAAAATGTTACCTACTGACAATCTACCGGATTGTTGGGGGTTTGGCGGAAAGGGAAAAAATCCTGATATTATTGCTGTAATATGCAAATTTATATTCCGTACGAATATTTGGGGTATATACAGACGCTGCATATCAAAGGCTCCACTCCATAGATTACAACTTTTTTGCGCCAGGGTGAATCTTAAATTGCAAAATGTGCCCCAATTGGAGGGATGGAATGTGGTGGAGTAGGTACTTTTCTGGGGGGGGAGTCGCGCAAAACTCTGTCTATTTTGCCCCACACAATGAACCCCCAATTATGACGTTTGTCGAGGGGTTGGCGTGCTATATGGGGTGGCAGCACCACCCACACACACACCTCTGGCGGAATGGGTGGTTATCGCTCCCCCTGTATGTCGCAAACATGCCCCAATTCCGGTACGAGAACTACCCTCGTTTGCGCAAGCTCCCTCTGCAGCTGAAACCTCGTGTACGATGCTGAATCTCTCAGGCGCTCTCAGTTTGACTGTGAGCACCCAACGAGGTGGGACGTCGTCAGAACGGTGATGTGAACCATTCCGGGAAGTGACGCGACGACAGGCAGTGATAACTCCATTCTATCACCTGACTAACAATGAATTTTTTGTGGTTCTCCAGAAATTTTTAACCACTTTCGGCTGTCGATTTGATCAAGAGCATCGCACCCATGTAAATGTGAAGCACGCGTTGTCACACAAAAAAAGCTCCAAAAACTTGTAAACTTTTGACTCAATCTCCCGTGTGCTTGAGCGTTGATTTGAGCTGTGAAAAGCCATGGTGGGTGCAGATTGCAATTTTGCAGTGATTTTACGAGTGCCAGTGGGTGCATTTTGTATGTGACAGTTTAAATTGGACCCTGTCACCAGAGCCATCGACTGCATCATCCCCCCAAAGTGGATATAGAGCGCATTCAATTGAGGAAGGCATATAGCGCACCCCAAAGCCAAAACCAAAGGTCAATACATAGTTCACACATGACAAAGTTATTACATCCATTTAATGAACACATCCACCGACCTTTCTCGCCTATTGTGCCGTAAAATACGCCATTGGCAGAGTCAAGGAGACTTGACGAAATTATTAATTCCCTCTGGTATTTCATATATACGACGGGGGTGGCACCAGCAGAAGCTTTTTTGCCTGTGTGTATTTGAGAGGGTTTGACGGGGGCTCATGTATTGAATTTCTCGATTGATTCATACAGAAAAGGAGCATAAAGACGAAAAAAAAACATGAGGGTTCTTTTCTGTCCCACTTAGAGAAATTCTATAAGGGTTTTTTTGGGGGAGATATGGGCATACGTCTATAAATGTCTATTCATGTGTTACAGGCTCACCTTCATATACACCCCGTAGGACCATGAACTGTCCTTAATCTGAAAGACGATATAATGTGCCATAAGCAAAGTGCAGATCACACATAGGGGGTCGTTCGAGTAACATGAGAAATTAGAACACTATATACATAGCATACCTATAATGGCATATCCTTACACGTTTATGGGCTTTAAAGCTCTTCCGAGGAATAAAATTTGTATACACGAATAAATTATTCAACTCATGTTAAAACCCTTAAAGCCACATAAACTAATATATAAGATGATTTAAATAAGAAAATAGGAAGAAATAAAGCAGGTTGTAGTGCACCGAGAAAAGAGAAAATCAACTTCTTGTTGTTGGTGCTAAAAGCTCTGTAAAAGTTTAAAGATGCTTATCGACTTTAAAATTCTCTAAGTCGATTAACTTTACCTTTCTTTTTAATCGAGAAGCTCTGTTTTCCAAACTTCTAGAGATAAAGTTGGAGATTTTAATTCAATTTTGAAATATTTTTTTTTATTGTAGATTTAGTTCAAGATTGATGGTTTTTCTACTAAACAGAAAATATATGGAGAGGTTCTCGTAGCTTTACGAAAAAGCAGGGGCTGTTTATGTGACGAATATATCAAATTTTTTTTAATGATTCTATCATAACAATTCAAAATTTATTATTATTTAAATTTTTTTATACTGATTTAATTTAACTTCAAAATGAATGCTTTCCTTACTGTTATATATTACTTAATTGTTCTAATAAATTATATTTTTCAACATACATATTTGGAAAAATATCAACAAACATTTTTTTTAAAGTTTAATTTCGGTTTTGAAATATTTAAAACTTTTTAGATTCTAGCGAAAAGTTAAATAAATCTCATTTGAGGCCATTATAATTCAGCTACATACCTAATTTGCGATAAATCTCTGAGGTCCGTCACCCTCCCTATAATGAGTGTAAACTTTTCGCACTCGGCCATTGAAGGGTTAAAAAAAATTTAAATCAAAATAAATTGAAAGATGAATTTAAATTCATTTTTCATAATTTTTTCTTAAAAAAAATAAACTAAAGCAATTTCTTAAATTCCAATACAAATAAAATGAAAATTCAGCTATATAGCTTATCGGCAACAGTCTCATGAATTTTTAAAAATGTTTAAATTGTTTCAGATGTACTTACAATCACTAGAGATTTTTCACAACAACTGTACGAATACAAGAAGTTAGGAGAATCTGTCAAAAATCAATTAAGACTATAAAATATTAAGAGGTATTAAATATGAAAGTTACGAATTTTCCATTGAGCTTTAACAAACAACGAGTGAGATGGAGCACTTAAATATTCCTGCAAAATCCAAAAAGCTTATCAATATTAACTTGCTCACATCTGTGGCTTTGCATTTAAAATGCATCGCATTTTATGCTTCGAAATTTCCAATTATAAAGTCATATAGGTATACTACCTACATTAAATTATTCTGCAAAATGAATTTTATTCCAATCATCCGTTTCTTATAAATTGGCATCAAAGCTGTAATTTATTTTTGAATTAAAAAAAATCCATTAATGGGGATAATTTTAAAAAAAGCTGCAGTATTTTTATAAACAAAAAAATATTAAAAAAAGATATCCTGCATATCATTAAATTAATATATTTTGTTCGATATTAAAATTGCCGGGAAATGATTTTGAGTAATATAACGATAAATAGTGCAAAGTGAAAAATGGAATTAATTAAAACTGCAAATGATATAAATATTCAATGGAATAATTTATTAATTCAAGTTGAAAAGCTCTATGTGGAGCCTGAAGTTGCTCTTTTTGAATGTTCCCCAATAAGATGGGGCTCTTGATGTGGCTAATTTGACCCAATTTTGTGCAAAATATGGGGGTCGCCTTGTGTGCACTTTGTGGTTGGCGTAGGGATGAAGATATAGCTGAGAAAATGTGACACATTTTCGTCGCTTTTGGGGAAAAAAGGGCGAGAAGCTTTCTGTGCTTTCTGTGCAGAATGCAAATTCACTTAAACAGCACTTTCTTCGTGCCTTTTGGAATCTTTTTACGACTGTGCGACACTCCTCGGTGTCAATGTTGCAAAATTGTGGTCTTGTTTCTTTGCCACTCAATGCAGAAAGCTTGTGTGTACATCGTCTTGTTGTATATATCAATTTAAGCAAATATTTATACAGCAAAAGCAAATGGAAGAATTTGGTGCTTGTGCACTTTCTCCCGCGAATGCGCTGTGTTGTATTTATTTTCAATTAGTAAATTGCACACATTTCAGAGCATTTTCATCTTACTATTTTAATTCACATGCGGTGTGTAAGAGGAGAAAATTCAACATTGGAGCTTTTATTTAATTTTCACGGTGAAAAAGCTTCTTACTTCCGTGTGATGACTATAAAGGACACAAACTTGCTGCATTATTTCAGTCTGAAAATTGTCTACTGAGCAGTAGGTACATATATGTAGATATATACACACAAGAGTGTAAGGGAATATTTAAATTTTTCATAGGGGAGACAGGGGTGAAGTGTATCATGTAATGATTTTTATAAGTCCCGCTATTTTTCAAAAAAAAAAATGATTGAGGAAAATATTGTAGGAAAATTAGATTATAATTCTTTTAAATTTTGCGTTAAAAAAAGACAAAAAGAGACACGCAAGAGAGCTAAGATAGCTACAAAAATTCAAAGAAATACATAACCTTTTCCAAAGCTTCAGACGTTTGATCTGCCTAAGAATAATTTGAAAAAGAACTGAATTAAAATTAACATAATAACAGAAAATCTGTTTATAACGAAAAATTCAGGAATTTTAAAAATAAAATAAATAATTAAATTCGCTCCCAGAAATAAATCCAATTCACCCACGTTGGCTGTATTTGTTTAATATTGAATTAAAAGTGATTAATTTGAATTATTAATATTACTTCGTATTAATCTCTCAATTCAATTTAAAACTATTTTGCTTCAAAAAAAATCAATGAAAAATAGAATTTTCCATTAAAAATTTATATTTATGATGGGAAAACAATTCAAATGGGTTATTTTGAGTTATTTTTGGACTAAGAATTGTTTTTTTTTTTGGAAAATAAAATTTTTAAGCAATATTTCTTGAAGAGTTTTCCATTGAACTATTCCTTAAATCGGTATGGAACCTTTATTGCCACCAACTAACTTCACTACTGATCACTTCCTACAACACTCCCCTCTGGAAAACCCTCCTAGAGGACTAAAACCAAAAAGAGGGGCTCTTAAATATCCTTTTAATCCATCTCTCGACCCTCTTAGCTGAAAAAAAAACAGCAACAAATGTAAGTCAATTTGCACCACACCAATTAAAATGTTTCTTTTTCAACAGCCATTTGAGGGAAAAATAAAATAAATCCTCCCTCGTATCCCCTTTACACGGGAAAAAATTGAATTAGAGTGTGTGCAGAAAGTTAGGGCATTTTTCCACCCCTTACTTAAAAATCAACACAAGAGGGCACAATGTTGAAGAAAATTCATCGTCAGCCGACGAAGGGCAAGGAAAAATAAGCGAGGGAGAATTCTTTATTATGTTCCTTTGAATTATGTACAAGACCTTAAGGAATGGGGTGCGGAGGGAAGCTGAGGAAAATTTCTTTTTCACAGCATCATCAACATTCTTGATCTTCTCTGTGTGCTGTGTGGAACCTCTCACCCTTACTGTGGGAGGGGTTTCTTTTTGAGTTTCTTCTGCAAGGTGCGGGGGTGGGTGACATTTATCCGATTTTGGAGCAGGACAAACATAGAAATTGCTGCGAGAAGGAGCCCGGGGGGGGGGGACTTTTTTTTTGGTGAAATGATGACAAAAACAAGCATCCCTCACGCTATGAGAAGTAATTTATGAATTTATTGTATATATGAGCACATTAATAATTTTGCAGCAATTTAATTCGCGTCTATATTTCTGGGGGGTAGCGCAATAATGAGAATTTGCCCTGTCGTTGAGGACATCATGAGAGATAAAAAATGTCTGTTGAACCCACCCCCTGTGTGTGTGGAAAATGAAGAAATCCACCCTTATATTTCTAGTTAAATATGACTGACGTTCGATACCCGGGGAAAATGTTGTTTGAAAGTCGAGGGTGGGTCGAAGAATCCGCATGTTGTGAAAAAAAAACTCCGCAGCCTATTCGAGTCACGAATAACAACGACGTGTTGAGGCTTGTTGAAAAATATGATTTGGCAAAATATAAAAATTGAATCGTATTTTTATTCATTAACTTCCCTCTACGCAAACCCTACGCGAAGCTCTCTATATACCTTTTGGCGAGGGGTGGGGGTGTAGAGTCAAAATGGAAATTTTGTCTGAAAATAATATTGCGGATGAGGGCGTGCAGGAAAAACATGACAAATATTTTACAGTATGAATAAATTAATTTTATTCTCCAACACCGTCGAGGAGGGGGTGGAAAAGAAATTTATATGGAAATAATTAGGAGGTGAAAAAAAATCCCATGAACTTTTGCGCTAAAAAAACTCGTCGTTTTTTTCTGCTCCTCGTGAGGTCACCACCGGGATTTTAGCTATATACTAAATGAGAAAAAAAGAAGTATAATCACATTCAACCTTGTGACCTGGACGACAAACTTTAAGCACAGAGAACTGCTGCAGATTTTTTTACAATCCAAAGACAAAAGAGGCATTCAGTGAAAAAGAGGCGAGCTTTTCCTCAAGCTCAAGCTAGAGCTCAAGTCAGGGCTCAAGCTTGGCAATTATGTTCATTGTGAGATAATCCTTTTTGGGAAAACATCCTGGCTCTGCGAGAACAATTTGTTCACAATGGAAATAGTTTTCATAGGAAAGATGGATTAAATATTACAAATAATTCAGTGTGAACTTTATGGCTTTTCTGTGAGGGGATAAACGAAATGAAATTGCCGGACTGGTAGTTGAATTAAATCAAAGGGTTAGTTTGTGGTTTCATTTATTAATTAACACCCCCCATAAAGCTAAACTTAAGTACTTTTGATTTATAAAAGGGGTTAAAAGTGATTGTAGAGCGCATCTCAAATGAGAATTATGTAGAAACAGATTTTTAAGGATTATTGGAGAAAAAATGTCATGAGTACAAAAACAAAACAAAAATGTAAAGGAGTTTATTCATCACCATATTAGACATTATTCGAGTAAACAATTAGGATACGTTGCGTAATTTTGTAGAGAAAAAAAATACTTTTGATATAACATTTTTAGTCAAGTAAAATTCTATTCAGAAGTTCTAACTTTTTTTATTATTTAGGTTCTATGTCAAAGACCTCGTCCTTAATCGTTTATTGTTGCTGGTAATATTACCACTGAAGGCAATAACTACATATATACCAAATAAATATTAAAGTTAGTGCCTCACACGGCTATTAAATCTCTTCGCATTTAAATAGGCTTGACCAATAATACTTGACTTTGGGCACTAAAAAAGCTCATCGAAACTCACATTTGGGCGTATTATATTTTTCTTCATCAACATGAAATGACAAACATGCAGACCAACCCGAAAGCTCGTGGGCGCTTTTACGTTCACTCGAATTGGCTGCAATTAAATTGATTAAAGAATCAAATTCCCCAATATGTGGCACAATAAAAGTTGTATTCTCTGCCTTCGTGAATATCGTATGAGGATTTTTAGCCGTGGGGTTGATTTCCAATTTGGGGGTTCATTCGATTTTCCATCAGCGAAAAAAAAGGGAATAGCAGAGAATTTTGCTCCATTTCTCGGAGCGGAAATCATCGGTTGTCCTAATTAGACCTTTCTGTGAATTGAGCTCAATTTTTTTCATGCTCAACATCCCTCTTTCCCCCGCCCTGGTAAGAATGTAATGTCGACACAACGTAGCAGCAATAAATGCCGCCAATATTGGATGATGTTGAAAGTGATTTTTCATGTTTTTTATTCGAAGAGCGAGTGACTGTGGGGTGGCTTTCCCCATGGAGGATAGCGGGGTAGGATGCATGGGGATTAGAGAGTAAAAAAAAGTATGACGATGACACACGACTGTGCGGAACTTTCCAGCTAAAATTGCCCTCAAAGTTTCACCGAGTGTAGGGCTTTTGTCCATCAATGAACTCCAACCCCGCATATATAGCATATTTCCCCAAGCATATAAAACTCCCCTATATAGAGCAATCTTGTGCATCAACTTGTAGAGCTCCATTTAATTACTTTTTCCATATAGAAGGTAATAAATTGTGTCTCTTTGGTGCTTCCTGACTGAAGGATGGGTTGCTGTATACCCAACAACCAACACGATTCTTTATGTATATACAGACATTTTCCATGGGAAATCAATTGATAACCATGACGTCTTTTTTCTCCTTTTTTATTGCTCTATCGACTCTTCTGTAAGAGATTGAACAAATTTAATTAGTTCATTGGAATTTCTAAATTGAATTCTGTAATGTTTTTCATCATTTTTCTCGAGAAACAATTCCTTTTGAAAATCCCTCCGTTTTCCCAACAATGTTATTTTAAAGTCCATGAAAAGAGATTTGAATTTCTGTGGCTCTTTGGGAGCTTTTTCTTTCAATTTAAATCTATTTCTCTAGGTAGGGAGCTTATTCAGAAGAGATTCAGAAGAGTGATGGAGGTCCACACCACACATCCCCTAAATCTTCCATCAGAAATATTGCTGAGCTGACATGGGGGTGGCACCCCCGTAGAGTGATTTTGACGTTTATGATGACAATTGAGCAGCAAAACTAATGTTCCCAATGGGCTTGACACACAAAAGAGAACACATAATACCAAAACCACCTCCCAACAACACCCTCACAAGACAGTTAAATTCTCGGTGATATGTTGCCTAAAGCTGGTTGTGTAGTTCAGCTGTTTGCCATTCTTGTTTCTCTGGCTCCAAAATGTGTCTCTATGTCGTTTTTCAGGCTCACATCCAAAACCCTCCGCCACCAACAACATACAATGGAAGTCATTTCACAAAATTTCACGCAGTCCCAGGATGTGCTGGTGGGTGGCGGGGGAGGATGTGACGGCGGGTGTTTGTAATCAAAGTGAGCAAAAGAGAGACTCAATCACAAGGAGGAAGTAACATTTTAACATGTGGAAAACTCATTTCCACAGCATTTCCTTTTCAACCATTGCCAAATACTGTCGTGGCAAAAGGAGAACAGCACCAATTTGTTTGGTTGTACCATTCGCATATAAACATTTTCTCCTTTTCCTTAATTATTGATGCTAAAAAGGAGGGTTTGTTTGAGCTTCACCAAAAGCACGCAGATATCACCCCTTCAGCGGAACTTTTAAATGAATATTCGCCACATTTCCTTTTCCGCCTCGTGGAAATTCTTCCACTCTGAGAGAATAAAGGATGATTGAAAAATAAGTTGGTTTTCTTTCTTAACTTGATTTAAATTTTAATCTTTAGAAAATTCCGGAGATTTAATAAAATAATTGCAATTTATATATTTTTAAAAAAAATCAAACTAATAAAGTCATATTTGCAGCAATAAATTTTAATGCTCCCAAACATATTTTCCTTTATTTTAATTTTTCCATTAAACTCATATAAACACCAAAATATTAATTTTCTTGGCAAGCTTTTCATGGGAAAGCAACCTGAATAATTTATATTAATTTTCTGCACATGATGCTTTCTCTGCCACGTGACATTTGGTGCGGGGATTTATTTAAATGAACATAGAATGTGATGTTGAGGTTATTCTAATGAAAAAGAATTAATAAAAAAGCAACCAAGGATGATAATGTAACTTCTACCTCTACCTGGTTGAATTTGGCTTGAAAGCTGAATTAATTAGTTTTTCTCGTGTGCGGGAAAAGAGACAATCTCAGAGAGAGTGGAAAATTGGAATTACTATATGAAATATTGTTTTATGTGGCAAAAGTGCATATGGACATATTCGCGATGAAATATGCAAACTGGGAGTGTCTGGAAAGTTTAAAGCTCTCGCTCCTTGAAAGTTTCTTTAGTGGTTCACCACAACATATATTATTTGGTGGTAGCGAGAAAAAAGCGTCGCTTTTGGCATTACATTAAGTATGTATATATGTATGTATAGAAAGTTGTGGCGAAAAGAGAGCTTTGGCAATAGAAATTAATCATACTTGAGAAATTTTGTGTGAATTGGAGAACAATGGCAAATGAATGTAAGTCTTGTGGTGCATTTTCCGAGTCACTTGGAAGATGGGGGAAGTCACTTAATCATTTGTGTCCATATATAATACACCCTCCTTTGCCAATGGTCAAGCCATCTTTCTCCCAAAGGACTAAAAGCACGTATATAAGTAATCCCCCAAGTTGGAGTGATTGGATGACAAATTCGTCGTAGCAGGACAATTTATCACATTGTCTGTTCGTATGTTTTATTTCCGGCTCAATAATTACGTACTCCCCCCTTCTGCCACCCCACTAAGATATGTATGATGCGCTTGAGGGCGCTAGGAAACATTTTGCATCTCACCACTCAGCAATTCAATTCGAACTCAATGTCCAAACCATTTTGACTCCACAATCGCACCCAAGAGACACATTCACAACAGTCTCATCCAAAAGTGACACTCAAAACCCACACCATATCCCCTTCAACCCAATTAAACATCATGCTATGCCCGTAAACTTTTAATCAAATTAAAGTTTTGGGATTGACACGGTTGGAGGAGTCACTCGCACGGTGAACATGCCAAAAATGGCATGCCTCTCCAACATTTTAATATTCTGTTATTAATTGGCTCTCAATATTTTAAACTCTGCCAAATTGAACATGAAACTCAACTTTAATCCCTCTGGCAGTTTCGAGGGAAATCCCCAATTTTGGTCTTTTTCCTGTCCGCCATGGGGAAATTTCAAAATTCACATTTCCTTTTATCCCATCTCCTCTTGTTCTCCGACAGTGGCAAAGATGAGTGATTTAATTTACAAAGTCAGTCAAAAGGGTCTAAAATTTGTATAGAATATAATATTCCTTTGAAATATTGATTTGTAACAAAGCTCTGTGGTTGCTGTATTAAATTTTAAGTTGGGAGTAATTTTATTTATTATTTTGATTTTCAATTTCTTAAGAACTGAAGCTTATTCTTGAAAATGAAAAGATGACATTCTAAGTAGATCATGTTAAACATATTAAATTATACCTAATAAATAAAATTTGCTCAATATGGAATCAATGTTTTTGGTCAATTATTGCTCAATCTGATTGAGAGAATAAATGCTTAATTTTTAATCAATCAGTTGATCGATCTTGTTAATTCAATCATGTTTGAGTATTCTTTGGTTCAGATCTCGCGTAATAAGCTTCCAAAACTCTTCATTTAATTGAATGTATTCGTATTTTATGAAAATTAAGTACAACGGGCAAATATACATATGTAGGTTTTGATGAAATATTTAGTACACATATTACCTACGTTTTTGAGTTCCAATTAATCATTTGTGTACTTTTAGATATTTTTTGAGTCTCCTTTGTTTTAGTTCAAATTAGTTTTATCTTTAAACGAACATGATATCACAACATGAATCCACTCTATTCCTTTACACAGAAACTAAATACTTAACTAATCTACTTCGTGATAGTTCCTTTAACTTGAGGAGAGAATTGCTGTTCACTAAATCTACAAGTACAATGGCAAACATTTCAAAATAACAAAGCTACAAATTCTCTGGTGGTGCATTTTATGTGGCACACATGTGAGGGGAAACTACATATAAGCATTTGGATTTCTTTTACAATTCCTCCTTGATCCATTGGCAAGTGAGTAATCTGTCTGGGAAATTCAGTTATAGTATGTGAGGTGGGAGGGGGTGGCTGAGAAAAATCCCGGAAAAATCACAAAAATCCCAGGAAAAATCCACAAACGTTAGATGTGGGGGAGAATGGAGTATGGGAAGGGGAGGGAGTGGAAAAGATGTTTGTCGATTGTCGCCAGTGCTCTCAGGATGAGCATGTAAAATTGAAAATGTATGTCAGTGAATGATGAGCATGGTGACTTTCACATGACTGTTGTTCTTGAGTCCTCAACCCCCTAGTTGGGGATGCAGTTCCCGTCTCGAGGGGGAGAATTTCTATGTGCTACTGAGCATATGAATTCCAGTGTAATGCGATTCAATCGTTTATCAAAAGCTAAATAGCTCCAGTGACAGACACTCGAGTGCAAATAAATCCCTAAGATTTCACTAGAAACATTATAACAAGCATTGTTTTCATGTATAGAGGCATCACCCAAACCCCTCAAAGAAATGCGAGTACCATGGGGAGAAGATGGGGGGAAGTTTTATATGTATGGCATGGATGGGAGTTTTCAGCATGTTTCACTTTCTACACTCCTTCTCAGCACCCGCTACACCACCAGGTATTTATCTTGGTAACTCTTTTCCTCGCCCTCAAGAATTTCCCACCCCCCATCTCTCCAGTTCCATTGATGGGAGGGAAGAAACTTCGCATATTCCAGCTTACGTCGCACCATCCTTTTGTCCCCACACCCCATCCGCATATGCCTCCAAGCCCGCACACCACGCTCAATGTATTTATCTCACAGCAAAAGAGGGAGCTTCGGGGATATCGCAACAAGAAAATCCACGATTTGGGTGCTTCTCGCAAGTTTTGGGTGACTCTCACGGATTTGTGGATCCACACAGTGTGGGTGGGTGGTGTTGAGAATTGGGTAAAATCTTTCGCGTTCTATAACGATATCGCGCATATAGAGGAGAAAATTGAAACAGTGTGAGACTTGTAGCAGCACGCCAAATATTTGCTCACCATTCTGAAAAATCTCTTATCCACTCTTTCGCAGCTTTGATGCGATTCATGTGGATTTTTCTTATTCAACTTCCCCGCCGGGTGTGGAACATCCCTCAGCGAAAGTTGTTCTTTTTTGCGTCAACACATCAAAATTCACTGCTCTGAATGATAAATTCGCGTTTGTTGGAATGATACAAAAGAGCAAGCACACAATGAAGCTGTGAAGAGTACTTCATGAGTTTTTGATGGGAAGTTGCTGTGAAAATTCATTTTCACACATACATTGGTTTTCGAGAAAATTCTATAACTTTTTTTTATTCCCCTCCCCCTGAATTTATTAAAATGTTAAATTTGGGAAAAATCCGAGGAAAAATATTTGAGGAAGTTAACTAAAAAAAAATCGAAATCCTTTTAGGGAGATATGAAACCTAGTCCTTTTCTAACTTTTGTCATTTCCAACATTTGACATTTATTTTCTAACCTTAGACATTTCTTTTTATTTAAAGAAAAATACGTTTTAAAATTCAATTTTTAATTAATTTTTTTATACGTTTAAAAATTTATTTAAACATCAATAGAAAAAAATCGTGTTTTCTCTGTTTCACACAGTCTCTGGCTACGCTCAGCTAAATCAGACAGCAAACGTTATGAAACATTATAGAAAAGTCTTTAAAAAAAATGAAGATTTAATTATACATAAATACAATAAATAGAACTTTCGCCAAAAATGGGTCAATGACCATCTACTGCTCACGTAAAACAGCACCAAAAAAATCAACAAGTGAGAGAGTTTTCCATTAAATTTCCTGAAAAATCCTCTCAGTATAATTCCACGTGATGACAAAGCCAAAATCCAGTAGTTAAAGAAATTAATCATTTAAAAATCCTCTCGCGCTCTTTTTTACCCAAACATCATGTGAACCGTGTTAGTATTGAAGCAATTATAAACTTCCTCGTGCTCAGATTGAAAATGTTTCTTTTGTACGTTCTCTTTGCATTTTCTTTTGAATGCATCTCATTAAAAAAATCTCTATTTTGCGATTTTTTGTAAGAAGAAAAAATCTTAATTAAAATAAGATTAATACAACGGAATCTGGGTGAAAGAGAATTCAACCGTCTTACGTTGAAGGAGATTGTGTACGAGAGGTAGTATGGGTAGTAGATGGGGGAAGGTAGGGTGATATTATACATATTTTGTAATTAATAAATGGGCAATGAAGTACTTCCCTCCGAAGAGGGGAAATTCGTTAAAGGATGTCGTGTGACGTGCAAAAGGCATCTCCTATCACTCGGGGAAGCCCTCAACGGGAACTTAATGGTACTAAGTGGTTGCAGCTCTTAAGCATCCCCCCGAATAGGGTGTGGGAAACATCAATAGGTAGGGGGTCACCCCCCCATATGAGAGCGCTCTACTACAATTATGTTTTCCATTTGGAGAGCGTCATTCACTCTTCATACACTCATTCACACATGCCAGTCTTTTCGCTCATCAACTCCCATGCTTTTCTTGCACCATACCTCGCATGGATGGAAAATGGGAAAAGTGAATTACACGAGAGTCAGGAGAACAACACCACCATTTTTCCCGTAGCTCCATTTTCTACTTAAGGGGGGTTGCAGTAACATTTAATTAGGGTTTTCAGCAAATTATTCTTACTATACTTCTGGTGTTTGACCAAAAACGGGTAGTCCCAGTGGTGGTGCATGCTCGTATGGGGATGAAAGGGGTCGTAAGAAAAATAAATTTACACCCTCAACATATGTTTTTTTTCCTATATAGCTGTGTGGGTGGGTTGGGCATGTGTGGATGTGGGAGTGCAGACGGGATTTCACCATGGAAAGGAAAAATGGTGTCTGAGGAATTATGGCTTTACAAATAAGAAAGGAAATATATTTGGCGGGCTCTCGACATTCTGCAGAGACGATAAAGTAGCATGGGCCGCAAGTGCTACGTATGTACGTAGCCCAGAGGTGGAAGGTAGAGGAAAATTGGTTTGTGTAACTTTCTTCGATTTGCACTTGTACTTTATTTGCCACATCCTCTTCGACTTGAGCACTGAATAACCCACATAAGAGAGGAAATATCTTTCCTCTCTACCATGGACTTTACACAGCTGAATTTCACAAACCTCCCCACATAACCTTTGTACTTTGGTTTGAATCCCATACCATCACATACTTACCTATATACCCTCTAAAACTCTCCGCCTATGCCCTCAATCCAGAAAGGGAAGAAAATGGTCAGTTGCTGTAAATAAACGGAACTTTTACCTCAAGCTTAAAAACACTAACTGTGTACTTTCCACCATGTGATGGAAGCTGTTGAAAGTTCAAATTTCTTCTCACACCCCTTAGCCCATTGGACCCTCTGGAGCGAATCCACCAGCACACCGGAGAAAAGTACAATAAAGAGTCAAGTTTAGAGCTTTGGTGAATAGTTTCTTGCCCGAGTGCAAGGAATTCTTTGTGAAATTGTAGCTGATGTAATTCATAAGTTTTTTACTTCCCTTTTTTTTCTCTCTCTCGATTTTTCCTCCTTCCGACATTTTCTTCTTTCACCGAGGAGAGAAAAAAAGTCCAATATCACTAGAGCGAACATTCAGCGGGATGAACAAAAGTTCCGTGAAGAGAATTTCAATTCCATCTTCGTCCCCCCTTCTATTGGCCCTTGAACAACACAAAGGTAGGATTTTGTCTATAAAATAGAGACACACTTTGCTTGACAATTGCAAATGGGAAAATTGTGAAAAAATTGTACAAATATCTTAAGACAGTATGCAAGAAAAATAGAAGGAGCATAAGCGGGAAATATGTTGGTATAGCTTCTAAATCTTTTAAATCAAGAGATGATAAAAGTTTAAGGGAAGAGATATTATCCCTGCCTTCAATTTTCTTAACCTTTCTTTTTAATTTTTAAAATACAGTGATGCTCCACTAGGAGGACCATTACTTTGCGTTGTTTTTGTGACTTTTCTGAGACGTTGGAAAAGAGGAAAATTATTAAAACTCGGAATATTCTCAAAAAGTAAAAGTTCAGGAATGACATTTTACGAAGCACCACTGTGTGCTCTCAAAATGATAAAATTCTTTTTTTTTTCAATGCCATTTGGGGGTGGAATTGACGAGCCAGGAAAGGGGAAAAACATTCCACTCCTATCAAAAACAATTTTCTCCCTTCTTCCGGTGCCATCCCCGCATAATAGGAAAAAAATTGAATTAATACATAAATGATAAAGTATCGAAGATGGAGGGATGAGTTTCCCAAGAAACCGACAAAGTCTATCAAAAGTGGATATTCCCTTCGCAAAATTTCAATTCGCACAGGAGTGAGGAAAATAATAAGATTTGTCACTGCGGAAGCCTATCTTATCCAAGCATAGCGTAGGCACTAGGCAGCATTCCTTTTCTTCCCCCAAATTCATGGAGAATGAGGAAAAATGTCCCTCCAACTGTCAATTTCAGTGGTTAGAATTTTGAATAATTCATCATCCAACGGAGACATTCTATATGAATTTCTCATATCGCCAAATCTCTTCCTACAGCCTTCCAAGAGCTACCCTTTAATATTATTTTTTTCTTCGTTCTTATTCTGTTGTGAAACAGTTCCACCCCCTTTTAAGTGCAAAATAAGAATATTTGACAAAGATTTTAATTGAATTTGAGAACTTTGACGATTTTCAGGGTATAAATTCAATTAGAATTCAATTTATTAACTCAATATCGTGCCCACTTTTGGGTAAACTGAATGCCCCCAAAATTGGCATCTGTATTTGAGTGACGAGCGGGGGAGAGAGCAGTTCTGAAAAAAAGTAATAAAAAAGTTTACGTAAATTTTTGCAGTAAAACACATTTGATCAAATTTATAACGATTTTCCGGACGTCGATATCAGACGTGGAAATTTATAGCTCTGGCTCCCGGTACAATTTCACTTCCCCACATATTTTTTTATCAACACATTTTTGGCTCCAACCACCGCGAAAGTCCCCGCACTTCAATTAAGGGATGGTCGGGTAAGGCGGTCGACCCCAAAGTACACACCCACAATCGTAAAATAAATGACTCTCCCTTTCCCGATTTATTCGTTACTACTGCTGCTGCTGCTGCAATTCGCCTTCGACAGACAATCCATCAAGCAGGAAGGCACAATTTACCAACTAATGGTAATGTCGTTTCATTATGCTTCTGTTCCTGCATAATTCATCGGCATTCATGGGTGTTGCGAATTCTCCACAATGTTATGGGTCCCTTTCCTCACAGCAAACAGAAATATTACATTTATTCATGCTAATTGCTTCTTATAGTTAGGTCATCTCATGGCAAAAGACTGCAGGCAGTGCTAGAAAGCTGAAAATTGGCATAAATGTTCCTTAGGGCATATAAAGGAAGGAAAATGAGTGCGGTTTGGTTTCGTCCGCTAAAAAGCATATGGCGGCCAATTTTCAAAATGGCGTCCTTTTAAGCTATAATGTAATCTAAAGTTTGTCGTAGGTGGCTGAAATTTTAGTATGTTATAGCTGGCATCAAGACCTTTCCAACGATAGGTCATTTGACTTCCTAGGTACCCTAGAACCTGAGATATTGCCATTTTTAGGTTTTTCTTTAGAAGCTCATATCTCCGGTTCTACGTAACGTACAAAGATGTTTGACCTATCATTGGAAAGGTCTTGCAATACTCTACAACTCTCTAGAACATTGCAAACCAATTAAAAGAACATTTATGGGTCAAAAATACAAAAAACAATGTGTAATTTTTGACGCAAAAATTTTCATTAAAAAAATAATTTTATCGGAATAAATTTTTTCTCAGTGTATTGTCCAGATTCAGACGTTTCCAAAACATGGTCATTATAGGCTGTAGCTCAAATAGAACTAGAGTTATAGCGATTTAAAAAACGTGAAATATTGAGAAAAAATTCTTGTAAATATTTCAACAAAAGGCAGAAATTTGTATTTCATACTTCACTGATAGATGGCGTTGAGTGATGCAAAATTTTGTTATTAACTTTTTTTAGTAAAATAAGACTTATTTTACATTATAATTATGTTTAATTTACACCACATACCAAAATTAGTCATTACATTAACTAATTAATATCAATTTTTATAAAAAAAAGCATGAATGTGTTTTCATTTTTGAATCACAAAAATTTCAGTGACGTATGAAACACAAATTTCTGCCTTTTGTTGAAATATTTACAAGAATTTTTTCTCAATATTTCACGTTTTTTAAATCGCTATAACTCTAGTTCTATTTGAGCTACAGCCTATAATGACCATGTTTTGGAAACGTCTGAATCTGGACAATACACTGAGAAAAAATTTATTCCGATAAAATTATTTTTTTAATGAAAATTTTTGCGTCAAAAATTACACATTGTTTTTTGTATTTTTGACCCATAAATGTTCTTTTAATTGGTTTGCAATGTTCTAGAGAGTTGTAGAGTATTGCAAGACCTTTCCAATGATAGGTCAAACATCTTTGTACGTTACGTAGAACCGGAGATATGAGCTTCTAAAGAAAAACCTAAAAATGGCAATATCTCAGGTTCTAGGGTACCTAGGAAGTCAAATGACCTATCGTTGGAAAGGTCTTGATGCCAGCTATAACATACTAAAATTTCAGCCACCTACGACAAACTTTAGATTACATTATAGCTTAAAAGGACGCCATTTTGAAAATTGGCCGCCATATGCTTTTTAGCGGACGAAACCAAACCGCACTCATTTTCCTTCCTTTATATGCCCTAAGGAACATTTATGCCAATTTTCAGCTTTCTAGCACTGCCTGCAGTCTTTTGCCATGAGATGACCTAACTATTAAGGGCACTTCTTTGTTTGCTATTTACTCTTCGATAAGCTTAACGACAACAATGCCATTCTTGTTAATCGTTTTAAGCAGTCTGTCATTCGGAATGGGGCATAAGGCCGTGCTCTATGTATTCATAATTCTTCACTTTTTTTTAAGTTGTTCTTATTAAGCAAGAGGTTTTAACTGAATGAATGATATTTTAAAATAAAAAAATTATGAAGGTGAGCCAGGTAAGCTGAAAGCAATGGAAATTCTATGACATACGCTTAACCCTTTAACGTTTTTTGGGTCATACGCTGACCCAAACGTGAAACATTTTATTTTTTCAATTACTTATTTTTATTAATGTAATTGTTTTTTTGTGTTACAAATGCATCAAATTCACGCATAAGGGGTCAAAGAAGACGTTCTGACTGAGAAAAGTCCTCTAAAAAATTCATAGAATAAAAATCGCGAGAAAAGAGCGCATGTTTCAATGTTTTTATGTTTCACGTTGGACGCTAAAGGGTTAAAAAGAGCATAAAATTGGGAAAAAATGCAGGAAAATGGGAGGAAATTGTTAAAAATGTAAAAAACTAAAATTAAACGTTATTATACTAAGCAGCATCACTGTATATTACAATTATTATAAAACATTAAAATAAAATATACAAACATTTCTTATTTCATTCAAAGCTCTATCTAGAGCACTTCTCAACCAAATCATTTAACTTAATTTTAAAAAAATTGTGATTTTTAATTGGTAAATTAGTATGTGTCTGTATTTGCTCTGAACTAATTCACCACATTCGAGTAAATATGATGAATTCTAATCAAATCCAACTTCAAAGAATAAATTCTGCAAACCATCGTCAAATTCTCTATAGCAACTTTGTTGACTGTCTCTTTATGCTGAGGCATTCAATCGGATTTCCATGGTGTTTGAGCACCCTCAACATGGAACCTCAACATGAAACCCATTGAGAGTGAATGGAGGGGTGTGTGGGCTGGAGGAGATAGGGTTAGAAACGTACCACATATGAGTTTGTTATGTAGGTACCCCCCTGCAATTGCCAGCCTGCAATTGTGGGTGCCATATAAATTCAATTCTATTTTGCCATCGTACACCAATTCTACGTGCGATATTAAAAGTGTATTGTTGAAGGGGGGTTTAGATGAGGGGGATGTATGCTGCAATAAAATGGGTTTGCACGATGCAATTTCTCCTCGTACACAGAGGTATGATCTTGCACCTGAAATTCCCAGCTCCCAGCAACGCGAGGATTAATCGTAAACCCACGGGAAGTGCTACAAATAATGCATTTTCTCGGGGGGGAATTTTGAGGTGCTCGTTTGCCCCAATTTTTCCCGGAGCTTTCACTGTGGGTGTGAGGGAGAGAGAGAGATCTATGGCAAATCAAGCATATAGAAAAAGAATGAAATCAACTACGAATGATTGTAGAATACATTTCCGCATACAAATTGAGCCCATATATCGTTCATATTGCCCATATGGCTCATACGGCTGCTATGTATACAATTTCGTGCAAAAGCCCCCCAACAAACACGATGCGCATTGATAATGAGATGCAGACGATGTTTTGGGGGGCCTGAAATGCATAATTTCATTATCGCGGCCCATGGTGTGTTCACATAATCAAAGAAATTATTATCCATTGCATGCACCACACAAATAGCAACTCGCACATTGTATATAGCAAAGAGAGTGATTTAAACTCTGACACATGTTCAGCAAAGCTCAAAATTTATTCCACACATCAAACACTCATTTGTGATTTTATCTAATCAATGACATTTCACGACTATTGCACAATTTTGGACGTGCCTGCAAACTATGTCTCTCGGCTGTGTTCCACTGACTCTATATCAGCGCATTTTTCTCTCACCTCATTTGGAAACTTTACAGCCGTTGGTCACTACGTGAAAGTACATTGATAAATAATTTTGTCGTTTATAGTATTTTAAAAATTTAACAGAGAATTTTTTAAAGGATTTTTAAGGAAGAAATCTTTCTTAAAAATTTAGAAAAAAATATTTCTTCAAAAACAGAACCATTTTTTTTTAATAGAAGAAGACCTTAGGTTAATAAAGCCAGACAGAAGTTATGAAAAAAATGATTAGAGAAAATAAATAGAATGGGAAGAACATTAATTAATTAGTCTCTAGTAAACTTTAATAATAGAAGATAATTTATATTCCAATGATAAGAAAATAAATCCAATAATTCCCTTTAAAAATTTCCATGTTATTTAAATTCTAACCCTTAACGATGTTTTGTTGATTTTTAACTACTTCCTCAGGCACAAAATTCTGAGAAAATTCGAGTTTTATGTCAATCCATCGTGAAAATCGTTTCAAACATCCTGAGTAAACATATAGTTTTGATTAAATGGTGGTACTTAGTGGAGAACATTTATTAAATTAACCCCAGAAATTGAGGCAATTCTCTATGAAAATACCTATATAGAGAGTATGAGGGAGGGGTGGAAGATGGCGTTCGTGCTTCTGGTAGAAATGAAATTCTCACCATGTTCGCAATGAATATACTTAAGACGATGACACGAGACTTATTCAATTTCACGGTATTAATACCATGAAGAAATTATACAAATTAAATTTACCTTGGAATCATGACACTAAAACCTGGATTTTGTTACAGAAAATTAAATTTAAACTTTCAGTGTTTCACCACGCCCTCTCCATCCAACCTGCCTGTCTTCATACACACAAAATATTATTTTCCTTTTATCAACTTTTGTGATGTTTTTGTCGGTTTTGTCAGAACTTTCTCTATGGGTTATAACGTCTCGTACAAGCCCTCGTTGTACATACTTACAATTGAATTGCAATTTTGTTGAATTTCATGGGAGTTACAAAGTCGACGAAGTTGCATCAGCGTGAATTGAATTTCTATCTAATTAGGTTTTTGGCATTAAATTTTCGAGGGAGGAAATTGATGATGTGCAAATTTTTGGGTAAACTTCCACAAGCTCTATATGGGTGAAAAAAGCTGGGATGTTAATCATAAAATTCTCCCCATAATTCAGTGAATGTTCCACAATAAATTCTACCCCCTCGCGATGGTCATTCTGGCAATGAATGCACAAAATAAATTTTGAGCAATGGCCACGAAATACCAACTAAAATTCAGCACATTTAATTGGATAAAACATTTGCTGTATTCAAATGAAACAAACAATGCACATATAGCTATTTTATGGTATGCATTCATATATAATTAGCTTTGTTACAACCAAGTGGAGGCGCCGGGTCACCATGGCGCCCTCAATGAAATCACGAAAAAGCAACTTTGATTGAGTTATAATGTTGCAAATTCATATTTTTAATCAAATCATTTTTGTTTTATGACCAAAATATTTTATACTTTTAAACAAATTACATAACAAAATGTGAAAGAATGAATTTAATTTAACTGTCGACAATTCCATTTAGTGCGAGTGCGGGTGCTTGGAAAGAGAAATGGCTTTTCCGAACAAGCCTTTATCTCTCTGATGCTTTTTTTCGGATCACTTTTGTGCAAAATAAAATACAATTTAATTTTGAAACATAACCAAATTATATTCTTTAATTTTTTAAAAGTCTTTTAATTTATTTTACAATGTTTAATTTACTCGCATTGTTACATATTTTAGGCATTCAATTATTTTGTAGATTGGTACTTTTTGTTGTGGGAAAATCTGTAACAAAAAGATATGTTTTTAAAAAATATACATATATCTTTTTCAAATACACGTGTTTATTTCGAATACGTTTGGACTACAGGCAATAAGAAAAATTGAATGACTGAATGTGAAAATAATAAGAGATGCCTGTCCTTCGGGCATCATCTTAAGGAACCTTCGAAAACTGAAAATTTATGCGTGGGTGTGGATACAATGAAGGCTCTCTCAGTGAATGTGGGTAGAATTCTCAACGGGAAGCCATTGGGGAAAGTGAAAGAAATAACAAAATTGTCGGAATTCATAATAAATTTGTTGTATGAGAATCGATAATGGTGAGTGGGAATAAAAGCTTTCCACACACCAGGCGCCTCCATCCCAGTCCACACACAAACATTGTGATTCTGCTCATTTTCCCAAGAGAACTTTACTGGCTTTTCTAGTTATATATGGATGGGAGAAAATGCTGATTTCGACACAGCATTAGATCATTCATCATTCAATATTATGTTGAATATACAATTTTGTACATATGGGTACATTGTTAGAAATGATCTGCGGAAACACGAATGAAAAATACTACGTTGTAATGTGTGGTACACAGAGAAACAAAATAAATGAGGCAAAAAAAAAATAAATAAATAAATTTTAATCCCTTAAAAATAATGTAAAAGCTTCAACTACTTAAGGAAATTTTAATTAAAAGTAACTTAAATTAATTTGAATTTTAATACAAAATTTTTAACAGTGTTCTCATTGAGTTTTAGCATATGATTGTGGCATTGAGTTGAATCAGAATATGGTAGTGTACCTAATTTAGTGAAGAAGATACATTGTATATATCAAAATGTGGCACAATGAGGATTTTCTGGCTCTCAGGATGGAATGCTAGCCTTTGAACTTTCACTAAAATTTCAGGAATTTTCAAGGAAAAATTCCTCTCTGGCACATTTTGCGTGCGAAACATGGTTGTTGGGATACAGAAAAAAAGCGCCAGACTGTATTTAATAAAGCGGACAAATTTTATGGAGTGTGTAAATGAAAATGTGGTGTTCAAGGAAGGGTGAAATTTCCTACCAGGATTCCATTCTTTTTTTTTCAACACCCATTGTGAATGGTAAATTGGTAGATTAAATTCATTACAGTACCTAATTTTCGCATTTATTGAATTTTCACCTTCACTAGATACAATGGAGGCGCCAGGTGGTTTATATTTGGTGTTCTACCTGAGAATTATTTTGGGACAGAGAAAGCAACTTTTTGAACGGGGAAGGGGGGCATAACAAACATCTCCGAAGGAATGCAGAAAGGTACCTACTTACCTATATAATATAAGTATAAGCACATAGTCCTGGAATATCGATCCAAAATGAATTGTCGATGTTGTCCTTGAAACAGATGGAATATTTCTGTTTATATATTTTGGTAGAAGAAAATTGATACATTTCCACCCCACGTCCTCCTCGGTATAAATGTCATCCATATAGCAAATCCAATCAATCCAATTGATTGCCAAATGTCCTAAATAGGAAGTTCCTATGACAAAGTTGTGACAATTTCTAGTCTAGAATTTCTCGCGAAATGTTCTGTGAAATTTCCTCTTTCTCTCGTAATACCCTTTGTGATGGGCTTTTTTTGTTGTTGTTCCTTGACAGCAATTTTCTTCCCAAAGCGGCCTCTTTCTCAGTTTCGATTATTTTCTCCTTCGTCTTGCAGAAAATTTGTATATATTTTTTGCCATGGCATAATGACATGTTGTTGTGTAGTTTACGTCTTCTTCTCATTTCAATATAAGAAAATTGTGCTAGCGAGTACTTCATCTCCCAACTTCCCTTTCATTATATTCCAATTTGTGCTTTCATACCCTTTTCACTTTTCTTTCTCAAATGTTGTTTCGTACCCTTGTCAAAGGGGAAGGCATTTGTGTGGAGTAGTGTACGTACATGTATCACACATCTACCTGTCATTTGCACATTAGCTCCATAGTTTGATATTAAAATGATAAATTTAAAGTGAAAGGGACTTTCGGGAAATTAAATGACCCACTGCTAGGACTAATGAGAAAAGCAGGGTTAAGAAAAACTACAGGATAAACTCATGGATTAAGCAGGATGTTCTACTTCTCACACTGCATAAAAAAACTAAAAAATCATTTTTCCAACATTTAGTTTTTTAGGCTAAGCTTACGTTTTTCAAGGTCAGACTTTTGAGTTTATAACTTTCCTTGAACTTGCCTTAAAATAACATGAACCCTAAAAAAAACTTAAAAAGAATTTGGACCTAACCGAAAAAGTCAGGCTTAGCTTAGGAAAATTAAGCCTAACTTAAGAAGTTTAGACCTGGCTTAAGAAACTTATACCTAGCTTAAAAAAAATTAGGCACTCCTTAAAGAACTTAGGTCTTAGAAACCTGAGACCTAGCTTAAGAAACTTAGGCATAGCCCAAAACAATTTAGCCTGGCTTTAAAAACTTAAGCCTTGCTAAAGAAAGTTAGGTACAGTTTAAGAAAGCTAGACCTAGCTTAAATCACTTAAACTTTTCTTTGAAAATTTATTCCTAGCCAAAGTGATCTAGGCCTAGTTAAGCCGAATTTAGCAATGAATTTCACTACACGCATTACTGGGTCTGTTACAGATATTCAAGTGATCCCGTTTTCGGTTATTCAAAGTTGTACACCACTAAAAAGAATTCATACCACCCTTGAGCTTTACTCAACTCACGGCAACCTCCTGTTTTCTAAGAACTCCAACGGCAATGAATGTGAATGGGAAAAAATATAATATTGAAAATTGACAACAAGCAGCAAGTCAGAAAACTATATAGTCTATTTTTGTTGAAACGGCCTGAGGAAATATTTACTCCACTATATATAGTATATTTTCCTTTTATATTGAAATAGAGAGCATGCGAGGGTAGTTTTGGGGCATTATTGTCATTGAAGAGAAGTAAAATTTCAAGTTATTGCAAAAATAGAGGTATCTGATATTTGTAGAAGAATCCCTTCAGAAAAATCTCGAAGTTTCCATATCACTTTTCCCATCGACTGATAGTTTGGGGAGATACATATAATGGTAATGGAACAAGTTGGAAGGAGCAAAGTAATGGGAAAAAATAGCATCTGGAAAACTTTTTCATAGGTACTTGGTCACTAGGTATGGTGTAGCATTTCAACTTTGTCAAAAGCTTCCCACTTTTAGACCATCTGTATATGCTGCAACTCTTGCGGTGTAGTGGCTGAAATGGTGTCAATGGGATAAAAATTGCTCATGGTGCAAAACTTCGTATATGTCAGGTGATCGAGTATCCACCATCACCACCATTAAATGCTTGAACGGAAAAGCCAAACATTGTGCCAAATTGCACTTTGGGAAATTGATAAATTTTGTGGGAAATATTGATATTTTTTTCCGTAGTTTTTGGAAGAGTTTTCTTCGTGAATTGCTCAATGAGTAGACTTTTGCACAGAAAATCTTTCTTTTTTTAATCTTCTTTCAAATTTTTCTACATTAGAGCTTTTAAGTATTTTAGACGATATTTTTCTTGTGGATTTTCTCCAATAAAAACAGTTTCGTTAATTAAAATTTTTAAACTCACAGAAATCTATCTAAAATGAACGTTAAATTTCATTACTTGTCATGAGCAACAGTCTAGAAAAAAAACTCGCCTTAAGCTATTGAAGGTGCTTTTACTCACAGTGAGAATAATTCCGATGTGAGGAAAATATTTACCTTTTCATCTACGTCGAGAAGCGTATAAATTTTCGACAAAATCAATCTGAATGGAGTGCCCTACGGCAATTTTCTACACTTCCTTGCGCATTTTCAACGTAAAATACCCCACAATTTTCACAGGGTTTGGCACCCACCCTGTGTGCCTACATACCAACGGTAGTTTGAGGACTAATTTCCGGCGTAGCGAGAACTTTTCATGTCATTCAAGTTGATTGCGTGTCATAAGCACGTGCATTTTGTGGCAGAGGATTTTCACCATGCGAGTTTGTTTTTCTTTAATCACTTTGCCTTTCCATGGATGTATAAGGGCTCACCCACACCTCCGAGCCACTCACGAAATGTGTGTGTGTATATTTGGAGAGAGAGAGGAAATTATAAATATTCTGTCGTCGCAACTTTCAGCGTCATTCAGCGGTGTATCCTCTTGTGAGACAATTTATGGAACAAGTTACAAATTAACAGGTAATTCTGACGTGAAATATTTGAGGAAGGAAAAGCCGAGAGAGATGGATGGAAAATTTCATTATTTATTCACACAAATTTGCCAGCAGTGTACTCCACAACGGGTGGAGTGTGTTGGTGGGGAATCTTTAGTCTTTACTTCCCCACACCCCCAGAATGCATCATTTTCACTGCTCCACTGAACCATTTTCTCTGTGTGTACCTTTGCGGAGCTTGATGATGATTCTAAATGCAAACTTCAAGAGACTTTTTTTTCTCCTTCGCATTTTATACGCTAAAGCATCATACTCGGTGGGCTAATTTTCTTATTAATCAACATTCCTAGCAGGGGTTTTGCATTTAAAGAGAAAGTTCTTGTTCCTTGCACTCATGAAATTGCAAGAAGGAGCTTGGGGTACATGAAATGGGGTTAAATTGTAAAATAGGGTGTTTGTGAATTTTTAAGAGTTTTTAATGTTAATCATGCAATTATTTTTTTTATTATTTTAGAAGTTTTATTTTATTGGAAAAATAGAAAAATAAATACCCGGAAAAGTAACAGAAAATATACGGATTTCCCTTTTTGAAGGACTAGAACATTTGTTAGTAACTACGATTTTTTTTTTGCAAGATCACTTTACTCGATCTCAATTAAATTTTGGAGATCGCTAAAAGCTCTGCCCTACCGAATTACATATTAATGTGAAAAAAAGGTTAAAAGCACCAGAAAAATGAAATTATCAACGCTGAGTACCTAAACACAGATGAAAGTGATATGAAAAGTTTTTTTTTGCATGAGAAATAGAAAGACAGCGCTAGATTTCTCTATCTCTCTATGATCTGCTTGAGATCTTGGAGAACATGTAAAAGAAAAAAACCCACTCAATCTTCTTGGCTGAAAGTTCGAGTAATGTCAAAAAAAAACCTCGACAAAAATGCGATTAAAATAGAGTGTGAAATATCGTGCAATTTTTCTCTTCCACTTAACCTCTTGTTTCTTGTAATGGTTTCGCGGAGGGAAATCCTCCTCTACATGACTGGAAGACAAAGAAACGCACACGCCTTTCGTTTGGGAAAAATTTGACAAAAAGCTATACAAGCACTAATTGGCAGTGTATAAAAGAAATTAAATGAAATAATTTGTTGGAGAAGTCTCCAAAAAAAATGAGCGAAAAAAAGCGAAAGGGAAAAGACCAAAATGAAATGAAAATTTAATATTTTATTCACTTTTATTGCTTCACAGTTGAAAGAAAAAAAAATATGATTAAAAAAAAACCTTTTCCACATTATTTCATTATTTATGTTATTTTTTGTAAAATAAAAAAAAATAACATTTATGCCAACAGTGCATCTGACATCATGCAACACAACGTGATTTTTGGAGTGTGAGATTTGAAATGGGAAGAAAAACTATAATTTTTTTGCAGGAATTTCCACAGAAAAACACATACAATAGCATTCGCTTGGTTGCTCAGTATTTATTCTATTCTATAACTGCATGTGTTTTTTCTTCTTTCAGATTTCCGGTTAATTCGCGAAAAATCCATGTCATCAAGTTCATGTGGCTTCTTCCGGTGGGAACTGCAATAGAGCCCCGCGCGCGCCATTCAAGACAAACAATTTGTGTCTTGTGGGTGGAAAAGAACTATAGAAGCTTGTAAAAAAAAATTCAATTGGAAATTCATACAACACAATACCCTTGGCGCGCGGAGTAATTGAATGAAAACCCGACGATTTCTTGCACAAGTGACCATGCAAAATAGCACGAGTATTGCATTATGGCTGCCGACGATGAAGAAATTCACGCGGAGAGAGTGAAGCATTGAGCAAAGACGTACACACAATGGAACGACGGACGCGTCCACCGGACGTGGAGGAGGCACTCTCATCCATGCTGTGGACCCCCTACGAGAGGACCCCATCAGTGACGTCCTCGGATGAAGGTGAAACATCACCTAGTCGCACACATAAGCCCAAATCCGTGAGCTTCTCAGCGAGACCCTATAGCATGCCCTACTTCATCCAAACACCACGCCATCAGATTACCAAACCGCCGTCTTATGAAAATTTCGTGTTCGCCAAGAAGATCTCTGCACCACCATCGATGAATAGTCTGCCTTATGCGAGAATACCACACTCGTTCACAGATAATTTTGTCCAGTACCCGGTGAGTTATTTTGATACTTTCTCACTTCCACAAATTACAATTAATTTGAAGCACTCACAATGGAATGATGATCCTTCGGGGCAGAGTTGCTGAAGAATTCCTCAAAATAAATTAGAGTTGAAACTATTAACGAAATTCTGGATTATAGATAAAAGATTAAAAGATCTAATTTTTCTTAAATCTTTAAGGGGGTACCATCACCCCTGATGATTCCCCTATAAAGAAAAAAAAATAAATGGTAAATTCTTGTAGTTATTTCCACAGATTTCAAAAATCTTACAACTCGAAAATTGTAAGAAAAGAAAAAGACAGACTTTGGACAGAATAGAATCGACCTCTTAATTGGTCTTTCCCAGCGTATACAGGAATTAGGGATTCTTTGAGATATCTTTAAGAAAACTTCTTATGGTATTTGCGATTTTTGTTGTTTTTTTTTGTAGCTTTCAACCGCTTAAAAATGATTTTTATTTGTTTCCAAATCGATTTTTGAAGTTTTTCAACTTTAGATACATTTTTTACCATATTGCTCCAATTAGTTTTTTTTCACAAAATAACTGAGGAATGTAGATAAAAAAAAATAGTTACAAAAGAAAAGTTGTGGCTAATCTTTAATCTCTAATCTATAACCGAAACAACTCTAACTGAGAAAACCATGGCGTAATAATGAAATTTTCGCTCCTCGACAAGTCTCCTTAACCACAGCTTTCAGTGACATAGCGAGCCAAAAAATAAAAAAAATTAAAAAGCAACGCTGAAATTCGCGAGGTCGTTGCTTGAAATGTTAGAAAGTCTCCCCTGGAAAAGCATTGAGGTGTTCGTGCCAAACGCAATGGCTTTTAATTCTAAACAAGCAGTTTGCGTTGATTGACATGATAGGATTAATTTCGTCGAACGAGGGAGGTTCCCACCGAAAAAGTGCCCAAAATGAAAAATGATGCGAGATTATCGTGAAAAACAAACGATACAAAACCTCTTTTGGGTATTTCGCAATGTTTTGCAAAATGCCGCCCGTCGATGATCGCACAAGAAATCCGAGTGATGCTCGGCGCACTCACAGAAGCCCCACAATTGAAGCACCCAAAAGTGATGCTCCAAATAATATTTCCAGAGAGCTTTTCATCTCTGCAGCATCTCCCCATCAACATGTCAATCAACAATCAATCAAATGGGCTCAACCTTCCGTGGAGAACCTGCTATTATATCGCGATATACTTAGCGATATGTGAGCGATATTCACTCCAAAATTCACGCACATGCGATGAGATACATATCGGATTTACTTAATAATGAAACCAGCAGTGTTTCAATAAATAACTTTTTTTTACCCGCCGACAAAATGTGTCTATCAATAATAAATAGCCGTCAATTTATAGCCATAGCACATGGTCGCTTTTGGTGGCTTCAAATCGCAATTTTGACGC
Organism: Lutzomyia longipalpis; assembly: GCF_024334085.1. NCBI lineage: Eukaryota > Metazoa > Arthropoda > Insecta > Diptera > Psychodidae > Lutzomyia > Lutzomyia longipalpis. The sequence continues at coordinate 618,916 of NC_074709.1, forward strand.
CCAAACGTCGGTGACAATCATTTTCAGTGGGTGCTCTCTCGGAATTATCAATCATGAGATCATTTTTTGTGGCAGAAATAAATTAATTTTGTCACAATATTTTATTATTAGCGGAAAACATTCCATTTAATTGGGGTTTATGCTCACAAAATGCTGAAATTGCGGAGAAATTTTCTTCTCACTCTCTGTGAAGATACAAGTAGAGTTGTAGGGTGTCTAGCTAGAGAAAATTCACTCTAGATAGATATGAGAGGAACATAAATTGCGTAAATGGAATTATGTACTCTATTATGAATTAAAGTTCTCAAAAAGGTTTTATTTGATAATTCTTATAAAATAGTAAGTGAGGGTTATCAGGAAACAAAACGCGTGGGCAATTTTTACAGAAAAGTTTCTAAATTATTTTAAGGAAAGAAATGTTTATCATTGTAGTCTAAAACAATGTTTTTAAGACAATTTTTTGAATTATTTTTTTCTCTTTTATAATAGATTTCGATACATTTAAAAATATAGAGAAAATCGCTAAGATCGAAAGGGTCAAAATGAAAATTGTTAAAAGGTTAACTAATTTTCTTACAGAGGGTTCACTCACTTTCACTAAATACCTACTGAATCCAAATAAAGCATAAATTTATTTTAAGATTTTTTTTCATTCAAGCAATGCAGCATATTTCAGTAGCCAGACAGTCACGACATATTTGTTTGTGTCTCAGACTGTGGGGTCATTACTTGTTGCTTTTGGCTAGCCAATAAAGCGTCGTCGTAGATTAACCCCTCTCTTGGGTGATTCATGCGTAATATATATTAAATCTTTCTTGGTGAAAAAAAAAATAAAGTGATCTCAATTGTGCCAAATATACATAACAACACTGCATCGTCGTCGTTGTCGTGAAATCTGCTTTGGGAAGTGAAAAGTGTCGTTGTCTCATGAAAAATTCCCATCTCAATCCAATATTAATGCGTCTCGGGGCTCGGGAGTGTGTGGATGGAATTGCTGAGTGTGTTCTCGTCAATTTGCGGGCGGGGGATTTGAGTCGTTTGTGCAAAATGAGCACGGGAAAAATACATATATATGTGGATTGAGATCAAGTTGAGAGACAATGGGCGGCTAACATACATACAATGGTGTGCTGGGGCGGTGTGATTAATGCGATCTCATTGCTTTGCAGGACTCCATGGCGGGGGATACATTTGGGCAGCATCCGAGTCGCTTCTCTGCAGGTGACTTTGGGGATTTGGTGGATCTGTCATCGCTGACCGGCAAGGGCGACGCTAAGATGTATGCGTCGTCATCGGGCTGCCACGGAGACCTACATTTTTCTAAACGCGACACCGTCGTGACTGCACGAGAGGCAGCGACGACGGCAAAAAACACACTCGCGGATCTACCTTCAGTGTTTGGGGTCAGTAAACCTCGTGGTGATCGGTGTTCTATGTATGCGTCACGTGGTGCACCGCCGAGAGCCGATCCGGGGGTACCGTCGGTTGCTTCGGCTGCTACAGCGGTGGGTAGTGCTAGTTGTGTGCGAGACAACCACTCGAGCGGGCGTGCGTTGTGTGCTGATGAAGAAGTGGCCCGCAGAAGTGATTTAGATTGCCATGCAGTGATGAAGTTCAGTGTGCCCGCCGCAACTTGTACACCCGAGGGCACCTCCACTGTTATCGTGGAGGAAGCACCACGCGCCACGGCGCCCAGCCTTACGATTCACGTGAACCAGAGTGATCAGGAGCAGGATGTTGTGAATCAACCGTCGGGTGTGAGTATTGTTAATTGTTATCGAGCAGTGCCTGTGCAACTTGTAAATAGTGCTAAGAGTGAATCACATGTGAATGCCAATGAGAGCGTGATTGACACGCAAGTGAGTGGGTGTCCGCGTGAGGACGCACAAAGTGACCCAGAGCGCACATTCACATCCACGGAAGCCCAAACGGATGACCTACCGGCACCGCGACGATCACAGGAAACTTTTGTGCTAAGTGCGCGGGAACAGCGACGCAGGGAGCGTCGTGGGAGGCGACAGGTACGCACGCGGTCACAGCACATCCATCCACCAGGGGCGGTGGTGAGACCGGCATTTGAAATACTACCGGATATCCTCAACAGCCATCTCCCGCCACCGTACTCAACACTCCCAATTGATACATCATCCCCGCCACCGCCACCACTCTTGCCACCACCGCTCATCCCCACAATTCCCGTGGGACCCGTTGTGGCGGCTCCCAATGACACCAGATACGTCTTTCCGCTGCCCATCATAAGACGGTGAGTTTATCATTTTTCTTTTAATTTAATTCCAACAAACAATAATTTATTTTCTCTCATTACAAAGTGCTCTGAGCATAAATACATTGTATATTCAACATTTAAAAAAAACACACCCAAATTTTCCTATAAATCACACCAAAATCTCAAACTCAATTATTCAAAAATGTTTGAAGGAAAAATGGCCCAGAAAATATTATTCATAACCTTTTGACCCGAATTATAATTAAGACAAAGCGAATAATACTTTCTTATCGTAAAATTACGAGACAAATAGTCCAATGTTATCCGGACTCTGTGTGTACCCTCTGACCTCACGTTTAATTAGGTTGTACTTTATCGTTTCCGAGACTCTGACGTAATCGTCTTATCTATCTTCCGATTCCCATTTCCATTTTCCTTTAAGATATTGCATAGATGACGATGAGTAAGGCTATTTATGTGAGTTTGTATTTGAACCTTCTTATGTTCATTTTGTTGGAAAAAAGTTTATCCAATGGACAGGAAATGACCTGCCAGTGCTCTATGAGTATGTAATTAAATAAATTAGATTAATAAATAGATTATCTGACTTATTTTTTTTTATTATTATTAAAGCAAAACTTTCAAAACTTTGAGCTTGTTAAAAAAAAACAATTTATTTTATAATAATTAGAACAGGGTCGTTGGAATCTAAATTAAATTTAATAGATTATTGTGAACTAGAACTATTATAAAGATCTTCTTTCTCTTCTCTTCTAAAGAACAAATAAAGAGAATTTTGGGGTAAAATATTATAAAATTTTGAAGCTTATTTATCAAAGAATGTAGGTACATACCTACTAAAATAATAATGAAAATATTTTTCTGAAAATTTTAGAGAATTTTCTGCAAGATTTCTCGAAGAAAAAATCTATTATTGAACGTTCTTTTAGAAGCATCAAGTGTCAAAATCTTACAATATGCTTTTAACTTGTAAAAATACAAAGGATTCCTGACAGAATCGACGCTGATGGTTGAACTTTTAGAACTTTTGAGTAATTTTTACGGAACTCTTTTGCACAAAATCTTGAAAAGATAATTTCCCCAAATTCTCCATCTCTCAGTCCACCACATGTCATGAAAATCTCTTTCACACAGCTCAAACTCCTCTAATTAGATCAACTTCATCTTGTTTGCCATCAATATTGTTGAAGAATCATAACCTTATGTCTTTTGTAAGCATTTCTGGGAAATTATTGCGTAAGATAAACAACACCTGACTCCACATCCATTAGTTCTGAACGGTATCTTCTTTGGCTCAATGTTGGATGTTTATTTTCATCTTTGCCATCAGATCTCTCTCGCAGCATAAACTGCATAAGTTTTGAAGTATTAACTTCAATTACCTTTTAGGCATTCATGGTGGAAAAACGAAACTCCGTTATTATTGTTTTCTCAAAGAGAATCTAATCATTTCAATCTCACCGGAATGATTGAGGTTTTGTCTGATTCCGTTGATTGGACGATGGACATGCCCAAAGAGCGGCGTCTTATGAATTTAGCGAGAAATAATATTCTCCTAACTTGACCTTACATCATTGTATTTTGAAGAAATATGTACAAAGAAGATTTCTTAAGCTTCTTATAAATTGCAATTCATTCTGATTTTGAAATATATTGGTAGAGCTTTCTTGCCATTTCGTACTTCCTTCTGCAATTTTGCGGATTTCTGACTTTTGTGCATTTCATAAATTTTTCATTTTGATTTCATTAGAGGGAAAGTTTGGTTGGTGTTTGATTTTATGAGGAGTGAAATTGAAATTTATTGTTCTTCTTGCACAAAAAACCCCATTATTTCACCGCTCATGTACGACTTGTGGATCTAAATTGTATCTTAGCGCTTTTCTAAATTGAAATCAATCAATTTTCCCGGCAATATCTATCAAATTCATTATCCTGACAATTATGGAATTATTTTTTCAACTAAAAATCATGTAGAGTAGATGTGATAGAAGTGCTGATATAGAAATGAATTTATTGGTTGAATTTCTCCTCTTGTTTTCCAATTTTCCTCATGCCCAAAATTTGCCCCACCCCTCAACCCCCCTCGCTAAATTAGCAAAAAGCCGAATGAAAATGATTTTAAATTCACTCCAATCATTTGCTTTTTAGTATCACTGAACGTCCAACCAATTTTGTATGTAATTGAAATGTTGATGTGCCCGCCAAAGAGCCCCCAATTAATTGGATTCAATTGCATTTGCTGAAAAAAGCGCACATTTGTCGTCTCTCCCCCTCAAAACCCAGCTCATTGATATTTGATTATACTCTCCACACGGTGATTTATTGCATCGACACTGAATCAATGGACTCATTAAAATATACAAAGCAATTTAAAGCTATGATTGAGCATCATATTTATTTTTTTCCTACGTCCCCATTAGTTCGCATTGCCTTCAATTTTAGTGATTTTTAGTAAAAATTTTGAGCCGTATATGATTTGGGATTGTTATAGCATTTTTTGAGGTTCTTTTTCAATTGGTCAGTCTGGGAAAAAGTGACCCTCTTTTGCCAGACACAAGCGGAAGGGCTCAATTATATATATCGGAGGGTTATGGGTTGGTTATGACAAAAAAAAAAAGAAAGAACAATGAGAAAATTATAAGCAGCTGCACCCGGCAATTGAACAATTTCCTGGACAGACACACTTTGGCGAGTCACTTTCATAATAATTTGAAAGAGTGAAGTATATTTTTGTATTGAATTTTCTTACTACGGTGTCAATAGAAAATGATGTATAATAAAAACAAAGAGCTTTAGCATATTTTGATTATTTTTTCCTGCTGGATTGATTGAGAAAACTTAAAAATTGCATTTTTTATAAAATTGGAAATATTTTTTAATTAATCTTACATTTTGGTGAAGGAAAAACTACAATTTGTGAAGAAAATGATTTTTTTTTATTAAAAAACTGACCACACAAAAAATACATGAATATTCGGAATAATTTTAAATTAACTAAAATAAATAAACTAAAAATACTTGATTGATGCATTGTCCTTTTGCATTAGTTATTTCGTCAATTCAATTCTCATTTTGAATTTGATACATGAATAATAGTCATTGTGAATATAGTTTGCTACATGGGAATGGAGAATATTTTTGCAAAATCTTCCCTGGAGGTGCTTGAAGAATAATCCAATCAAAATGCAGGTTATCATGCGCTCGAAAAATCCCTCCGAGGATTTTCTCTAAATTGCCTCAGATTTATTTGACTGTTTTAAGTGAATAATATCCACCAAAAAGTATAGAGAGAGTCCCCCAATGTGGGTGATTTATGGTGACTTTTCGGCACAAACCAAGAGGTGAATAAATTCTTTTTTCGTCTATTGGCAGCTGTGTAGGATCGTAAATCGTGAAAAATCGTGGTTTAATTCAATTATCGAATGAAAGACGTACCTTTTTGGTTTCTCCGCGCCTAAAGAATTATTAAAGAGAAATAAGAAATAAAAAAAAAGCATGTCCATGGCGGAATTGTGAATGAGAATTGTCCGAAGAATTAATTTTTCATCTAATTCACTTGAGTCTCTCCAAACTCAATTTTTGGCCTACTTTCGTATATACCCAGTGTTGTGTTGTACACACCACAATCGAGAATAAAGTGCGACGAAAAAAAAAATGAGAAGTGAAAGAAAAAGAATCCATTCAACACACAACCATTGGCCTTTTGCACAAATGTTACCTCTCTTGTGCACTTTTCCATTTTATATACAACAACATAATATGGTACCTACACCACATCACCAAAGTTCCATGTCTTTCGTGCATGGCGAAGAGATCGCTTCGATGCAAACAGTGTGATGTACTTGCCATTCTCTTAGCCAGAGCTCCCTCTGTATTGAGGAGATGAATATTTGTCTTCTTCTGAAGATTATTGTGGCGTCACTGGTGAAAAAGAGATGGTTTCTATGTGAATTTTACCTTTGTTCCGCGTCAATACCGTTAAACAACACATATACGAGACACCAAAGTGAATTCCCTCCCAAACACCACCATTCGTGGTACAGTCATTTAATGTACCACAAGAGACTTTCTAATGCTGCACAGGGGAGAGCTTTTCTATATATATACAATTTACATACCTATGTATATAACTAAATACACGCAATGTGCTCAATGTGCCCAAAAAGAAAAACCCATCATAAGCATCCTCCTGTCTAATCTGCATCAAATTCTCCCCGCGCACATGAAGCTCAATTCTACAAAATCTCCACCAACATCAGAGAGACCTGTCCAAGAGAGAATACAAAATAAACTTCCAAGAAATCGACACAACACTTCTCTGAATCCATCTCTGTTTATCTTTTGTATTTTCGCTGCACACACAGTCGAAAACTCATGAGATTGAGGAAAAAAATTATATATTGTATATATTTTCTACCTGATTCATGCTTCGAATGGTAGAAAATTGTCTTTGGCACAACAACACACGAGTTATATTTTTGCCGCTCAAGTGGGAGGAGAGGAAGACAACAACAAAAAAATGCCATCAAAGAACATGGTTGAATGCTGCTATTTTGCCATTCGAGATACACAAAAATATCATGTAACCATGCGAAGGAGTTTTCTCATGCGGAGGCTCCCTTCTCCACCACTCTGCCTCATGGTTCTCTTAATACCCATCCTTCGATGGACAGCGAGATGGCTAAAATGTGAAATAAAACCAAAACGGGAGACATGGGTAATTCTTATGCCACCACCACATAAGAGAACTTAATATGAAAGGGATTTGCTAGTATATACGTGACTTGGAGAAGCATTAAAACTATCTGTTGCATAAATGTGTAACAATACATGAGCAACAAGCAAAAAAGAGTTTAATTATTCTAAATACAGATTTCATCAAAAAAGGGATTCTGTATACTTTGAATAAACTAAGAATATTTAAATGTAGAAAAAAGAAGGAAATGAAAGAATTGATTAAGGATCAAATCCCCTTCACGCAGGATTTAAGAGGCTCAAAGAGAATTCGTGATTTGGTACACAAAGAAAATTGTAAAATAAAGGAAATCTTTTTCAGAAAAAGAAATTCTAAATGGAGAATAAAACAATGAAAATATAGTCAGCTTTAAGACTTTAGGTCTCAACGTTTCTACTTACTGAAATCGAGAAAAAAGTACAAAATGGCAAATGGCGGCCAATTTTTTTTTTACTTTTATACGAAACTTTGGGCCTTATTCAGTGACCAAGAAACCCTTGAAATTCGCTTGAAATCTTGAAATTTCAGTACAAATTCCCAAGATTTCAAGGGTTTCTTGGTCGCCGAATTATGCCCTTTATTAGATTTTTTTCTTTGTGTTTTCTCTAATTAGATACTTGGCCCATGTCTTGTGCATAATGTCCTTTCTCATAGAAGAATAAATAAATTCCTTTTCGGAATATTCCGAATAATTAATAGCCTTAAATTTTCAGCTAATAAACGACCCTTTGCTTTCTCCTTGTTTTGAATATAAAATTGCGTTCTCTTGTTATTTGAAACTTTTATATTGCACGTTATGTATATTTTTGTCATATTCTACGGGGGAAAATTTTTTCCTACATCAAAAATTTATGATAAAATGATGTACTTTATAGCCCTATAGAGGTGATATTTTTGAAAAATAAAAGAGAAACATTGACAATTTTATTAATGTTTGAAATCTGCATTAAATATCTAACTTATTTTCATATTTTATTATTCTTTTGTTCTTTTGATTTAAAGGTATTATTGTAGAATATTAGGTACTCATTGAGTTAATGTCAATGAGATCAAATGAAGAATATTCTAACATTTAAAAAATTAAATAATTCCTATTATTCTTCAAGCTAAAACTTGCAATATCTCGTTAGTTGGAAAAGATAGGAATGTAAACTTTATGTATTTTCTGAGCAATGAGAAAAGGGAGCATAAATGAATTTCAATTGCATCTTTCTCACTCAGCCTGACACATGTGTTTTAGTTCAAATTGATTTGAAGTTTAATAGAAAACATAAGGAGCATTTCAAGGTCGGTAGTGATTGTTGAAGAGCGTATGTGGAGGGCGTGAAACCCTAAATGTTTTATTGGTAAGAATAGAGCATTACGAGCATTACAGCATGGTACATTTCTCGAGGGGGTGAGTAAATAAAAAGCAGACACGGTCGTAAATTGCCTTTTGAAAGAGAAATCCCATCAAAATGAGCTGCTATACGGCGGCAGAAGAAGTGTCCTGAAATTTGAGTGCGCTCCCGCAGGAGGGATCTCGTGGTACTTTTGGGCTCTTTCGGGGCTTTGGGACTACTTGTGTGTGACGGTGATCGTTGGATGGAGGGATGCTGTATTGATGGTTTTCTCAAAAGAAACTCGTTTTATTTGTTGATGGGATGAAAAAGAGATCGCCAAGAGAGAGGGAAGTCGCGCGCGGTTGCTGTGAAAGACAAGCACAAGACAGACACAACATTGGGTCCGCCAAAGAGTATTTGTTGTATGGTGTGCTCTTTGGGGCTCGCAATGGAAAAAAACATTGCGTCTCTGTGTATGTTAATGTACAAAATGGATTTATGGTATAGCAATACATTATGTGCTACGTACTTGAGTTACATGCTGTGTGGTGTAGCCACCAGAAAGAAGTCATATTCTTTCTGCGATTGAGAGACCCGATAGGAAGATACAGTTTCTGTTTGGGGGATTTTGTCGGTGCAACATAACTTATGCTACACGTATGATTGTGAGGGAGAAATAGCATCGTATAGAGATTATTGGTTTCTCACAGAGCAATTTACTCAATTTCCCATTTATCTGCCTTCATTTCTCGGGTGCATGTTTACCATGAGAGTGTTTGTTACTCAATGCTCTGGGATCAAGAGGGTTAATGAAATTTAAGAAAATCACTCCAAGAGTGTCTCTGATGCTTCAACTTGGATGATCTTTTTTTTTCTCTTTTTTGCTTTGCTTTATGCCTCGGGTTGTACATGATGGTGATTTCGTATAATATATATGTTGTACATATATGAAAAAATACAACATACTACCGCACATAGAACTTCCAAAACATGCTGGCAAACAACAACACAGAGGTCAGGCAAAAGATTGAAAAGTTGGAAGGAACCGAAAAAAAGAGCGTGAAAATTGGGAATTACTTGGGACACAAAATGTGAGTCAAACATAATCTGAATTCTTTGCTTAAGGAGATGGTGCGACTTAGATGATGGAAGGGCCGTAAGCAATGGCGAAGACGGAGGGACGGCGAATAACAAAGAAAAAACCGGATTTTGAGAAATGAATTTCAATGGCTCAGTTGGGGTACATCGGCCAGCACCATTTGAAGACCACGGCTATTGCCTCTTCAAATTCTCAACTATTTTTCTCTACCTTCATCCATCCATCCCACTTCTTGGGTGTTTTCATGCACAAAAATGTAATGATGCCCAAAATCAAAATCCAAACTCAACAAAAGGCTATTTATTAGGAATGTGCCTCCGCATCATATACATATATAATACATACATATGACATGGCCGAGTATGGGGCGGAATAGATGGGGGGAGAAAAACGCGCGAGAACGATGAAATTCCCCAAAAGCAGTGGAATAGAAAGAATACAAATAATTGGGAATGGTGTGCACAAAAACTTATTCTTCGCAACAAAGTTGCTCCAGACACCAACCAAACCATTCTTGGGTGCTGCAAATGGAGATTGCTGCTGGTGCATTTTGTACATAAAAGGGTTGTGGCAATTTACTACGTATTATGCTGTTGATTACTGGATTTATGTTGACTTTTCCTTTCAAATAGTACCGCGTTATAAACTTTCTGATAAAAAAAATAGTTGGAATAGGATAAATTTTTCTAGATCAGTTTTAAAAGGTTTTAAGGTTAAACTGGCTAAACCGGGGATGAATAAACTTTTGGACGATTTTTACTAATTTTGCTGCCCAAACACGAACAAAATATGCGTTTGGTCATTTTTGAACATTGTAATTTGTAAAAATTAATAAAAAAAACATTTATCCAAGATTCCGTTTGACTAAACTTCAAAACCGTATAAATGTCAGAACTAAAGAAATTTGACTCTCTAGCCTGGTTTAGGAAAGTATATTTTGGTTTAATAAATGAAACTAAAGCCTTATCTTAATTTTAAGCCTTGGCTTAATGTTAAATTGGAATTTAATTTACGTAAAAAATCTTTTAATAAAACATTAATTTTTCATTAAAGATTAAACCAGAATAACTTACGAAAGGTTTCAGGAAATAATTTATTGTTAAAAAAATTCTGGATCAGTTTTCTTTTTGAAAATTCTTAAGAAAAGTTTCCATTAAAATTGATTTCTCTACATTTTCAATTTTCTACACAATACAAATGTAATTAATTGTTTACCACTTACCAAAAAAAAACGTAATGAATTGCAATTGGTATTTCTACCCTCATCCCACGAAATTCTTCTTGGTGTGGATAAGTTTCGCGTGGAATTTGCCAAATTGGATGGTGATTTGAGGCAAAATGCTGAAAAAGAAGCATTTCCACTTAAGAGTGAGTTAATTGTTAATAAAGCTAATTACATCATTCAGTGCTTGAGCGGAATTCTTGAACTTCACATTGAGAGCAATATTCAGACAATCTTATGCAGTCAATTAAGAGGCACCACTGAATTGCCCGTATGACTGTCAATCAGGAATTGTGGTGTAAGGAAAATGAGGAAATTGCAAATGTGTAGAAGAGAGTCAAAGTTGCGCTTTGATAACTCACGCAAATAAATTGATTATTTTAAGTCAAGAAGACTGACTCAATAGAACTTCTTCTCTTTTTCCACTGTTGAATTGTATTTTAATGAATGCACCGCACTGATACTAAAATCACTTGAGAATTTTTATTGCTAGACATTTTGTGGCAGTAATGATGATGAGAACGAACTATTAAGTACCTACATGTCAGGTTCTTTGCTTGCTCACTATATATAGCACATGATAAGTCTCGCAGATAGTAATTGGGCACGAGATAATCCACAATGAATGTTGATCTATTGCTTTGTTCTCATGCTGACGACCTCCGTGAGTGAATATTTTTTGAATAATTCTCAATTGAAATCGACACTGTGTGTGATGACCCATGGCTATATGGTCATTGATCTATTCCGGAATAATCTCCCTTGTATTGAGTAACTTCACGTCCAACTTCACATCTCCCCAAGTGAGTTTGATGACTTTCGGGAATCGAAAAACCTCCATTTGGATGCATTATAATTTCCTCTTCAGCCATAATATACAAAAGTTTTCTCCGCCAGTACATCCATCAACACTGAAGAAGAAACTTTCGCTCTATTGGAGGTCATTATAGTGTTTATATATAAAAAAAATATTCCTCCGAGAAATATCGAATTAACACTCACCAGCTGAAGAAAAAAATGTACGATTGTTATGCGTTTTTTTTTCCACGGATTCTCTCACAGCAAAACCCATAAAATTATTTCCAATCTGTGGTCTTGAAAGCAAACCATGTAAATAAATTCCAAACTTTGAATTTTATTTTATTAAAAAAAAACATGCCATTCTTGTTGTACAAATTTATCGAATTCTTTGAGAATGTTTTTTTTTTTGATTAGTTTTCTTTATATTGGAAAATCTGATAATAGAATTTTTCATGAAAACATGACAAACTGATTTCCTCGAATGCTTTGAGAATGTCGCTACAAAAATCGACGATTTCACAACAAATTAGTTTTGAAAACTTAAGTAGAAAAAAATCCTGTTTTAAAGTTTTCTAATAATTCGAATAATTCTGGATTGAGGAATTCAATAAAAAAAGAAGTCTATTCAAATAGATTCTTCTTCTTAATTTTGAAAAAAAAAATTTTTTTGCGGAATATTTAGCCAAAGAAAGTTGAAAATTCTTGCACCAATTGATTTTCTTTATTAAATCTTCGATGTTTTTCTCTCTCAATTAGTCAAACATTTATTGCCAAATAAAAATGTTTAATTTTTACTAACTTCTTATAATGTCCTTATGATTTCACGTGTGGTGGAGCTACTTAATTAAATTTTATGAAGATTGATGGTAAAATTCAGTTGAAAATCTTTCTGTCTTTGATGGTTAATTTTATCATTGAGCCCCTTAAGGATTTATTTTTAGTACAACATCTCGTGGTGCAAGTGGGAGACACCGTGGAAAATCTCCAATTTCCTCCATCTCACAGCAAATTAATGAGAAAATTCACTTTGTAGATTATTGGGGCACAATTTCAGTGATTTACCGCATCTTAACCAACTAAAAAAAAATTATATTACATTTGAGATCGGAATCCAATTGATTGCGGAGAGTTAGAGTAGATTTGTCTCCATTTCGCAAAACATCGTAGCACGAAATCAATTTCAATTGCAATTGATGCTTCCATCAGACAATTGGAGGCAGGAAATCGTGGCAATTAACTCTCAAAGTGCATTGGAGAGAAAGTTACAGTGCTTTTTTGAATTTATTTCTGTGCGCCATTTCTTCACTTTTCTTATATGCCCCACAGGTATCCACCTAAACTCTTTCCAATCCATCACACGAGATGGACGATGAGGCACAAAAATTGAGACAGCTCGTCGCAAAAAGACTCACCAAGAGAAATTTATGACTATTTCAGTGGGGGGACAATACATTTTCCATTATGTATGCTTTGAGATGAATATTATTTTTGCGTGAAAAATGTTTTTTCAATCCTTTTGCGAAAGTTTCGATGGAATAAAATTTGAAATGTTTAGATTGTTGTTAAAAGAAAATAAAAGATGAGAAATTTTCTTTGAAATTACCTACTTTCAGGAAAAGAATTGCAAGGGATTTATGATATTTATTTTATGATAAATAAAAAGTTTGTCGGCTCTTACATGAAGTAGGTAAAGCAAACAAGTAAAGAACTTTGAATATGTACCTATATATGGCATAAAAAGGTACATACAGTGGCTCTTGATACTGAAAATTAAATTTTCTTCATTGAAAATGTTCAAAAAAAAAAAACTCAAAACAGTTATATTATTTTATATACAAACATAGTTACTCTTATATATTGTATTCAGATTCAAAAAACAACAATCAATTGAAAACATTCCCAGCACCATTGACCTGCCTAATTCCTCACGCATTTCTCGTACTGAGAGGCGGAAAGACGGCCCCATGTTTGAGATGGTTTATTTCAAATAAAATAAGAGGAACTCAGCTTCGCCGAAGACGATTGTTACACAATTTTTATTGAAGAAAAGTGATTGAGAAATTGCTTCAATTCCGGAAATAGCGGTATGCAAAAATGCTACGCGAAAAAAAAGCCTCCGACAAAGGAATTTCATGTAGCTTTAGCGAAAAATAAATATGGGAATTAGATAAAATAAATTGCTACTTCTAGAACCATCCATTGTCTCACGATGGTATTTCTTATGGTTGAATGCGTGTGTGTACGGAAAATTGGTAAGATGGGCAAGAAGAAACAATTCCCGCGCGCGTAGTCTTTTGAAAGGTAAAATAAACCAACGGAATTATAAAATATGAAAAGTGGGCCGTAGAAAGTGTGATTGGATTTGAGCTTTTATTTTACCTTTGTTGTGTTGCTTTGCAGCGTAAAATTATATATTCTGGTGGACTTTGGGTGGTTCATCGGGCGTGCAAAGTGGATGAAAGAAAAAAGAACCCTCAAATGGTTTACTTTTAGCCTTTAAGTCACTCAAGTGCGGAGAAATAATAAACACACAGCTGCTGGAGAGTGTCATTAAGATATTAATAAAGTAATGGTGCGATGAAGACGGCGCACGTCACTAAATGCACTCAGGAAAAAGTGTTTAGACTACGCAAGAAGCATCAACATGGGTGGTAAGACTAGCTTGCGTACATATTTGGTTTAAAAAAAAGAGAATAATCCTTTGTTTATTTATTTAATTTTCATTTTTTTTTAAAGAATATTTTCATTTGATTTTTTTTTAATCTTAACATGATACTAAGCCAATAAGACATTTTTCTGAACAGAAAAGCACATTTTCTGATTAAATAGACCATTTTCCTGGCCAAAAGAATGAATTTCTTATATATTCAATGATTTTTCCCCTAGATTTTCCCACAACATACACACATTTTCCGCACGTTTTTGCAATTCCAATAAATTTTTAATTACACCTCATACCCACAGGTAGGGTGAATCAAAAATTTATTTGAGTACAAAATGCACCGTTGAGGTGAAATTGTGTAATTTCTCGTGCGATGAGAATCACTGTGAAATTCAACTTTGCCTACATTTTCACATTCAATTTTATCTCCAATCTCAAGAGAGAGAGATACATATTTTCACGTTTGACTAACCCAGTGATGCATTTTACCCGGAGTGCAAACGATGGCAAAGCTCGCCATCATCATTATCTTGGTCGATATTACAAGAAAGAAGAAGAAAAAAATAACCATCATGGGATTATCGCAGAAGCAGATAAAGAAATTCTGTGCATATTAATTTTATCGTCACATCCACTTTCTCATCCGTTGAGCATCACTGTGGGCATGTATTAAATTAAATGCGATTTTAATATGAAACACGTTCTCGTGCTTTAGTGCGAGATGGTTGTCATTTGGGATAAATCAATATATATACACAGGTAGGTATACCAACTATATACATTCGTACCCGCGCGAAGACCACTTTCACCCATTGAAGATGACCAAGTCGCGATGCAAAGTGAGATGGCAATTTATTTTGGCCGATCTGACACTGGCCTTGCAAGCGCCATCATCGGCACCACAGCATGTTTATTTGGCACACATTAATTCCACATACTTATACATAGTAGTAGTAGTAGTAGTGGTGGTGGTGGAAAAAAAGTGAAAAGCCCTCAATTACGAAGATGTAAAAAAAAAGTATGTCCTTGACTTTCATCAGGCCACGCACTGAAAGTTTCGAGGCTCTGACGGAAGACTTAAATCACCACAACCCAGATGATAGTTTGGACTTGGAGAAACTTTCGCACAAAGTCGATGGTTATGGATCAATTGAGAAAGTTTGCGTGGTTGAGAAGAAGGTATGGCATGTTGGTGAGGATCCCCCAAGTCCTCACTTAAAACTTCCTCCTCCACGTAATTCACACAATCGTCTCGAAAACTTTGCCATATAGATTTTACGATTGCAAGCAATTTCCTTCTTCATGCGGTATGGTTTCTTTTTTTCACCATCTTCTTCTCCCCTTCTGCTGATACTTTTTAAATTCACTTTTACTATCGAGATCCCCAATGAATTACACGAGATAAATGCTTTTGCGCGAAAAGTGCTAAAACTTTTCATGACACCAATCGACAGATTCAGCTGCTGCATACATTGAGTGATGGGATATAAGGTGTAGTACCTATAAAAAAGAAATTTGCCATCGATGGTAAATTGCAATTTTGTAAAATATTTTTCAATATCCTTTGATATTCAATGAGGTTTTCTTTTGAGCACGAAATGCTCTCTCTGCTTTCTCTCTTACAGCTCTAACTTTCGCTTTCTTTGTGTGGAAAATGTCTGTTCTTTCGTGCAAATTGGCTAAGGATATTTCCCAAGAGTAAAATCAGACAACATCCCTCCTCCCCAGACGTGATTTTATTTCAAAAAAATTCAATATTCTTTGATTTACAGTGATGCTCCGCAGTGAAACGCTTTTAAAATTTTCTTTCAGCTTTGAATTTAGTACATTTGTTTTGTTTTTGAGACTTTTAATGTAATTAAAAGTGATTATAGTAAAATTTAATTAGAAATTTGTGGAATTTGTATGAGAGTTGTAATTTCTACAACGTGTTTATTTTTTATTATATCGAAAATGGCAGTTTCTTATTTTCGTGAAGAGTTTTTACTAAACAAATTGAATTTTTTTAAACATAGTAATTTTTACCATTCGTATTTTTTATTATGTCAAAATTGGCTGTTTTTGAAATTTCCTAAATTATAGGCGATAAATTACACTTTAGTACGGATCAAGCACGTTTTCATTCGTACTACACCTTGCCTTCCAGGGGGTAACCGACTATGCCCAGAATGTACCGCGAGACTGCACCGCGAGTGGCAAGAGTGGCAAGAGTGGCAATGAAAAAGTGGCATGAAGTGCACCGTGAGTGGCAAGAGTCGGATACCCCCTGTTGCCTTCCGAACCTGATCTGTCATTTTGCCGCCAAATCTGTCCTTATCCCCACATTACTTGTTTTCACCACTCGTATTCACCACGATTATCCCGCTTCGAGTGCGCGCCAAATTCAAAAATAATATTTTTATCAGTTTCTCGAACATTGACAATTCTCTTCAAAATATTTTTATTAAAACATAATAATATAATTTAAAACTAACTTAATTGAAAGATTTTTTTTAGACTTATTAGAATTTGTATTTGTTGAAAAAATAGCAATAAAAAAGAATTTTATACTGCGGAGCACAACTGTATTTCAAAGAAGTTTTTTGATTTACAAATGGGAAGAACTTATGATTTTTCCAGGAGGCGAAAGTGTGCAGAATAAAAATAATAAAAAATCTCATTAATACGTAATATTTGGATAATAGGTAGCATACTTAATTATTATTCATAGAAAACACTGCTGTAATATTAAGAGAAAAATTGTAAATTTTACTCTTATTAGGTAATGAATCATTATTCAAAAAAAAAACTATAAAACTTTCATTAAATTACATTCTTTACGACTTTTGAAAGACGAACTCCTCACGGACCTTTTGGCTCACACTTTTGCTCTTCTTTCATTTCTTATATTTTTCCCGTCGTGATGTGACCCTCCTCTGTGTATATAAGTTTTCGGCGGTAATTAATGCCTGGGTGTCATTTGAGAAGTTTTGGATAATTTCAAGAGACACTCTTACACGTACCATTAATAACGCCAAAAGACATACAATAATCGTAAAACACCGAATAATTTTCGTGTGTTGGAAATTTTAATGCAAAAGTGCACAGAGAAAGTTTCAAAAGCCACACAGCAGTCCCCTGGCCAAAAATAGATATATGTATGTAGGTATAGTTGGAGTTTTTGGGTATAGGTACCTACTCAAATGCAAAATGAAGTTCTCCGCACAAAAGCCAAAAAGTACATAATGTAACATCTCCACGGGCGGGTAAATTGAATTAAATTTGCCAAAATTTAATTTATAGTTTGTCCATCATAACCGAAAAAGTAATACTCACTGTTGGTTGGTATTGTGTGTGTGGTTTGATTTAGTAACTAAATACAGCGCGGTGAAACAAGTTTTGCAAGTGGAAAAAAAAGACAACCAAATTATTCGGCTCAACTCATTGCTATTTCACCATAATCAACATTATGTTGGGAATTCCGGGGGTGTGGGTAAAATTTGATGAAATACTCCTGATGTGTGTATATAGAGCTCATCAAGAGTAGATTTGTTGATGAATATGCTAAAACTTTTAATATGTGGTCGGAAATTGTGGTTCCCATTGCAAATACGTGATTATTTGAACAATAATGCGCTCATCGTTATTTAATCACTTTTAGCATTTTGGATCACTTTTCATGTCAGCTCAATGATGAATTTCAACTGTGCATGGAGTCTGTTTAAGTCCGCTGGATACGCTCAAATTCATCGCTTAAAGGGAATTATTTCCTATCTGACTGCATAAGGAGCTTTCTCTCTCTCTCAAGTACATTCGCTCCTCATTAATACGTCTGCCCAGGATGGAGCTTATTCAGTATGCGGGAATCTAAATAAAAACGACCACTTCAAGAAGTGAATCTCTCTCAGCTGGAATTCGTATTTTAATAATGAAGCCATTGCGAACATTAACAGCTCCATAAACACTAAAGATGGGGGGCCAATAGAGTATGATGTTCTACTCCTTATTTATTCAGAATATTCAACTTAAGAGTCGTATAGTGGAATGCATTTCACTGAATTTTATTTTTCATCTTTTCTATATAGTACACAATAATTGGCTGCTATAAGGGTGCTTCTTGCATTCACAATTTTAACTCTTACATTGCGATAAATTACTGAATTTTGTATCTTAATCTCAAAAGTGAAGTAGGTACTTATTTCGTTGTTAAGGTTTTTTTTTTTATTTTCTGCAACAAGCCAAAAGCAAAAAAAATGAGAAAGAAAATCATTAAAATTCGAAATTTATAATGAATATTCGGAATACTTGGGATATATTCGGAATTTTTAACGAATGTTTCGAATATTTGTAAAATTTTGAAAGTATTTATATGATTGGTTCGAATTTTTTCAGTCAGTTTTTAAATTTTAAATAGTTAGATTCCATAAAAAATGATATGCAAGATTTCTAGAACCTAAAAAAAATTAACTCTAGAATACGGCACATTATGAAGAAAAAAAGCAAGGTTTTTGAGAGAATCGACCCCATCCCTTTGATTTTTTTAGAATTTTCATTGATTTGAATTTTTTTTAAAAAATAATTTATCAAAAACCTACGTAAAATTATTCTATCATCCAGCAGCCGCCTTGACTCTCACCTCTCATTTTGAGAGACAAAATAAATGAGGAAATTGAGGGAAATTCAAAACACATTTCTCACGGAGACACTGTAAAACGTGTCGGCTACTTAAGTCATGCGTGAATGAATGAAATTTTGACTGATGGTATGAGAAAATGACAATTTTTTTCCCTCACCGAAAAGGTCAGAATTTCCCAGACTATCAAACCCTAGGGGGTCTTCTTGTGGGTTAGTTAGGACAAAGAGGAAGATCGTGTGTAGTGAATTTAGCATTAAAATAGTTTCTTATTGTAATTTCATAATTCATCGTGATTTTGCAATTTTATTTTTCTCTTTAACATCTAGATTAATATTGATGCTTTTAATATTGGTGCTTTTTCATGGCAATAGTTGAGCGATGAATGACCCAGTGTGTGCAGTACAAAAATTAATTTCTCATAACTTCACAGTCCATCCAGCGGGCTAGTATTCAGTGTAGCCTTTCTGTGTGACATGGAGATTCTCAATGAATCATAAATCTCCCTCATGAGTCGGGACACTTGTGTGTGGTGAGTGAAATATTAACACGACGTATCACTACAATAACTGCATATTCATTGAGGAGAGAGCTTCACATGGAATCTGCGAAGCCATCAGTTTGGTCATCAACTGCTGCACTCGACCAAATAAATTCCCATCATGGTCACTTTTTTTTTTGCTGTGATTCCATGAGGATATGTTTTGTTGGGGATGGGAAACCATGACCTGAAATGGTTTGGAGCTGAAGCTTGGACGGTCAGAGTCGATCGATTCCAATAATGTCTTCTTAACACCGCAAAAGCAGCCCATTTGCCTCTCAATTACTGTGGCAAGTTGTGCAGAAATTTTCGCATGATGGCGTTAAGATAGACTTCTCCTCTCCCCCACCGTTCCCGCATATAAACCTCCCAAGGTCTCTTATGTAATATGATCTGCTAATGATTCAGAAGCAAATTGAATTAGGGGGAGGAAAAGAAGCAAATCTTTGTTTCTCAAGTCATTCGGAGTTGCACATCGAGATGAGTCACTGCAAACATTATTTTTTTTAAGGTCACACGTTGGTATAAAAGATTGCCTCTCGATGATTCGACTAAACCCATCTCCCGTCTGCTATATAAAATCATCGTTATACCCCGCAGGATGATGGATCGGTCTCTGCCCCCTTCATCAAAACCACACCCCACCGCATGACTTCTAAAAAAAAAATTCCTGCCCAAAATTGAAATTTAATCAATTCGCTTCTAACGTATAAATTTCTAACTGTCGAAGATGTCAGTTATTCGGCAAATTCTGTACCGTATTAACACATCATCTGACAGCCATACTCCGCACTCAAATTCATGTAACTTCTTTTTTTTTTTTAATTTTACACAATTTTGCTTTTACACCGCGCGAGAGAGCTGCGAAAATAGCTGAGAGATAGAGTGTAAGAAAAAATTTCACCATATCCCCAAAATGGTTTTGGTGTAACGTATTAGAGAAAAAGCGAAACGACCACTAAATTGCTGTCTTAAATGCGATCTGTATGGCAAATTGGCTCAAAACCGCCTACGAGGAATGATGCAATATACACATTTCTATTATTTACACACTCCTAAATAGAGATAATAAAACAACGAAAAAATTGTCTCACAATTCCGCGTTGAAAAAAAATTGTCTTATTGTTTGATTTAGTTTCTTTTTTTTTCAGTACAAATAGAATTGCATTTGATTGAGTGTGTTTTGTTCATTCAGCGGACAATAACAATGAGGGGAGGAATTTCTGAGCTTATACTTTATGGACCTTGATCTCCATTCGGAAAATTATTATGCTTGCCTATATAGCTAATTTTATTCTTAAAGGAATATTTTGTCTTAATTAACATAAATATGGTGGCTGAATCGTTCAATCGTCCCCTAAATATTACTCTTCTTTTGATATTTTTTATTAAATAAATTTGTGAACAATAAAAATGGATTAAAAGTGATTTAGAAATACAAGAAAATAAGGAATATGTTTATTAAACAATTGGCGGCTGTCAACAAGTTACGTTTAATATCTGACGTTATTTTTCCCCGATATTTTCTTACGTTTGACATTTCTTTTAAATGTAAAATTTTCTTTTAAAACGTTTGATTGATTTGACGTTTCTTTTTTAATATTTGACATTCATTTAAACGTCTGACTGACACTTATTTTCTTTCGTTATTTTCTTATTATTTTCTTACGTTTGACAGTTTTCTACCTAATAAAGTTTTTTTTCCTAAAGTTAGAAATAATTTTTAAGTTGAAAATTCGTTTTTTTTTTTATGTATTTCAGCCCCTGAAATAAATTGTTTTCATCCTAAAAAAAATACGCAAAAAAAATCAATTTTACGGTAATTTATTCTTCAAAATTTCTTCCTTAACTCCATTAGACTTCAAATTTTGGAAGAGCTTTAATGACAAAATAATAAACAAGGCAAAAGCACATCAGTAGCTAATTCACACAGAGTGCTTCCCATAACTCTCATGGTGTCGCGTTGTATGACAAATATTTGAGAAGACTTCCCATGTTATATCTCGCAACTTTATGCATGCGGCTTATGCAAAAAGGAAGGCAAAAAGTGGGTATGTGGAAGAAAAAGAAAGTTCACCCGGAAATGTTACTTTTATTGCTTGTCAATTTTTTTAGGGGAAGTGGGGGGGAGCAGAAAATTCACACAGTTAATTGGTTCGTTCCGCAAAATTCACCCAAAATCCCATAAATAAGAGCTACGGAAATTTTAATGACAATAGCTGTGCAATGGCACTGAAATATCCCCATTGACTAATTCATGTCTATACACACTACGAGTGATTTTCACATTGGGATTTGTTGAGTATATATGTTGTGAATATCAGCATTTTGTCCCCAAAAGCCGGTAGGAGCGTATTATGTCCCATTACTATTGCCGGCTTAATGGAAATTTTAATTAAAGCTGTGTGCTTTAAAATTTTAATCTGATGTGTATTTGTTGCACAAAATGGGTGCTTTTTGGGGCTAATTTTCTCCATCAAACACCGGTAAAATGAGCAAAATGCGTAATGACACCCCCGAAACCATTGTGCGTACATAGCATCATCACTAAAGCAAAAGAGGAGATGCTAATCTTCTCATGCGGTGTTGGATTGAAAAGTTCGCACCGTGAGATTTTGCGGTGAAAAACACGGAAATTTATTGTTCTCTCAAAGTGATACGTTCGGGGGAGTATCACTTTGGTGAAAAGCTACGAAGAGTTATCCGGAATGGAGAAATATAAATTGTGTATGTGTGTGGAGGGATGTGAATAGGCGTAAGAGAAAGTTCATGACCTTTCAAGGCAATTGTAAAAGAGCTATGGGATCTCACACAAATTGTAATTGTCAGACTTTGCAACGATATAAATACAGAAATTTATTTTATACTTTGGCGACTTGGAATATAGCTCAAAAACCCATGGCTTTGTATAAGTTGTATTGTTCCACTTGGAATATTTTCCATCAAGCATCTCTCACTCCATCTCGCATCGGTTGTTGTACGCGCAAAATACAATGGGACTCAACTTTTACTCTTTCAGATTTCACATTTTCTTCCCTGAAGAACCATTTTGGTGTTCAGACACCGAAGCGGTTAGAAAAAAAATTGTCAAGAAATATCATTTAATTATATTTTGTATGAAATTCCTTTTGAAATTGAGCTTAATACGCATCGAGAACTTTTTCGATATTTTTAGGGAAAACATAAAATTATTTTTCAACGTAATTGTCATGAAATTTTATCTTTTTTGTCTATTCTATTATATGTAAGTACGTCAGATAATGACACAAAACTCATGGACTGTACTGTGTAAGAACATTAGGAAAAATTGCAAAATATCCTTTTGTTTAATTTACAAACTTTCAAATTAACGATGCTTATTGTTAAATTCAAGATCAATGCATGAAAGCACCCATAGATCTGTGAGGTCAAGTGGATACTTAAAAAAATCCCCATAAAACACATCATAATGCGATGTTTAGCGAATGCATGTGGTACATGTTTAAGGCATCACTTATCTCCACCTTGAGGTAACATTAAAGGTTATCTCTTCACACCAACAAAAAAAAGCCATAAAGTCTCTTGGGCGATGGCAATTTTTGTCAAATTGTGCAACTTTTCCACATCATATGAGGTTGAAGTTGGTACATACCAAAAAAAAACTTCTCTCTCATGTCCCATTATGGCTACAAATTCCACACACAAAAAAAACATGAAGACAGCAAAGTTCTGGCGAATCGTTGAGATTTATCAATGAAAGTGGTTGTGTGTGCAGTAAAGTGCAAAAGTTCAGAAGCAAATAGCCAAGGAGTGGACAAGTTGAGGCGATGGAGCAATAAATAACATGTATGGTGGTTCTTGGGGTGATGCGGGGGCTCCTTCATGTCATCTTCTTGCATAACACATTGCAGGCCATTTTGCACTGACACCGTATACAAAGTCACTCTGCTGAATATGGTTAGTATGTGAATGGTGCGAATTGATATAGCCAAGGAGAGAGGATGGGCGGGGGGGCGGACTTGGGGATGCAGAGTCGTGCAAAAATATATATGTACAATATGCTCAGTATAAATTTATTCGGGAGTGTTTAAATGGAATGCCATGTGAGAAAATTGGCGGGAAAGTCATGATTTGTGAGGGTGATACCGTAGCACGGATTTCGTAAAAGGAAGGCAAATACCTACGAAAAAAAAATAGTCTGCAGCCAGAGAGTTTGCTTACATATATAGATGAGAAATATACGGGTGAACTGTGGGCCACCTCAAATGTCCATTGCAAATACACCAGGCAGTCGTATGTGGACGCTAATTGAAGCAATTGAGCTGAAACAAGTGAGAATTTCATGGGTGCGCGAACACTGCAGAAAGCCACATAGTGTTTCCAATTATTTCGCCCATCGCATGTATACCCAATGCCACGCTGCTATGTATACAACTTTCGAAGAGCTCTCCTCCAACATTGTATTGTATAGGTGTTTTCCATATCAAAAAGCTATGCTTTCGTATGGTGTAAACACAACTGCAACTTAATCCACTCCAAATTCAGACGTATGCTCCGCATACATTGTTCAAAAGCTGCGGAAAATAATTCCAAAAGCTCCCTCTATCTACGTCCATACAAGATTATACCCTTACAAATTTTATCCCGAAACACCTCTATTGAAATCCATCCACCTAACTTATATTCCTTCATCCTCCCCATCTTGCAAAAAAAAATGCACCAACTTTGTATGAAATAAACTTGAGGAACTGGTGAAATAATCCTCCCCCATAAACACATAAAACCCCCATTTCAAATGATCATCATTTTGGGCTTACGCGGAGACGACGGGGGGACGTAAATGAAATCGAATGATTGTGTCGGAAGGCTGGGGGGTGGAAAATAGTTTTGCAGTGGAATTTGTGAAACCTCTCGAATAAAATATAGAGAAAGTTTATCCTTTTCGCATTCACCAATATTATAGCTTTCAATGGCCCACATTCACCATATAAAGAGCTTTCAGGAGTAAGTTGCTTCCTTATACACCACCCTACCGAAGAAGAAACTTTCCCACATGAATTCCCATTCTAGCGTGGCATTGCTTGTGGTGTTAATGCAACCAAACATACTATGGGAGTTCTTGAAACATATTTTTTCTCGCTCTCCCGAAAAATTCAAGCAATTTTTTGTTGTTGCAAGTAATGGATTAAAATGTCTTATAGAAGAGTGATGAAAAAAAAACCGAATTACAGACCATAACGAATGGTACAAGCTGAAAATGAAATTTAATCACGAAAAAATCGATTTTGAAATTTATTTGCAAAACTTGTTGCGATTTTTTTAACAATATGTATGTATGTGAGCTTTCAATGAGCTTTCTATTTATTTGACGAGATTATGTTGGGGAAATTTTTTTTTAAATTCTTTTTTCTCTGAATATAGGAAGGATAGAACTATGGTTAGATTCTGATACGAAAAATAACATTCCTATACGATTTTCCTACATTTGATACAAAATTTTTCCAGAAAAGACTCTTCCAATGAGGAATTTTGGGTGTCAAAAAGATAAAGAGATTTTTTTCTCTAGGATTTAAAAAAAAATATATTTTAAGACTTAAATACATTAGAAATCATAAAAAAATTAGAAAAATCAAAAGTATGAAGAAAGAAGAAGAAATGAAACATTAAAACTTGTAGGAAATTTATAAATTAATTTATAAATTTCTTTTAGTTGCCTAAAATTATAAACTTTGTGTTTTAATTTATGCTCAACATAACACGATTCTCTTGCATTTTTTGTGCACATTTCAATGATGTTTTCCTTCTCAGAGCTACAATAAATTCTGAAACATTATCAACATAAGAAAGCATAGATATATATATACGAACTTACTATACAGCTACAACAGACAATGTAGGAATAGGAAGAAATTCAGTGCCTATTTCGGTGCTTTTGATAGAGCTATAAATGGTACAGAAAAACTATAAGTTGATGATCTCACTTGACTTTTTCATATCCCCAGTAGGGATTGTGTCGTTAAAATATCAGCAAGACATCGCCAAAATGTAATTGAGATGAAGAGAAAACACGATACATTAATCGAGATTTTAGATTCTTTCGTGAAACTTTGGATGAAGCATGTGCGATTATTTCTCTTCCATCACGATGTCGAAAGTTCTTGTTTTTGCTGTTTTATTGCTCTCAAAAGTGTCTCTGTGTGGTACTAAAAATTCCCCCCAAAGAAGTTATCTAAAATTCGTGCCTTTCCCGGTGTGGAAAAACCGTTTGAAGGAAGTTTAACAATTTATTAGTTTCATCTTTCTATGTGGATTTTAATTACATTTGAACTAAATTCTATACATAATGTACGTACAATATATAGCTACCAAGTTTATTATATATAATGCTTGTGTGCATGTAATTAAATTAGGATAAATGTTTTATTGTTTATGATATTTGGATAATTTTTTTTAAATTGAAGGGAATTTTGTACGGATTTTCATATTTAATCTATTGGGACCTATTTGGTAATTTAAAATACGCACAAAACAAAAAAATTCACATTGGATTTAATAGGATTTCATTTGGGGAATTGTCAGAAAAATTATTTTTGCATTTACCGACATTTCACCTACGTCAAATATATGAGAAAAAACCCGGGAAAAAAGTCTCTATAATGTCTACTAATCCCCATTCGTACACAGAAAATTGAAAAAAAAAAACCTACCCAAAATACCCTTTTGGATCTGAAATTGATTGGTGAAATGTTGGCGGGGGCGTTGGGGGTTGTTTGGGAATGCAGGGTGTGGGGAAATGGAATTTATTAAGTGAAACACGATCCACAAACCACCCCCCACAGAGAATGAATGAACATGGATTCGAGAATCTTAATAAAAAAGCAATTTATAGATATTGTGTTTGGTAGAAAATAATCCTCGTGGTACATCAGGGGGTGGTGATGCTGTACAAAAAAAATAACCACCAATGCAGGGTTGCAAAATCAACACACACAACCACAAAATTGATCAAGAGTGAAACCACTTGTGTATATGGGATGTTGAACATTCCCCTCACATCCATCTTGGTTTAGTTGCAATTGAATTATCCCCTGTGGAGGGTATATGTATGTAACCATAGCAAATTCTCAATGATTCCAATGATTGCACTTTCCGCAAATTCATACAAATTGACGATTGTCCTGTATATATATAGGGCTGGATAGCACAATATTTTTCCACATCCGCAAATTGCATCGCTACATCTCTTTTGGCTACCTGCCAAGGACATACCACACGTTTGTCCTTTGAATAATAAATATATAATAGCATCTTTGGGAATTAATTGAGGAAACTAAGGGATGAAATTTTATATTTTTTCATTGCCAAAATGAGAGACAATAAACAATCTAATTTAAATCATTTCAAAAGCTAAATGCTAAAAGCTTCGTTAATTACAAATGCTCCTTCCAAATGCTTCATACACATTTAACAACGTCCCTAGCTGTGATGTGAAAATTCTATCTCTTTTGGGGTAGAAAAACAAATACACCCTCATCCCTTTAAAATTCAACATTTGAACAAATTTCAAATTCATTCGAGTTCATTGACTTGCCAATGTCAATTCTTCGGTGGAGGACTAAAATAGCTTTCGGCCCAAAATGTTTGAGTGCAAAAATGTCCCAAAGTGTGTAAACAAAAAAGAAGGGAAGCCTGCGAATTCCTTTTGGATATGGTTGAATTTTTGACAAGTTAATTGGCAAAATGGACTCTCGATGATAAAGTTGCTGTTGGAATGTGAAGCACTCACAACAGAGAATCGCCCTACGCGACCCACACCTACTCACCCTTATTTGCCATAAGGGAGGAAGGGCGTCTACGTTGAGGATGAATTTCCTTTCTGAAACGAACACCACGCCCATATATTTCCCATGGAATCACTTCATTTCCTATTAATATGCCCCACACACATGGGCTATGATGACGATGTCCCAAAGTCCAAAAGTTGTGTGTTATACTATCACACAATTAACTATTGATTGGCTTGGGAAATTGGCAAAAGTTAACACTCATGGCATATGGGGGGGTGGGTAGATTACACAACACGAAGCTGTCTCAGGGAAATTCTATGTCATTTTCGCACTATACATATCATGCGTTATTCGGGGTGAGATTAAATGCCACCACCCCTTCGCCCAAAGGTAATTCAACTATTCAGTGTACAGAGCCATATAACCCACTTTCCTACGGCAGGGATCAAAATGGATAAGAGCAATATGACGGTGTGGATGTGCTCTTTTCACACCCAACTGAAAATTTCTATAGTACCCCCGTGATAAACAGCGTTAATTTCCTCTCCACATTTGAATTAATGGCGTCATTGCAATGTATATAACCATACCCCTTTCCACCATGAAGTGATTTTCACAACCAAAACTTGCGCTGCCCAGTTTTATCACACAAAATTTATTCCAAACCCCCCCACAATGACTCCATAGCTATGACTCTCCCATTTTACCTCAATTCCTTTTTTTTACCAACCATCGTAAGCTTTCGTGCTCCTTAGTCAGCATTTAATATGTTATTTATGCCACGTTGAATGGGGAATGGGGGTGTGCTGCTGCTGATGCCAAAATGCTCCTCAACGGGTATACAGCATCTCGCACAAAAGAACGAATTTGCACTCAACGAGGATGGTCTTTAATCACCCAACTGCACAACATTAGGGCTCAGATAAGCATTGCATTTTTATGCTTATTTTCCACCCACAATCACCTACCTCTACCAAAAAGGATTTGCTGAAGTAATGTTTTTTTTTCGGGGGAGTCTGCAGTATTCCCAATGGGATTTTTTTATTATTATACCCTTGCCATTCCCCTGAAGTCTTTGGTTATATCCAAGGGGTGTCTATCTGGATAAAAATGAAACAGAAATTCGTTTTCTTTTTATAGAAAATATTTAGAATATTTGATATTTTTTAATATTCAGATTATTTGAGGAAAACAAATATTTTAATTCCAAAAAATTGAGTAAATTGGTATAAACATTTTATTTCAAATCTTGTCAGTAAATATTATTCAAATTTTCACAATATTCGGGAAATTATTTCACTAAATTTCCACCAGATAAAACCCCTTGATTATTCGCACACTACTAACAATGGACTCTCTAAAATCGCATTAAAAATAATGTTGGTACTTAAAGGAATTAAACCACATTGTTTTGCTCTATTCGACTAATTCCCCGTCTCTGAAAAATTGGGCAAATGTTTATCTAAAAGGTTAAAAAAATAAGCCGAATTAAAAAGTCTCTTAAGAATAATCCATTATCTCTATAATATCCTACACGTATTAATTTATGGGAATTTATCTAAAATTCACTTCAATTTCCATGTTGTATTCAGGTAGAGAGATCTGTGTAGCAGCTACCAGCTCAAGAATTCAATTATCCCCATGGGAAGAATATCGGAAATATTGCTACAAGTGCGATAAACTCGCATAAATCATTCCTTGTGCTTCTTGAACTAGAATATAAAGCTGTTGAACTACTTCCACCGAAAACCCACATGGGGTGTTTTTATGTAAAATTTCCATTTTCAAAATATTGGTGCAAAATATTGCTCTTTCTTCTCGTCTGCACGCGTGGAAAATTTGACTGTATGAGTTGAAAATTGAATTTATTAATATTAAATTTATTATTATTATAAAATAGTCTGCTTGTGTATGGAAGTCCATAAGTCGACCATGAGGAATTTATTTTGACGAGGAAATCTCACGATTTGTAATGTTTATATAGCAACAAAACAGTAGCAGCTTGCACAAATAATGAGTTTGGGTTAGATAATGTTCCGCATTAGAGATTTTATGATGCATTTGTGAGATTTAGGGGGCAATTTTCATGCATTTGTGGAGAAATTGTCACATATATACAATGTAAAGTAAATGTTGGACGCTACCGGATGGGATTTCATCTCTCCCCCCCCACCCTCTTCTTTGTATGATTAAATTGTGAATTTTGCAGTCATCTTGAAATTTAATTAAACTACCAGAGAGAGAAAGATCTTTCATAGTCTCAAGATGCCATCGAGAATGTTCAGATGAGTGAATGTGAAAGCATCTTCTGAATCAACACTTTCACGAAGAGTTTACCCAGCAAAGAGAGACGAAAAGCCTTCGTGTGGAATGAACTGGGATATATGGGAGTGATGGGGTATTAAGTACGAGAGACTCCGCAAGCCCTTGGGTTGGATGCTCATATTTCAGCCACCAAATTCACTTTGGAAAAGTCATCTCGTACAAAATTATGAGAATGACCAGAGAAATTATTGTGTGGATTGGGTGAAAAGTTTTCCCTATTTCCCCCCCGCAAAGCCATGGGACAAACCCCAAGTTAATCCACATAGCTTTGTCACATGTACACTGTAATTAAATTTTACTAATTTACTGCTCTTCCCTTCTTGCAAATGGAAGGGTTTTTCCTAAACAATGATTTATGTTTGTCACATCTCCGAGCTCTGATTGAGATGTTAAGCTCCAGCGGCAGAGGAGGGGAGGGGGGAGTGGCTCTGTGACATCAATTGAACGACAATTTAATGAATTGCTTCACTTACAATGTGGATCTAAATAAATCCCAACATTAAGTATCATACACTGTGCGGAAATTGAGATAATTCCCGAGCTTTTCTCTAATCTCATGTGTCTCTCAATTATGTAATACTCATGATACGGACAATTTCATTCAATGCACTTGCAAATTGGCGAGTTTATTTCATGCTGCTATATACTGTGGGAGTGCAGCATAATGTACAGATTCATGTAAGAAAAAAAACTATGCTATTATGGCGAAGCAAATTACATTACTCCTTCCTTTTAAATGAAAAGCTTAATTAAAATTCTGGAAAAGAGCATTGGAATATAAACGTTACATATGTAGCTTTCCGGAGTCAAAAGTCATTTAATTTATTATATAAAATTTAATTATGTAACCAAATTACTCTCACTGCTTTTACAAAGATCTAAATTTATTTATTTGCTAAAAATTATTATTTTTTAATTAACTAAAAAGTCAGAAAAATTTTCCGCAAGTATCTGTAATGTTGTCACTCTAAACAATTTTCAAGACAATTCACATCAAATTTCATTTGAGGCTTCCATATAGTACACTCAAAGCCCATTAAAACAATGTAGGAAACATAGCACAAAAACAATCCATCGCTCTGGTAGAACACAGTGCTCTGGAGGAAAATGTGTGCTAAAGCTTTTCTGTTAAAAAATTCATAAGCCTTAAATATTTGATGAAGACCTTCCACGAGACTTTTAAAGTGTTCAACCTATACGGATATGCGAAGAGACACAACACCCAAAGTGATGGGGAAGAGAAAGTGGTGAAGTCTGGTTGAAGAGTTGAACCCTCTGGAAGAATTATTCTTGTGTGTTGGTAATAATTTTACAAAGTGGTTCTACCCTGGAGCACAAGATATGTCACACATGATGTCAGGAAAATGGTTATCAAAGCTTCTTCCGAAAAGCTGTCACTGATCTCCAACATTCTGGCTGTTGACGAAATGCAAAGAGATACCTTTTGGCAATGTAGCTATGGCGCTCCCTATGCTAGCAGCACAGATGCAGTGAAGCTCTTGTTAGGAGGATTTTCCTCTAACTTGTGCATGACTACCCCATCAGCAAACAAACAATTAAAGTGCAAATTTGACTATGGTCATGAACACGCAATACCCCAGACCTACCAGCAGTATATCAAGAACCACAAGATATGATTTACAAGACATCATCCCTCGGTGCCTCTCTAATAAATTTACCGCCGTGTAGCAAAGTCAGTGGAGCGAATCACCTTAACAATTTTATTCTCCACGTTCGACAATGTGAATGATTGACACCAGAGTTGAGAATTCAAACTAAAAAGAAAGATAAAAGATGCTTCATTGCGGTTTATAATTTTTTTTTTAATTAATATTTTATTGAGTTAAATTTTATGTTTTTATCCCTTTAAAACAATGCGTGTCATACAAAACCAAACGAAGCATATAGGATGGTTTATGAACTGGAATTTTATGAAGAGGATGAATTGGAAAAAAATGGTTCAAATTAAATGAAAAATGCGGAATATTTTGTAAGTTAGTAGCATTTTTTTTATAAATAAAGTAATAAAATTCGCAATGAAAAAGTTCTTCCTATATTTACATTTCCTATTTTGAATTTTCTAATTAAATAATGAAAAATATTTTTTTTATTTAATTTTTTTATTAAACGTTAGAAAAGACACTTTAAATTAAAAAAAAAAAAGTTCAACGATTGGAAATAAATGTCGGGCATTAGAAAAATTACAAATATAAGAAAAGAACAAATAGAAAAGGATCGTTAAATAATAGAGAAAAAGTCCAACCTTGAAAAAGAAATGTCAAACGTTTGAAAATAAAAAGGGGGGCAGGCTGAGATTCTTAGACCGGGCTTATAAGCTAGATCTTAACAGATTAGGCCAAGCCTTAAAAACTTGACCTAATGGGCCTAGCTAAAAAAAATTAAATCTGACTTTTCTAATTATTTTTGAAGAATCATTCTAATTTATTTTAGAAAATTTACATTTTAAGGAAAAATATTTAGGGGAGAGCGGGGTTAAAAAAGTCACTTAAGGGTTTAGAAAAAGCTCAAAATATCATATTTCTCAAATAGATAAAGCAAAATGTATAGCTCATTTCTTTAGGAAATTTACTGCCCTATAACTCTTTCTCAGATCATTTTGTTCTATCTAGCTAGGAAATATGATATTTTAGGCTTTTTCCAAACCCTTAAGTGACTTAATTAGCCCCGCCCTCCCCTACCTTTGCAAATATTTATTCTTTGTTGCATTAATCGCCTTTTGTACCTTCATAAACATTTTGTAATGAAAAATATGAGCTATGCGATAAACTTGCGATTGTAGCTTGTTTAGCATTTTCCCTTCTGTTCCCCCCCAAAAAAAAAGTAAGTACCAGCAGAATGATTTCCCTGAGAAACCATGAACAATTTTTTTTTCTTCACCTTCCATGTCCAACTTCATGGAAAATTATCTCTGCCTCTTTGTGCTTGGAATGCGCATCTCTTTCTTTAAAGCCTGAATAGAATGGGTATGAATAATTTTAAGTTGAAAATTGTAAAATTTCATTAAGCACTGTGACTTTTGTTACACCTTTTCTGCTTTATGATAAATGATGGTCGAAACAAAAACATACATATATACACAAGTGCTTCACACCTTTTAGCTTTTCAATGATTTGGCCGTGTTGTTCCCACAACTTCCGTCTTCTTTGCGTACATGGGAAGGTGAAGGCAAGCTAAGGTCATGATTTGGAGTGACAGAGGGTAATTTCTCTCACTTGTGGAGGGAAATTCATTTGGGGTGTCTTCTCCCCAAATTGCTCCGCTAATCTCCAATCTCTCATCTTGTTGTTCATGTTCTTCTGGGATGCTCTTGAATTTGTTGATATGTTCACTCCCGTATGTGAGGCAGGACGCAGTGGTGCGAGAAAGAATTATCGTCAATTGTGGAAGTGAACTAAACGATGGGTCTGCTGGAACTTAACCACCATGGCGCAAAATGTCGGGAATAATTGCTCTGGAGAATTACAGAAAAGAAGTGGTGTGTGTGTCCAAGTTGAGGAGGCAAACGTACCTCTCGAATGAAACTTTTGCTTCACGCCGGAAGGATACCGCGGGTGCCTCCTCATGTGGAACTGTCTCACATGGCGCGTGCAAACTATGCCATATGTGAATAATGTACAACACACCACCCTCTGCCCGTAAGAGACTTCTCCTGGGCACGTGCACTATTAACACACAACACAAGAACTTGATAACCCCGACACAATGGAACATGAAATAGCCAAACTTCCAAATTTCATGCCATCGGCAACCAAATGAAACGTGATGCAACTCCAAGGAGATTGTTCTGTGCGGAAATGCTTAAACTTTATTAGTTTCAATGGGATGGAGAAATCATTTATATTGGAGAAGGAAAATCCATAATAATACAATGCTACCGTCTTGTAGGATTCCAAGTTACCAGGAAAATACATTGCGGTAGAATGTTGTAAGTAGAAGAAGTTCTATCAGGCAGGTACAGTAGTGATTGAGAATCGATAAAATTGGTACACAAAGAAAAATGATTGAGACTCAGAGAAAGCTGATTCGTTCTTCTGAACGCAGATTCAAACATTCGTGGGTAGAGGCGTTGGAATCTGAGTAATTTCGACTAAAAAAAATATTTTTGTTATAAAAATAATCGTTTTATACATTATCGACAATTTCTGATCAATTTCTGAACATTTGAAGATCAACTTCTGAACATTTCATTAATTGTAAAAAAAAATCTATTGGGCAGATTTTGATCAAAATATTGGAAATCGTATTTGAAAAACAAAGAAATTTAAAAATAGGTACTCAAAAGTCTCAATAAAGTCCGTTTGAAAGCTCTCACACTTATTTTTCTCTGTGTAAAGTTAATGGTTAAAAAATGTATCAGAAAGGATAAAATTAAAAGACAGAAAAATGTTTTAAATTTAATTAATTCATAAAGATATATTTTTTTAAATTTATTCATAAAAACTCCACACAAAAGCAGATGTTCAAAAAATTGATTGTTTATCTGGTGGATTTATCAAAAGTGAAAGAAAAAGAGATATTGTCACCACACACACCGAAATTGTCCATTAAAGCTGCCATAAAGCCCGTGAAGCCTCATTCGTAATGATTTTCTTATGTTAATTTAATCACCTTTTGCATGTTGCGTACGCCTCGGTAATGTCCACGGAAGACTCTTCTCGCGCTGTTTGATGACAATTTTCACCTTGTCACGCCTCATTATCGCTGCATTATTTGCATGTTGCAGCATATTGCGCCGAAATTGAAATGCAATTGAGCTTCTTTGGATTTTACAATTCAGGCCATGGGCGTGAAAATTTTCAATGTGCATTTACTGCAGCCTAGACAATTAACTTTATTGTCTCTCGCGCAAAATTGCAATACTTGAGAGAGCAAATAGTTTGCATTTTATTTATTAGCACATTGAATGTTGTGTTTCTCCTACATTTGCGCTTCGTCGCAATAAGTTCAAAGTCAGCGGATTAAAGCTTCATTTTGCGGTTACCCTTGAGGAAGTTGATTCTCAAGCGAAATAATTGCTGAATGATAGCGCAACGTGATTTAGAATCTCATAATATGGGTACAGTGAGGAGGAGTTCACATGTGCGGTGATCGTGTGAAAATCATATCCCTGGCCAATTTGAGGTGTGGTGGATCTGTTTTCGAAGAGCTTTTGTAAGCTCATTGTTGGCAGCTATTTATTCGTACTACTTATGTGTGTGGCAAATTACCTGTGCCTCTGGCGACTCATAAACACTTCCTCGGCGATTGCGCAATTACACACAATTCAGAAGAATTCTTTTGCCCACAGTGTCGTCCGCATGCTTCTTGTTTATTCTTGAAAAAAAAATCAAAAACTAAGCGATTTAGCAATCAATTATGTGGCCCAATGAATGGGAGGCTGACCTTCGTACAATTTGGCCTTTTTGCCCCACACTACTGACGAATTGTTCCGCCGAAACTCCATTAAATCCTCCACGGACTATGGGTGCACGGATGATTTGGCAAAAGAGGAGATTGAGCAAGAAGAGAAGAAAAAAAAACCTCATCGGGAAGTAATCAGCGAAAGAGGTTTGTAATCAATTTTCCAGACAACGGAATTAACAAATAATCTTCTCATGTGGAAAAATCAGCAGATGAAAAACAACTTCTGGACACTTTTCACCCAACGTGTGGTATACATAAGATGGCTTTCTGGGTGTTAGAAAAAAAAAGTGAATACGGTCTTTTTCCACATGATTAATCAATCATTAATTTCTTCACATAATAATTTTCACCGTCGATGCACCAGAGAGGGAGAGATACGAGACCTCGTAACCTGAAATGAATCAATCGACCGAGACGACTTCATTTGCATCTTTACGACTTTTCCCTCCGAAAAACTTTTTCCCTTCAGTGCCACGTCAAATATTATTAATTTCTTACACCTCACTCTCACCAGATTCAACATCAACTCTGTTTGCTTTTTATCATTAGATATATTATGGGACCAAAACGAACACCCAGTGTGATGTGAATTAATTAAAGAACCGAAGAAAGTCCCACATTTTATCAACTCTTGTGAAGCAAGATTCCACTGAAAGTTTTTTTTTTCTTCTAATGAAGAAAAACTCTTTAGGTTTGAACCAGATTGACTTGGAATTTTTTTTATAAATAAATTTTCCATGTTTGGCATTTATTTGCTTGTCTTCTCTTCATATTAGAGCAACACTGGAAAAAATCCAATTAATTTTTAATTGGCGACAAAATTGCTATTTTTATCTCAAGAGAAAATAAATATAGAATTTTATTTTTGTAAATAAATACCAAATTGGGTTGCCCATTGCGATTGCCACGCAATTCGGAAGTTCTCATTCTCACATTAATCCAATTAAGTTATCACACAAATATTTAATCAATGGGTTAGTTTATTTGGTAAATAGAATCTCCGGCTTTTGTGTATCTTGAAGGGATTTCCCGATTGTGCGCTGAGAAAAATTATATTTTTTTCTCCTCTAGCCAGTAAGTATATAATATTAAGATAATGTTCTGCAATATAAAAGTCCGGATGATAATAGCCTCAAGTGGATTTTCATATACCATCATAAAGGATTCAGTGCTACTGCTGGTGGGGCAAAGAAAGTAGGAAATAGTCGCCAGTTTGGTGAACTTTCTATTTCACAACCCACAAAATAGCCTTAAGTTCTTGTACAAGAAGAACTTCTCGTCATACTTTGAGCAATATATTATTTTTTATTAAAAAGAAAAATATTTTATAAAGAGTAGTTTAAATGGGAGTATATTACACAATTAATATCTATGACACTTTCCATAGCTGGATGAATTACAAGAAAAAAGAAAACCCAAACTTCAATGTGACGCATTTTGAGAAAACTTTTGGAGCTTTCAGAGAGAAAATTTCGGGACTTTTCTCACGGAAAACTTGTGAGAATCAAATGAAAAAATTTAAAACTTAATTAATGGAAATGAGAGGAGTGGCAGTATGAAAGTATTCTGTGAATTCCAGGGGAACTTTTAGTTTTGAAAGTATGTAAAGACACCTAGAGTTTTCTTTGAATTGAAAGTTCAACTATATATGTATGAAGGAGACATTTGAGTAAAAGTGAATTTTAAGAACGCTCCCATAATTCGATTTTCACTTTTTCCTCACTCAAAAGTTCATTGAAAACTTAATAATAATTCTCATGAGAATTTATATGTAGTGATAGCATTCTAGTAGAACTTTCGTCTATATATACTCCGACACACTTACATTAATTGACTATTAAATGCTTCACTTGTGTTAGTAAACTCCAGAGTAAACTCTACATAATAAAGAAAGAAATTTACTGTGAGATAATACCAATTTCTCTACCGAAAACATCCCCATAGGGAGATGAAATTACGTGCAATTGATGCGAGTGGAAACTTGAGAATCCATCCCAGTAAAGTGGGCTGTGGAGTCCACAAGTACTCCAGGGTGTGGAGTGCGTCCACTGTAGCTGCACAGTGGGTGTATTTCCTGCAGTAACTCCACAGTGGGTGCACAGTATATCCACAGTAGTCTTATTTCCAAAGTCCACCGTGAATACAGAATGCGGAACTACAAATACATCACCGTGGATCCAGATCCTGGATTCAAAAACGCATATCCTAGATCCACTGTAACTCCACAGTCTGACTAGGGTCTGCACTTATTTTTAACAATTTGGCCTAAAAATTTTGGATGTCTGTGGGAAAAGTTTCGAAATCTTCCCGGAAACCTTACTTCCTCCACTTTTTAATGCCAAAGTGGCCAAGAGATTGCAGATCTGATCACAGAACTTTCATCTCCTGGCCATTCCGGGTATTTGTGGAAAAGTTTCGAAATCTTCCCGGAAACATTGCTTCCTCCACTTTTTAATGCCAAATTGACCAAGAGATTGCAGATCTGATCACAGAACTTTCATCTCCTGGCCATTCCGGGTATCAGTGGGAATTTTAAAAAAATCTTTCCGGAAACATTGCTTCTTTCATTTTCTAATGCCAGAGTGGCCAAGAGATTTCAAATCTGGTCACAGAACTTTCATCTCTTGGCCATTCTGGGTATCTGTGGAAAAAGTTTCGAAATCTTCCCGGAAACATTGCTTCCTCCACTTTTTAATGCCAAATTGACCAAGAGATTGCAGATCTGATCACAGAACTTTCATCTCCTGGCCATTCCGGGTATCAGTGGGAATTTAAAAAAAATCTTTCCGGAAACATTGCTTCTTTCATTTTCTAATGCCAGAGTGGCCAAGAGATTTCAAATCTGGTCACAGAACTTTCATCTCTTGGCCACTTTGGGTATCCCTCGGAAATTTTTTTTAGTGTTTCCGTCAAATATCTGCGCGGCGCTAGTGTTTGTGGAAAAAAGTGCAAAAATGGTGGGACGCTGCAATCGCTGTGATGGAAATTCTCAATTTTTGGTGGAATAAAGCATTGTAAGTATGTTTTTCTTCTATTATCTTGTGTATAAAAGGTGATAGAATGATTGCGTGGTGGAGGATAAACTAGTATCCAAGGTATTTTCATGAAAATCCTAATATTTTTTCTCATATTTTTAGGTTATGTTTTTTTTCTTCTTCCCGGACGTCCCGGACTGTAAAACAACACCAAAGTATACTCCGGAAAGTACTAAATATCATGTAAGTTTTATCAAGCAACCTTTCCCCTAAATTTTTAAGCTTTTCATTGCATTATTTTTAACAAATAATTAGTTTTGTAACGAAAAATTCGATTTTTTTCTATTTTTGGGTGATGTCTTTGATTTTCGTCTATGTGGATGCAGATTACAAGCGTAATGCCGTACATGAATCTGAATCCGGCAGACAGGCGGCGGTATTAGCTGCGCGCAATCACCATCGACTTCTTCCATACAAAGTGATGAAGACAAATCCTGAATATGCCGCCCTCCAGTTACTGTTGAGGTGAAGAAGAAAGATGTTGAAGTTGCTGCGGTGCAGCAACCGGAAGCAGCTGTTCAGGAGAAAGGTGTACAAAAGCAGGAGGGTTAAAACCAAATTCCGGAGCAACAGAAGCAGCAAGTTGAGGAAGGAGGAGAGCGTAATAAAGTGAAGAAATCTGCTCAGGAGGTTGTTGAAACGCTCTCTGTACCTGAGATGCAGAAAGAAGAAGCCAAGACGGGCTGTTATGCCAGTTGTGAAGGAACAGAGAAGGAGCGAACAGTTGTCATCCATCATGTTATCACGGGCAGGGCGACGACAATTGAGAAGAACCTCCAGGAATTGGGTGAGCAGCAAACAATTCTGGACAGGCAGAATTCTCTAAGGATTGTTGTCGATTACTTCTGGACTATTCTCTATACCATCGTGTGAGGAGTGTCACCTTTCAACGTTTCCTGGCGGAACAGGGCTTCGACATGACAAAGTTCCAGGACATCTGGGGGAAGGACAAACGCGATGGTATCAAAGTGGCCGTTGCGGGGCCACGGGAACTCATGGAGGATGACAAGAAGGACCTAATGGATCTCCTTGATTGTCATTTTGATCCAGAGAAGCAGATAATTAAGCCAGTGTCCCGGAAGACTAACAAAAGGCGCTTTCAGAAGAGACAAACTTCGAGAATTTCATCAAGGGAAATATTCAAAAAGTAAATAATCATCAGAGAAACAATCAGCAGCATCACAATGGTGAAAACCATCAGGATAACAACAAGAACTATCAGCATGGCAACAATCATCTGGGTGGTCGCACCAGGGGTAAATTAATTAATTATTTGTAGAAAAAAAAAAGATCTCTGGGTATTTTAAAGGAAACAGAAAAGAATCTTTTAAATTTAATTAATTAATTTGTTAAATAAAAAAAAGGATCGTTTTCTTTTAAGAATTCTTGCATTAATAGACATTTTTTCTGTGTAAAGAATTTAAGGTATCTCGGAAGAGAAAGAAAAAAATCTTTTAAGAACATTTAATTAATTTGTTAAGAAATTAAAAAATCTTTTTTCTTTTAAAGAATTCTTCAATATTTTTCTAAAGAATTTTTGTGTATTTTAAAAGGAAGAGAAAAGATTCCTTTAAGAATAATTAATTAATTTGTTAGGAAAAAAAACCTTTTTTCTTTAAAGAATACTTGAATTTCTCTGTAAAGAATTTTTAGTATTTTGAAGGAAAAAGAAAAGAATTCTTGAGTTAATTCGTTAAGAAAAAAAAATCTTTTTGGCCTTAAAGAATTCTTGAATTAATTTGTTAAGAAAGATTTTTTTCTCTTAAAAGAATTCTTGAATTAAAAATGATTCTTTTTCTTCTTAAGAACTTTTGAATATTTTAAAGGAGATAGAATTCTTTACTTAATTTGTAAGGAAAGATCTTTTTCTTCTTAATAACTTTTGGGTTATTTGAAGGAGAAAGAATTCTTGTATTAATTTGTTAAAAAAAGATCTTTTTCTTCTTAAGAACTTTTGGGTTATTTGAAGGAGGAAGAATTCTTGTATTAATTTGTAAGGAAAGATCTTTTTCTTCTTACGAACTTTTGAGTATTTTTAATTATAAAGAATTCTTGTATTAATTTGTAAGGAAAGATCTTTTTCTTTTTAAGAACTTTTGGGTTATTTGAAGGAGATAGAATTCTT
The DNA here is from genome assembly GCF_024334085.1 of Lutzomyia longipalpis. NCBI lineage: Eukaryota > Metazoa > Arthropoda > Insecta > Diptera > Psychodidae > Lutzomyia > Lutzomyia longipalpis. The sequence goes on from NC_074709.1 coordinate 658,833, forward strand.
GTATTAATTTGTAAGGAAAGATCTTTTTCCTTTTAAAGAATTCTTGTATTAAAAATGATTTATTTTCTTCTTAAGAACTTTTGGGTTATTTGAAGGAGAAAGAATTCTTGTATTAATTTGTTAAAAAAAGATCTTTTTCTTCTTAAGAACTTTTGGGTTATTTGAAGGAGGAAGAATTCTTGTATTAATTTGTAAGGAAAGATCTTTTTCTTTTTAAGAACTTTTGAGTATTTTGAAAGAGAAAGAATTCTTGTATTAATTTGTTAAGAAAGATTTTTTTTCTTCTTAAGAACTTTTGAGTATTTTGAAAGAGATAGAATTCTTGTATTAATTTGTTAAGAAAGATCTTTTTCTTTTTAAGAACTTTTGGGTTATTTGAAGGAGATAGAATTCTTGTATTAATTTGTAAGGAAAGATCTTTTTCCTTTTAAAGAATTCTTGTATTAAAAATGATTTATTTTCTTCTTAAGAACTTTTGGGTTATTTGAAGGAGAAAGAATTCTTGTATTAATTTGTAAGGAAAGATCTTTTTCTTCTTAAGAACTTTTGGGTTATTTGAAGGAGGAAGAATTCTTGTATTAATTTGTAAGGAAAGATCTTTTTCTTTTTAAGAACTTTTGAGTATTTTGAAAGAGAAAGAATTCTTGTATTAATTTGTTAAGAAAGATTTTTTTTCTTCTTAAGAACTTTTGAGTATTTTTAATTATAAAGAATTCTTGTATTAATTTGTAAGGAAAGATCTTTTTTCTTCTTAAGAACTTTTGGGTTATTTGAAGGAGAAAGAATTCTTGTATTAATTTGTTAAGAAAGATTTTTTTTCTTCTTAATAACTTTTGGGTTATTTGAAGGAGAAAGAATTCTTGTATTAATTTGTTAAAAAAAGATCTTTTTCTTCTTAAGAACTTTTGGGTTATTTGAAGGAGGAAGAATTCTTGTATTAATTTGTAAGGAAAGATCTTTTTCTTCTTAAGAACTTTTGGGTTATTTGAAGGAGAAAGAATTCTTGTATTAATTTGTTAAGAAAGATTTTTTTTCTTCTTAATAACTTTTGGGTTATTTGAAGGAGAAAGAATTCTTGTATTAATTTGTAAGGAAAGATCTTTTTCTTCTTAAGAACATTTGGGTTATTTGAAGGAGAAAGAATTCTTGTATTAATTTGTTAAAAAAAGATCTTTTTCTTCTTAAGAACTTTTGGGTTATTTGAAGGAGGAAGAATTCTTGTATTAATTTGTAAGGAAAGATCTTTTTCTTTTTAAGAACTTTTGAGTATTTTGAAAGAGAAAGAATTCTTGTATTAATTTGTTAAGAAAGATTTTTTTTCTTCTTAAGAACTTTTGAGTATTTTGAAAGAGATAGAATTCTTGTATTAATTTGTTAAGAAAGATCTTTTTTCTTCTTAAGAACTTTTGGGTTATTTGAAGGAGATAGAATTCTTGTATTAATTTGTAAGGAAAGATCTTTTTCCTTTTAAAGAATTCTTGTATTAAAAATGATTTATTTTCTTCTTAAGAACTTTTGGGTTATTTGAAGGAGAAAGAATTCTTGTATTAATTTGTTAAAAAAAGATCTTTTTCTTCTTAAGAACTTTTGGGTTATTTGAAGGAGGAAGAATTCTTGTATTAATTTGTAAGGAAAGATCTTTTTCTTTTTAAGAACTTTTGAGTATTTTGAAAGAGAAAGAATTCTTGTATTAATTTGTTAAGAAAGATTTTTTTTCTTCTTAAGAACTTTTGAGTATTTTTAATTATAAAGAATTCTTGTATTAATTTGTTAAGAAAGATCTTTTTCTTTTTAAGAACTTTTGGGTTATTTGAAGGAGATAGAATTCTTGTATTAATTTGTAAGGAAAGATCTTTTTCCTTTTAAAGAATTCTTGTATTAAAAATGATTTATTTTCTTCTTAAGAACTTTTGGGTTATTTGAAGGAGAAAGAATTCTTGTATTAATTTGTAAGGAAAGATCTTTTTCTTCTTAAGAACATTTGGGTTATTTGAAGGAGAAAGAATTCTTGTATTAATTTGTAAGGAAAGATCTTTTTCTTCTTAAGAACTTTTGGGTTATTTGAAGGAGGAAGAATTCTTGTATTAATTTGTAAGGAAAGATCTTTTTCTTTTTAAGAACTTTTGAGTATTTTGAAAGAGAAAGAATTCTTGTATTAATTTGTTAAGAAAGATTTTTTTTCTTCTTAAGAACTTTTGAGTATTTTTAATTATAAAGAATTCTTGTATTAATTTGTAAGGAAAGATCTTTTTTCTTCTTAAGAACTTTTGGGTTATTTGAAGGAGAAAGAATTCTTGTATTAATTTGTTAAGAAAGATTTATTTTCTTCTTAAGAACTTTTGGGTTATTTGAAGGAGAAAGAATTCTTGTATTAATTTGTTAAAAAAAGATCTTTTTCTTCTTAAGAACTTTTGGGTTATTTGAAGGAGGAAGAATTCTTGTATTAATTTGTAAGGAAAGATCTTTTTCTTTTTAAGAACTTTTGAGTATTTTGAAAGAGAAAGAATTCTTGTATTAATTTGTTAAGAAAGATTTTTTTTCTTCTTAAGAACTTTTGAGTATTTTTAATTATAAAGAATTCTTGTATTAATTTGTAAGGAAAGATCTTTTTCTTTTTAAGAACTTTTGAGTATTTTGAAAGAGAAAGAATTCTTGTATTAATTTGTTAAGAAAGATTTTTTTTCTTCTTAAGAACTTTTGAGTATTTTTAATTATAAAGAATTCTTGTATTAATTTGTAAGGAAAGATCTTTTTCTTCTTAAGAACATTTGGGTTATTTGAAGGAGAAAGAATTCTTGTATTAATTTGTAAGGAAAGATCTTTTTCTTCTTAAGAACTTTTGGGTTATTTGAAGGAGGAAGAATTCTTGTATTAATTTGTAAGGAAAGATCTTTTTCTTTTTAAGAACTTTTGAGTATTTTGAAAGAGAAAGAATTCTTGTATTAATTTGTTAAGAAAGATTTTTTTTCTTCTTAAGAACTTTTGAGTATTTTTAATTATAAAGAATTCTTGTATTAATTTGTAAGGAAAGATCTTTTTTCTTCTTAAGAACTTTTGGGTTATTTGAAGGAGAAAGAATTCTTGTATTAATTTGTTAAGAAAGATTTTTTTTCTTCTTAATAACTTTTGGGTTATTTGAAGGAGAAAGAATTCTTGTATTAATTTGTTAAAAAAAGATCTTTTTCTTCTTAAGAACTTTTGGGTTATTTGAAGGAGGAAGAATTCTTGTATTAATTTGTAAGGAAAGATCTTTTTCTTCTTAAGAACTTTTGGGTTATTTGAAGGAGAAAGAATTCTTGTATTAATTTGTTAAGAAAGATTTTTTTTCTTCTTAATAACTTTTGGGTTATTTGAAGGAGAAAGAATTCTTGTATTAATTTGTAAGGAAAGATCTTTTTCTTTTTAAGAACATTTGGGTTATTTGAAGGAGAAAGAATTCTTGTATTAATTTGTAAGGAAAGATCTTTTTTCTTCTTAAGAACTTTTGGGTTATTTGAAGGAGAAAGAATTCTTGTATTAATTTGTAAGGAAAGATCTTTTTCTTTTTAAGAACTTTTGGGTTATTTGAAGGAGAAAGAATTCTTGAATTAATTTGTAAGGAAAGATCTTTTTCTTTTTAAGAACTTTTGAGTATTTTGAAAGAGATAGAATTCTTGTATTAATTTGTTAAGAAAGATCTTTTTTCTTCTTAAGAACTTTTGGGTTATTTGAAGGAGAAAGAATTCTTGTATTAATTTGTTAAGAAAGATTTTTTTTCTTCTTAATAACTTTTGGGTTATTTGAAGGAGAAAGAATTCTTGTATTAATTTGTAAGGAAAGATCTTTTTCTTCTTAAGAACATTTGGGTTATTTGAAGGAGAAAGAATTCTTGTATTAATTTGTAAGGAAAGATCTTTTTCTTTTTAAGAACTTTTGGGTTATTTGAAGGAGAAAGAATTCTTGAATTAATTTGTAAGGAAAGATCTTTTTCTTTTTAAGAACTTTTGAGTATTTTGAAAGAGATAGAATTCTTGTATTAATTTGTTAAGAAAGATCTTTTTTCTTCTTAAGAACTTTTGGGTTATTTGAAGGAGAAAGAATTCTTGTATTAATTTGTAAGGAAAGATCTTTTTCTTCTTAAGAACATTTGGGTTATTTGAAGGAGAAAGAATTCTTGTATTAATTTGTAAGGAAAGATCTTTTTCTTTTTAAGAACTTTTGAGTATTTTGAAGGAGATAGAATTCTTGTATTAATTTGTAAGGAAAGATCTTTTTCTTCTTAAGAACATTTGGGTTATTTGAAGGAGGAAGAATTCTTGTATTAATTTGTAAGGAAAGATCTTTTTCTTCTTAAGAACTTTTGAGTATTTTTAATTATAAAGAATTCTTGTATTAATTTGTAAGGAAAGATCTTTTTCTTCTTAAGAACATTTGGGTTATTTGAAGGAGAAAGAATTCTTGTATTAATTTGTAAGGAAAGATCTTTTTCTTTTTAAGAACTTTTGAGTATTTTGAAGGAGATAGAATTCTTGTATTAATTTGTTAAGTAAGATTTTTTTTCTTCTTAATAACTTTTGGGTTATTTGAAGGAGAAAGAATTCTTGTATTAATTTGTTAAAAAAAGATCTTTTTCTTCTTAAGAACTTTTGGGTTATTTGAAGGAGGAAGAATTCTTGTATTAATTTGTAAGGAAAGATCTTTTTCTTCTTAAGAACTTTTGAGTATTTTTAATTATAAAGAATTCTTGTATTAATTTGTAAGGAAAGATCTTTTTCTTCTTAATAACTTTTGGGTTATTTGAAGGAGATAGAATTCTTGTATTAATTTGTAAGGAAAGATCTTTTTCTTCATAAGAACTTTTGATTATTTTGAACGTGAAAGTAAAGAATCCCTTAAGAATATTTAATTACTTTGAGAGAAAAAGGATCTCTTTTTTTTTAAAACTATTTCTTGAATTAAAAATGATTTTTTCAGTGTAAAGAATTAAAGAACACTTTTATATGTGTTTGTTGTGACGACTGATAGTGCACGATAAGATGTATTGTAATAAAAAAAAATTATTAATATTATATTAATAATATGTAATAAAAAATGTAAATTTTAAAGATTTTAAGCTAAAATTATATATTACAAGTACTTTTATGTATATAAATGTATGTAAGTTAATAATATAACTGAATAATATAAATAAATTGATTTTTATGAATTTCTAAGACTTTTACTTTTTTACAAAATGCTTACTAAGCATTTTTAAATATATATATACTTCTAAAAATATGTAAAATGCAAGAAAACCCAAAAAAAAAATTCTCCAGGATCTGGGTCCACGGTGGTGTATTTGTAGTTCCGCATTGTGGATCCACTGTGGACCTAGATGTTTTACTGGGATCGTGTCAAGAAATTTCATAACTTTGCATAAATTACCGTGTCACGCGGTACCGAAGAGGAAGAGCTAGCTAGTTATGGCGTGGTGGTGGGGAAAACACTTCTTTTGCTCTGTGTCAATGTCGAGCAACACATCGCGTAGACATTGCAAGGATGGGTGGAATACAACCCCCGTCGCGACACAAAAGATGCAGCAACTCTTGGCAAAAGCTCCATTGGGGGAAAAGCTCAAGGGCTGCCAGATCTTCCACATAGTTAGAGGAACACAATGAAATTAGTGTCAGAATGTCTACTGCTGCATCGGCACAAGTTGAAGTGCCTCGCAACTCCTCGGAGGAATTACGAATTAACTCATCATATATACAATTCATATATACATTATAAGTATAGTTTTCCTTAACAATTTCCACCAAGCGGGAGAATGCAACCAAATGTATGTACATTGTACACATACATACATATATCTTCTTCGGAGGAAACTATATAAGTTTGAATGGCGAAATTAGCTTAACAAATTACAAACCATTGAAGAATTCTGTTGTTTGATTTAAATGTTCTGAGATTTTCCAGAAGAGAAAATCTACTATAATATTTAGATTAACTCTTTTTTACATAAGAAATTATGCTAAGATCTGATATCGAAGTGTTGATTTCTAATTTTCAATTTTCAATTTTCAGAAGCCTGATTAAGACTCAAAGTTTTCATTGAAGACTTTAAAAAAATGATAAGGAGAATAAGAAGAATATTTTTCTACTTTGACCTTTGAGAGTTGTTTCTGAAATTCCCTGGAAATTCTCTTAATTTAAGTTTATACATATTAAATTAGCCGTAGAATTTCCAAAGAAAACCATTTAATACAAATCATATTATATTTACATATACAGCGAGTCCGGTTTTGATTGCTACCCATGGCGGTTGTGTTTTTCTCGGGCGTGCAAAAATCGGAGTTTTTCCCGGTGTTTTCGCGGAAGACTGAGTCGAGTCGCACAAGTGGTTCATCCAGAAGTGGTGCTGCTTCGCGAGAAATCATCAGAGTCGGCGATTGTACCTGTATTCAACCGAATTTCTCCAATTTCTTCAATCCATCAGAGCATCATTGCAAATTCAGTGGGACTCTTACAACGATAGCCCCATTGTTGAGCAACTCTGCAGCAGGAATCACCGCTACGCTGCTGTGCTGTGACGAGTGTGTGTGTGCTCCCATAGAGTCACAAATTGATAACGCGGGGATTATTTGGATGAATGAATGCATGGTTTATGCCTTTATTCTCTGAGGGAAATAAATAAAAGATTCTTCTTCCGAGCGAATTTGTGGGGAAATTTCCGGTGTACGTATATCTTATAGGACCAAGATATCGGAGGAAAGCAAATCTGTGGGGCTATCGCAGAGGACTCATTCTATTTGGTGGGATAAAAGTGTTTGTTTGTAACTCTTACATCCCGTAAATGAATAACAAAATTAATGTGATTCAAGGCAATATGCATAAAAGTGGAGATGCTATGGCTTGTTTAAGCCAGAAAATCTCCACTTTGGACAATTGCATCGCCTTATTACAGGAACCAAGGATTTTTAAAGGAAAAGCAAGGGGTCTGAGTCAGGCAAATGGCAAGATTTTCATCCCTACAGTGGAGCAAAATGTGAAACCACGTACTTGTGTATTTGTTACAAATAACATAGGCGCTATTCTTCTTCCACAGTTTTGTGGAAAAGATATCACAACCATTCGTGTGGAGCAAAATCTTGATGGTGTTAGACGTGCGGTTCTTGTATCGTCAATTTACCTTCCATATGACTCAGTAACCCCCCCTCCCAGCCAGGAAATGATGAATTTGGTGGATTATTGTGAGGAGAAAAATCTGGACCTGATTATAGGTACAGATGCAAACGCTCACAATATAGTTTGGGGTAGCTCAGACACCAACAAAAGAGGGAAATACCTACTGGAATATATAGCATCCAAGAAATTGGGTATTCTTAATGAGGGTGTAGAACCAACGTTTGTAATTAAAAACAGGAGCGAAGTAATAGATCTAACTCTTTGTAGTGTGAATCTCCTCTCCTGCATTACAGATTGGCGTGTTTCGACGGAAATAACCCTCTCGGATCACAACTGGATTACTTTTTCTCTCAATCTGTATATTATTGAGAGTCTTAAACAGATCAGAAATCCTCGGAGAACAAATTGGGACAAATATGATGAAATTTTGTCGAACAAATTGAAGGATAGATCTTCTCTCGTTATCAATTCTGTTTTAGACATTGAAACCGAGGTGAAGTCGGTGACTGACAAGATGCTGCATTCCTTCGGGGAGTCGTGTCCTTTGGTGTATAGATCAAAGAGAGGTACTCCTTGGTGGAATGACACTCTTGAAAACATGAAGAATATTCTAAAGGAAATGCGTCGTCTCGTTGTAAAAATTAAGAAATGTGGTTCTGCTGAGGAAGTTTTGGTGGGATTTAATATTCTTAAGAACGGTGAGAAGTTGTATAAGAAAGAAATCAGGAAAGCCAAAAATAAATCTTGGAAGGGCTTCTGTGAGGGTATCAATTCCCTTAGCGAAACAGCTAGGATTAAAAAGATATTCTCCAGTGAATGTCCAAGATTTATGTGTGCTCTAAAAAAAGAGGATGGAAGCTTTTGCGAGGATGAAAAAGAATCAGCGGAATGCCTGGTCAAGGCTCATTTCCCGGGTTGTACAATGGTGGATACCGAGAAAAGGCGCATTTCTGTGCCTACAGATGACTCCTGGAGAATTGCCGATGAGGTTGTCACAGATGGGCGACTGCGAAGGGCTATGAGTAGCTTCAAACCTTTCAAATCGGCCGGAGTGGATGAAATATTTCCGGCGCTCTTCCAAAGAGTATCCTTTTCTAAAAATTTACTATGCGATACGCTGAAAACCATTTTTCGTGCGAGCATTGCATACGGTTATATACCCGAGGTCTGGAGACAAGCCAAAGTGATCTTCATTCCTAAGCCGGGTAAATCAAATTATAATGAACCACGATCCTTTAGACCTATCAGTCTCACATCATTTCTCCTGAAAACTCTGGAGAAAGTATGTGAGACGTATCTAAAGGAGGAAGTCCTTACGGATATACCACTTAGCGAGTTTCAACATGCCTACCGGACAGGAAGATCAGTTGAAAGTGCACTCCACTTGGTGGTTGGAAGAATCGAAAGATCATTATCCTTTGGTGAACTTTCCCTTGGCGCATTTCTTGATATTGAAGGCGCGTTTGATAGGGTTAATCACGCTGCAATAGACAAGGGTATGGAGAGCAAAGGGATAAATGGGACCGTCAAGTCCTGGATGCTTGAGCTCCTTATGAATAGGCAAGTCAAAGTCACGGCTGGGAAGCAAGATATTATTGCTTTCGTTAAGCGTGGCTGTCCTCAAGGGGGGATACTGTCTCCTCTTTTCTGGAACCTTGCTGTGGAAAAACTCCTTAATGATCTCAACAGGAAATATTTCTATACGATAGGATACGCGGATGATATTGCTATAGTGCTGACGGGTATTGACTACTCTACTATTTGCAATAGAATGCAGCAAGCCTTCAGAATTGTGGAAAATTGGTGCAATAGCTCGGGGCTGAGTGTTAACCCCAGCAAAACCAACCTAGTTCTGTTTAGCAGGAAACATTCTCTCAAACCAGTGGGCTTGCCTGTGTTATACGGTCAACCTGTTGCTCTGAAGAATGATGTTAAGTATCTGGGAGTTATTCTAGACAAGAAACTGCGGTGGAACAAACACCTGGATGAGAAAATTACGAAAACCCTACGCAGCTTTTGGCAGTGTAGGCACATAATTGGAAAAAGTTGGGGCTTATCGCCAAAGATGACACGATTTGTGTATACACAAATGGTGCGCCCTATCCTCAGCTATGCATCTGTTATATGGTGGCCAAGAGTGAAACTCCAGGGCGCCATAGATGCATTGAGGAAATTACAGAGACAGGCTTGTCTGGCCATCTCTGGAGCACTAAGATCTACACCTTCTGTGGCCTTAGAGATCCTCCTTGATATTCCACCGCTTCATATTTTTATCGAAGTGGAGGCTTTGAAGGGAGCGCTAAGGCTGAAAAGAAGCGGCAATTGGGATTTAAAAGGAACAATTACAGGACACTCACGGATATTATCGAGCTGGGTGCAGGAATATCCTGAGTTGGCCATGATAAGTGACTCAACAGGTCCATCTGATTGGCACAATAACTCTCGCATAATTCTCTGCACAGATAGCGATGAACCAGGATACCAAGGACACATAGAGATGATTTCAAAGTGTGAAATAAAGGTATACACTGATGGATCATCTCATGGTAATAAAAGTGGAGCTGGCTTCGTATGGATAGACAGAAATGTCGAAGTATCCATCCCGCTGGGACGGTTTGAGACTATATTCATTGCAGAGTTAGTTGCAATAGTGTCTGCTCTTAACTATCTAGTGGAACACAAAGTTAGCAATAAAGATATCTGCATTGCATCGGACAATAAGGGAGTCCTTAGGAAGATAGGTGTAGGCACTAGTGATTCTTTGCTGGTTCTGGAAGCGAGAGAATGCCTTACCAAGTTATCTGGAGAAAACAGGATATTCCTCTTTTGGATACCCGGTCACTCTGCAATTTTGGGTAACGAAATTGCTGATAGGCTATCCAGAATTGGTAGGACGACCCCATTTGTTGGCCCGGAGCCGGTGGTTGGTATCTCGAAAGAGATTACCAATAGCCGCGTTCAAGATATACTTTTGGATAAAATTAAGATATTTCGGAGTCAAATGACGGTGTGCAGTTCAACTTCGTCGATGTTTAGCGACACAAGTGAACAAATATCCGCACAAATTTTCCGATACCCTAGGAAAACTATTAGGATACTAATAGGACTACTTACAGGCCACTGGTGCAATGCTCATTTGCACAAGATAGGTGCCGTCAAAAGCCCCATTTGCAGATGGTGCTCAGTGGCCTTGGCTCCAGAAACTGTGGAACACGTTTTGTGCACATGCCCAGCCCTTACGACAGTTAGGAATGGAATTTTTGATTGTGCGGAATTGAATATCCTAACCTTGAGAATTTGCGAGGTGGATAAACTTCTAACCTTCTGGTCTGAAGCGGAAAAACTGGTGGAGTTAGGATACAAAGGACCCTAAATGGGTTCAGTTATCGGCTGCTGACTCTATCATTGGGACACACCACACACATCTACATCTACATATACAGCACAAGGGTGGTTCAATATCATGGATAATCAGTGTTATTATATCATTTTGCAGACATTTACTCACCCTCAATGTTTTAATCAGCAGACCTTCTTCTCAAATGTTTGCCGGTCTGTGGCGCACTCTTTGTTATGTAATTGTTTTATAAATCGCCTTTATTAAGTGTCGGCGTATAAAAATTGCGTTCTCTCTCGAAGGTCATTCCGCATTTGTGTGCTTTTAACAGCCCAAACAATAATCACGCGGAGGAAAGTTATTATCTTGCGTGACTTGACGTGGAAGACCATTTGAAAGATTCATGAGAAAAAATACATAAACACTTTCCGGAAGAAAGAAAAAGGTTGAAAGCGAAAGAATTATTTTATGTTGTTGTGAAAATAAAGGACACACGAAAAGGATAAACTATTTTTGGTTGAAGTATAACGTCAAGGAATTTAATTAGAGGACATGCAATGTCTGGAATTTATTTATTAATTAATTTTAATTAGAAAAATCCTTTTAGGGTCTTCTCCTCCAACAGAGATTTAAAAGTTAAAGAAAACCAATATTAATATTAGGAATATAAAGTAAAGTATTTTAAAAAAATGTTCAAAAAAATAGGAAAATATGAAAAAGTTTTCTTTTGGGAAAGGGAAAAGTGCAAAGGTTTTTTTTAATTTGAAAAATTCGTTTTCCAAAATCTCTTTTTTGATTAATAATTTCATTCTAGTCTACATTACTCAATCATAATTATATTTATATTAATTATAGTTTATCTATTTTCAGTCTAGTTTCAACAGAGTAATTTAGGGAAAAATAGGAATGTTTTCTTATCCTATAAAGTTGATTCATTCATTAATTTTATTTTCATTTTTTTGCATTTGATGGTTTTTTTTTAAATTAGAAAATCTATTAGAACTGAGCAACAAAATACGATCAGATTAAAAAATGGAGTCAAAAGAGCATTCTCCGTTAAGAAAATTTGCAAAATATAAAATAAAATTGGAATTCATGACACAATTGCGAGACAAATTCATACAACAATGTAGGTTTGATGCTCATTTTATGATGAAGAATCATATTTCCAAGTGATATTGTGAAAATATTGTCAAGTCAATTTCATCATACAATCCCGCTTCTCATTGACATGGCAAAATGTTTAGTCGTGCACAGCACGATGTATGTTGATTGGCAAGAGATGCTTTTTTTGCACTTCCTACACACGAAATCCGTCCAACAATTCAATTCCATTTGTCAACGTTGATGTTTGTATGGCAACGGAGAGAAGTTCTCGCAATGTGAAGGTGCTAAAATTGACCATGGAGGGAGATTCTTTCCGTGTCCATCTTCCGCTTTTTTGTGTCATTGTTGACTTTTGCAAACACTCCACATGCTAAAGAATCTTTCTCACACAGAGTTGGTGTTTGCAACACTTGAGCTCTGCACAAAATGCAACCACGACGACGGAAAATGTAACACAGTGCGGAAAAGGAAAACGTGTGCAGGCGGCAATAAGAGATTCAAAAGATGACTCAAGAGTAATCTTCCATTGTCCCACTAAATACCGTGTGCACAATTTATTCTTGAATTGTCGGCGGGTAGTGCGAGGAGCTTCTTTCACGACGGCGGAGGAAGGGGGGGGGGGTGAGAGGGAATTTAAAAGGAAATTGTGGTTGGTTGAAAATTGCACATTTGTGATTGATTCCATTGTCAAATCAACTATATAGTAATTGTGCCAATTTGGGACTCACTCCACGTTCACAAAATGTTTACTCTCCGCATAAAACAACCTTTTTTTGTACGTGTTCTTGCACACTATTTCACACTGTCACCATTTTCTTCTTTTACTATATGGTTGCACTTATGGAAATTAAATTGCATATTTCGTACCATAATTTTCTCGGCTGTATGCATCCGCCGTACGGAGCTTCTGCACGCGAAATCCATGTAACGAATTTCCCATCTTTACCTCCCAAACCCTCCCGTGCATGGCACCATCAAGGGCGCAGCACCATTCTAAATTGAATTCCTTGTGAAAAGATTCTATGAGGATAGCATTTAGTCATGTCTCTTCCCTGCACAACCGTATATGCTGCAATTCTCTTTTGGAACACACAGTGCAATTATTTATTAATAAAGTAGAGCGTAGCGGAAAAAGAGATGAAAAAAATGAAAACATTGTCAAGTTAATTGAAATGTCTTGAAGATGTCATTCCTTTTTGGCCTTGTCATCTTGCCTTGTGAATTTATTTTCATTTCAACTTCCATGTGAATATTTCTAAATGATAAAGAGATACTTCTTCTGTAGCATGTTTAAGAATTCCTTCAGATGTGCAGCAGTTAAATAAATTAACCCAGATATGCTCGAGAATAATTTTTTTATTAAATTTTATTATTAATTTGAAATATTAAATGAATTTATTATTTATTGGGAGGGACTACGAGATTTTCAAAAAAAAACACGACTTAGCAAAAAAATGAATTTTTCCGTTAAGATAGAATAAAATCGTCTGAGACAAAGTTGTAACCCGGAAAATTTGCTATAAGAATTTATGGTAAAAACTCAAATAATTTCACGGAACTGAGGAAAATTTTCTCCCAAAAATTTGGACTTTTTACCTCAAATTCCTCTATTAGAATTTTCTTTGTCTAGTTTGTTGGGTTTTCATTATTATTTTGTGAAATATATCATACATTTTATTTGATTTGTTTTAAATTTCACAAAATTCTGAGAATTTAGTCTTTATGTGCGATTTTCAGTGGTAGTATCCTTACTGAAGAAAAGGCAAAATGTAACGCCCACAGAGTGTTTTGCCAAGCTACAAATATTCTATCTAATTTGCAATATCTCTTCCAATCAATTTGGCAACTTTCCCATATCATTTCCCATGGAAACTTGCAACTTTTCCCTCTTTTCCTCCCAAAACACTCTCCTCGGAAAACTCCCGGAATTTGGTGTGGTTTTTTACGAGAAATCAATATCTTAACTCCTTTTCGTTGACACCACATTGATTCTCTACTCAATCCCATTGGGTGGGAGCAAGTGAAAAGGGGCACCATCCATCGACCTACATTTGACACGGAAAATCCAACCTTGATTGCGTATGGAAAAGCCACACTGCTGTGCTGTGTGTATGAAAATAAAGCTCTCAAGTTCAAATCACGTCTCATGCACGGCAAATTGTGCAATAAATGGTCAGCAATTAATTAGCATCTGGTGAGGTATTTGTCTCACGCACTCAAGGTGTCCCCAACCTTATCCTCAAAACCCCATTTTCCATAACAAAACATACAACCTATGTTTAGGCTCTATGGATCGAGTAATTGATATGGATGATCAAATATTATACCAATAATAGCAAAAACCCACCTCTTGCGTCAGGTGTAAATTTATACGTGCAGAGGACATTTTTGTTCAATCGGAAGTCAACATTCCCGAGATATTTTGCGCAATCAATTATTTTTCTTGTCACCGAGCATGAGGGCTTTTTGCACGTTCCATTCGAATTAATCGAATCCATAAGTCATGGCTATGGGAAATTTTTTATTCCTTCGGAAGAACGTTGAATTTCCAAGTGGAGCCATTTTGGCTAAATGAGAAAATGTTGCAAAAAAACTGCCCTAAGAAATGAAAATACATCGATTTCTACCACGTAGGTTTTTTCTGCAAAGACAAGGATTTTTTCAATATGTTGTTTTTTCTTTCTAAATATGTAACTTATTAAATTTTACTGGATCACTGCTTCTGGAGTTTAATCCAATTAAAAAATCACCCCTAGAATATTTCAAGGGGTATTTATCTGAATTAGAAATGTCCGCATTTAATAAAAGAGTTTAGTCACTTTAATATAAGCAAATTCATTTTTTTGGAACTCGGTACATAAATGATGTCAATAAGCACATTAAAGGAATAATTTAATAATTAACAATTTATGACAATAAATCTTCAAACTTTGGATCATTTGAAACCCAATATAGTCCTTAAACTTTTTAAGTGTAAAAAACTTAAGATTGCAATGGAGGCGCCTGGTCAAATTACTTTAATTTTTTTAAATGGTGTTTTAAAATAAGATGAAGTAAATTTATTTTTCAACGTACAAACTAAAAGCATTTTTAAATTGATTTTTACCCTTTTCATTAATAAAAATAAACATCAAAAGATCTTTAAATTTTTCCTTAAAAATTTAATAATTATCCCAGAGGGAGTACACATCATTTAAATCCTTAATTACTGGAATCCATAATGCCTGAAGCTGCCAAAACTTTTGGGAGCTGTGAAAATTGTGGTAAAATACCGTGGCAGTGATGGTTCTCTTTCATGTTTATGTTGCAGGTCACCGTCTGAGCGTTCGGGAAAGGGATGCTGTGGTCAGTGGTTTGCTGGACCCCCTTTGCGAGCACTCATAGCAGTTGTAGCACTGGGTGGGGTAGCATGTGCGATCGGAGGAGCAGCCCTTGGTGCCACAGGATTAGCCGGACCACCATCCTCCCACTTGACGGCTGCTCTCCTGATGATAGGTGAGTTACTCGGCACTAATTATGCCCCAAACCACCTCAATGTGGTTTCACCGAACTTAAACACCAAATCACACACAATTCCACTCAAATGGTCCATATAGGCCATCTGCTATGTGGAATACCAAACTAAATATGCCGGGAGTACGAGTATATCATGGAGTGTATGTCTGGGAAAAAAGTGTGACAACAACTTTCGCAATCTTCTTATTGTCTTACTGGGATTATGGGTTGTAATTTCGCTGTGTTTTTACTGGTGTGATATTATTATGTGTGCCGTCACCCCGTGCTGCGGCTGAGAATTAAGCCCACTCAATAATTCTAAGCACGCAAGCCTCTCTTGTGAGAAATGTGGGTATACCCAACCACTGCTAAAGCTATGAGAATATGAAGTGTATTGATCGAAATGACAGTGTTTCAATTTCCCTTTAGCTACATAATTTATTGACGCGTCATCCGTGTCCCCATTTTCTGCTCCTTCGTCGTCAACAAGGGTTGTTTTAGTTTGGGCCCAGCCACCAAAAATGTAGGGCAAGACGCGATGCTTTGCTAAAATTTAATTATAACTTTTCTTTTTCTTTTCACCACAACCACCTTCATGATTCATGGGGAAACATTTACTGTGCTGCAGACATACTTATGTATATATGTTTTTGTACAGCTTCACAGCTAAAGTGGGTTCTCTTTTATTCATGTGACTTGTGTTATCCCCCCACCGAAAACTCATGCGTGTGTGTTTCAATTTCCCCACAAATGGAAATTCCAATCAAGGAAATTTGTTGGTTTCACTGTGCGCACCATGGAAAATTTGAGAGAAGCTGACAAAAGTTGCCATAAATCATGTGGTTCGCGGGGGGGGAGGGGTGGTACAAAGAAAATATTATTTATGGCTTCGCATCACCCAAACCAAACCCATATTTGTATGTTCGAATTTGAGGAAGAAATCGCGCGCACCAACGTGAGATTTCCTCATTCCCCACATCTCTCAGCATCACTCCGTTGTCCCCAAGAATCCACCTTATTTTCCCACCAAAAACAAGGCACACACACACACACCTCAGTCTCATAATAATGAATCAGGTGTGTATAGTACTTCCAAAGAAACCTGTCTTACCGTCGCAATTGAACTGAATGTCAAGCGAAGAGCACGCAGTGTGTATCTCTCTCTGTGGGTATAATCTAATAACACCTCAATTATACAAAGTGACATAAGAAAGTAAAAGTCATCGAGTAATTGAGACCCTCAAGCAAATTTTCGCGCTATATACAATTCGTTTTGAAAATGCCAAGAAAACTTAGCAGGAAGTATGGGAGACTTCCTGTGAAAATTGTCGTAAAAGACTTCCACGGTAGACATATGAGAAACAATCTCCTGTGCAAATTTTCCTCGTATTCACAAACATCGCTATACAACTCATATATAGCAAAACTTTCTAATTGAGGAAAGATTAAAGTGGAAATTCTTGTAAACTCGTGCACATATACACAGTATACTATTGCCAGAACATAAATTGTAAATCATCCTGAAAATTAAGTAAATTATTTTTATTTTTATTTCCGGGGAGACATAACTTTTTCTTTTTAACCAAAAGTTCAGGGCATGGGTAAATAAGAGGGTGTAATAGAAAAGTTTTATCAGAAGGATGGTTTTTGCAATAATTTTTTAATTTCTAGAAAATGTTATTTCCTATTAAAAATACATAAATATTTTGAATTAAGTAAATCACTTTATGAATTTATAGATACAAAGATTAGGCAAGTTAGTCCATTTTCCATTTGGATATTTCACCTTTTTGGTGTGCAGAGGAAAATTTCTACATGTATTTTCCCAGATGGAGGGAAAACAATCAGACTCCTACCGTATGGGTTGTTATGTATTTTCCTGGAGCATCAATCAGCCTCAGTGAGTGGAATGTCAAAAGTAATCTTCTTATTCTGCTTTGGAGGACAGTAAAGAGTTGTTTGGGAAATGGTAAAGAAGCATATTTATCTCTCTGGCGTGGGAATACCGAGAGAACTCCCGATTCAGCATCTTCTGCACGTCCCACGCCAACTCTCGTGGAATGAGAAGATCCTGTCATGAGATTCTATCCTAGCTGGTTGAACACTGGGAGGCATTTATTGCTACATGGGGATATAATGTGAGGTGGTTTTTTTTTCTACGAGTGCGAGAAAGATGGGAAAATGTCGTTTAGCTCGTCCAATGCCATATATACTCAAGTTTTGCAGAATGAAACCCTCGAGAGTGGTAATCCTATTGTCAGAACGGAAAACGAAGCATTTTCCGTGTATGAGTAGAGATTTCTGATTTTCTGCGTAGCACCCATTAAATTACAAAACCTTTACGCGTATTTTGATTGCCCCATACCCACCCTTACCCTCAAGACTAAATCCGATGGTGTAAATGCCAAACGATAGGTTTTGTCTCTCGCCTTTAAAGGGAATGTTGGGAATTTATTGGGAATTCAATTCAAGGGCTGAAGAAAGCACGATATGTGCAATTTCAGGAGCTTGAGAAAATTTCTCTCCTTGCTTATCTTTAGGCAAATTGATTTTTTTTTTGTTGCTGTAAAGGAAGCCATAAAAGAGGTGAATGTTCTAAAGAAAAACCGCACAATGGGGCATGAAACAATTAACCCCCGTGGGTGGGGAAGCTTGTGCGGGGTGTGTGGATGAAAGGAACCATAAGAAATGAATTGGAAATACGGCTGGGGATGGCAATTGTACATTGGGAGATGGTGAGAGTAGAAAGTTGTGGAGAAAAAAGCTCCCCACTGTGATGCGAGGAAATTGAGAAAATTCGAGAAAATCTTTCTCGTGGGGGTGACAGTGTGTTGGTGGATTTCATGGCTCAATTTGGAGCATTTGGAAAGGATAGTATTATCATTCTAAATTTCCTATCAAAGCCCTAGGATCGTCACACGCGACATATCAAGTTTCTGATATAATTTTATATCAACAATATCGCCCCACTTAGGCATACCACCAGTACACCCCCAAATACTGGCTGAGGGGTATATTATAGTGGTCGAGTGAGACTGAGGCAATCATTTATGCAAATCCATTTAACCCTCACTCTCACAGTGAGTCACAGGCAATCCTCACACATAGCCCAGGGGGCAAATAGATACTACACATACATGCTGTGACAGAAAAGCATCCCTAAATTCTCCAAATGGTCACATCCTCGCCCCCAAATATCTCATGGCATAAGATTGAAGTGTGACAGTCTCGAGGAGCTTCTCGGCTCCCCTAGCTCCGAAATGGTACGCATTTTAGAAAACTTTCAACGACGTGTGGGTGTGGGTAAGTGCCGAGGGATACTTATACATAGAACCATTCGCACTTGCGTGAGGCATATTCTAAATATCCCTATGTATACATAAAAGTTATATACAAATTCTCTAGGTAACTTTAAATTTAATTCCATACATCCCAGGGGGGCCCTTAGCATCCCTCACTCAGATGATAATCTCCCAAATTGATCTTGGCAAGAAAATGGGGGGTGGTGGGTCTTGAGATAAAAAATACTCTGAGTGAGGTATTAGCACTATCTCCATAGGTACACAAGGTGAACAGGGACTAGGGCAATACGACCCTTGTGGAAGCTTTAATTTGTATTACCTAATAACTCTGAATTTCCTAAAGAATTTCAACGAAAGGGAGGAAAAGGAAAGAAATGAGCAGAATTTTATAAATTTTTGTATGGTAAAATTCATCGTTCTGAGATCTGTTGGGAAAATGCTCAAATCTTTGCCAGAAAACTGACAAAATGACGTCATTATTGTGTTTTTTGTCCCTATTAATCCTTAGAGGATTTTTCTAGCCACTATGTCTAATCTGTTGTATGAAGATAAATTCTGCATTTTTAAGGAAGTCCAAAAGCTCTTTAAGTTGTCGAAAGAAAATTCGGAAAAACGTTTTCTCTTTGAAAGTTATCCTTAAAAGTTCGAGGTTAGAAATATCAGATTACAATAATGACGTCATTATTTGCTTTTTTGAGCCAGTTTCTTTGGTGATTTCTTACTGTCTTTCGATCCATTCTTGTCCTGATTATTGATTTAAATAAAAAATTTTCCATACAAAAGTGACTAAACTCCTTTAAATGAGTGAAAATAAAGCTCTTTAAAAAAAGGGAAGTTGCAGCAAAATCATTCAGTATGAACGATTCAATACCACTCTTTCAATACTTACAAGCATCACACAGCATATTGTATATGTTTTATGACCGGAACATCCTTCCGCACAGAATGTTTGTGTGGCCAAATTCAAAAACTTGTTAGGCATGAAACGTGCCAAATATGCAAAAGTGGGCATTTTATTGGAAAATCCCAAAAATGACAAAAGGAAAGGCAACTCTCGCGAGGATAAATTGGTCGCCCCCATGTATATATGTGCTTGATTATGCCGATAGTAGTACGGAAATGGGCAAACAGTGAAATATTTGCTTGGCGATGGGTGCGAGATAGAATCAATTTTGTACACTTCTGCCCATTCTGGGGGAATTAATTACTCCTCTACATTCATCTAAATCCGTATGTTCGTGATGTGAATCCCGATGATTCCTTTGTGTGCTTGGGAGAGCGAAGTGCGATGAAAATAAACTCGCACCCATCTGCTTTTGGTTGTGATGGCCAATCAAGCAATTTAAATGTCATCATTTTCATTTATTTTTCACACACACAGACAGTTAGAAAAAGCTTTTCCACCACGAAAGGAGATTCTCTTCACGTTTTCCGCATCTTTTCATTTCATTTTATAGCCCAGTCCGGTATCCCATGGAAGAATGTCACGTTACGCAATCAAATACAGAGAGCCCCTCCATTTCCAGCGGTCAATAAAAATTATTCCCGGATACGACACTGAGGTGCCAAGAATGGAGTCTCTCCAGCAGCTATGTAGTCTGGAGGATATGTAGTCTGGGTACCACAGTCACTGTCACAAACACCGAAGAGCTTTTAAAAAGTTCATTTTATATTCCGATCTCGATTGAATTGTTTTCACTACAGCGTCCTAGTAGAAAGAAGGAGCTCATCAGACAATTCTTTTTTTTTTGTCTTTGCCCTGGCACAATTCTATTTTTCAGACTTTTCGAGTTTCGGAAGTTGAGAATTGAAATTCTCTTAAAGAATAATTTCCCTATATGTATAGTGCTATGTATTTTGTGCTTTTAAGGTGTCTATAAACACCCCTAAAATATCAGGAAATTCAAAATTTTTAACAATTAAAAAACATCACAAATATTTGAAAAGATGCATCAGCCGTTAAAACATTTAAATATTACACATGTTATTATTATTATTAAGATTAACAAAACTGAAAGCAAAAAAGTGAAAAATTAAACATTATTGTAGTTCAGAAACGATTTTATTTACGGTCTTTTTAGCAAAAAAAAATTATGAAAATTCAGCGTTTAATTTTCAGATTAAAAATTTCCACAATGTCATCATTTAAATAAATTTAATTTAAATTTAATGAAAAGAGAATGATAAGAGCATAATTCTAAAAACCTTTATTCATCCTACACAATTTCTTTGTTTGAATATGATGCACTACATATGAAATCATAAATTCAACTCTAAAACATAAAAAAATGTGAATAAATGGAACAAATAACTCAATTATACAATAGTACTAAATCCACGCCAAAAAATTCTTATCCATTTCGTTGTGGGTACCCTCATACTTCCCATAAGCGGATGGCTCCTTTCGCGTGCAAAATTTTAGCATTTTTCCCACTTGTGTGCCACCCCGCCTGCAATGTGAATTACGTGGAAGCCACAAAGTGCAGCATATGCTGAAAATTGGCAAATAAAAGACGGTCTTGGCGATATCCACGCGGGGCTTTTATGCACCACCCCTGCCTTTATTTGCATGAGCACGATTTATACCATGTTTGCCCAAAATAAAAGAGCCAAGGGTGGAAAAACAAACCCTCTCTGTGAAAAGCACTTCCGTATTTTGCACCAGGCAACGTGCCAAGAGAGCGAGAGAATGGTTCAGAATTGCATCTGCGAGGTCAGGAAAAAAAAAAGAAAAAAGGGTTCACACCTGTCGAGTTCCTTGTGGAAATTGCACGTCACTCACGAGTTTTTTTTATGTGTGGAACACCCCGTAGACGTTTTTTTTCGTTCCAACTCGCGAAATCTTGTGAAAGTATATATAGCACGGGGGAGAGATTTTTGTCGTGACGGCGAAAAAAGTTTCACCCCAAACAAAATTACAATAAAGTGCTGCAGAAGAAAGGAGGAAAAAAGAAAGCAAATCTTGCTGCTTCGAAATCCACTTCAGAACTTTCTCTATCAGTGCATGGCTTTAATGAGTTCTCTAGGGGGCGGACGAGAGAAAGAGAGAGAGAAAGACAGTTTGAAAAAGCATTTTCCAACTCATTCAACTTTATTTATCTCAATGCTAAGGATTAATTCCATGTTAATTGATTTTCAAGTGGTTGGAAAAAGTGATGATTTACCAAATGGCGGTGATACCTAATTGAATTTTATTGAGAGTGTAGAGAGAATTCCTCATGCCACAGACACCCCCTTGAAGAAGTTTATACTGCAGCAACTTTTGAGGACATTTAATTACTTTGGTTCCTGCCCGGAAAGACGACAGTTCCTTCTTTGCGGATGTTGGGATAAAGCAAATGAAAGACTTGTGGTCTATGATGGAGCTGTATTTAATTAACTCTTAATACTCTTTCAATTTGAAATTACCCCACCAGGATGCTTCTCTTTACAAAATTCATAGCCTTTCACTCTATACTTGAAAGCTTTGCCATCCTGTTGCCTTTTTGCAGCAATAAAAAAAAAGAAACGAAAGAAATTTTATTCCCCCGAAAAAGCACATTTATTTATCATTTAACCACTTTCGACAGGCACTTCGTGTTGGGAGTGAACCCTCGTTCACCATGAATTTGCATGAGAATTTTCCTCAACGGGAAGGGGGTGTGCAGAGGAATTGGGCTCTTGTGTTCTGTGAGGCGTGAAGTGGCAAGACAAATCGTATCAGCTGAAAATATGCTTCACAGTGAATGATCCTTTTTGGAGTACCTGTTTAGTAGGGAAGAAAGTTTATCGTTTGGGGGTATTATTGTAAGCTCTGAAACTCCAGCTTGAAGTATTTCTGTGAAAAAGTGGTAATTTTTATTATATTCCTTTTTCTTTAATTGAATATTATTCTTTCTTGGACAATGGAAAATGTTATAAATTCTTTAAAAAAACTATTAGAAGACCACAATTTTATCGTTCCAGTACGCAAATTTTATTAACTAATAAAATACTTTAAAGGAAAATTTTCACCTGATCTAGTACTAAAAAAAAACTTCAAAATATGATCCCTATTTCTGAAAAAAATGTCCTTTAACTGCCCTTCTAGCGTCCTTAATCAATCCTCAGATCCTTCTACTACACAGTGAGATTCGTCTTTTTTTCCAAGCAATACCAAATGTTCTGGGTCGTTAACAGCAGCAATCTCTTCGTTCTTTATAGGCCTCTTGCATAGCATGAGACTCTGTGTTGCTGAATAAAAGTACCCAAAGAAATATCTGTGAATTGGCACAATTCGTCATTCCTCGCTTGGCTACGCATCTTTTTCCTTCAATTTTTTTCACTCTCTCTCTCTTCCACATCCTGTTGATTTATGCATAAGTTTCCATGCGATTGTCGATGTAAAATTCTTTCTTTTTTTTGCGGCAAAAGTCATGAAAATTTAAATTCTTTTCATACGTTAGGGGAGAAGGATGGCATGGGCATGAAGTTTTTCTTTTTCTTTTTGTTTTATTTCCATCCAAAATCACTTTCTTATGGAGTTATCGTCTCAGAATTCCTTATTTATGCATAATAAAGCGACTCTGTGGCATTAAATAACACTCTACGCGTATTTGACCAAGAAGTCAAAACACTTCTTCACATCTTCAGGCTATTTCTGCACCCGCCTTGGCACATCTCGAGAGCTTCCTTCTTTTTTTCTTTTTTTTTTACTGCTGAAATGTATATAAGGGGGAAATTTATTTCCTCGCACTGAGAAGGAAAACCCATTGGTCTTTTTGTCCTTTTTTCTGTGTGCTGAAAATGCTCACAAGGAGATAAAATGCGTGTGTGGAGCATCATGTAAACAGATATTATCTTCTTCTATATACTGTAATTTTCTTGCACTATGTTTTTCCCTCTCGCAATCTCTCCGCTACACGGTCCATTCGTATATATGGTACACCCCCTATTCACTCGTGGCATCGATACACGAGCTTTTCCTCTCTGTATCATGTGTTTTTCCATGGTGGTTGTGTATAAAAACGTTCCCCCGGAGGGAGTGTTTTATCTTGATGAACAAAACAAAGTGATAATGGCCTGGCTGAATGGTAAATTAGGGAAAGTTTGGGATTTACTGCCTCCAGCAATATCCAAAGCAGCAAAAGAGGCCCTCTGTCCAGCTGTGACAAGGATTCTCACACACAAACCCCCAAATGAAAAACTTTCACAGCGATATATACACTCAAAAACACGTTTCACATAGGAAAAGAAAATGCGATAAAGAAGGTGAAAAGCGGGTTAAATTGAGATTGATGATAAAATCCGTGGTCCTCTTATCATCTAGAAGGGAAACCCATGGAGGAAAACCTCATGTGATTATGGTTTCGTGTATTTCTTACTTGTGTCCTATATACAATCCTATCCCAATGGCTTTTTATGGGTACCTTTGGACACAGACAAGTGTGTGAGGACTTTCCCGTTTTCTTTTGAATTTTATTCTTTTTTAGTGAAAAAAAAGCAATAAATTTGTAAGTCTACGAGATAAATTAGTATGTGGTTTACAAAGTGAATGGGTTCCGGGTTTATTTTCATTCAGCTACAGACTATTTAGTAGCTATTTGGTCGTAAATTTTCTATTTCTTGCATCAATGTATCGGAAGATTAACTTTTAGAACCAAGTGTCTTAAATGTTTGATTTATCGGATTTATCGTGGAGAGTTTTCGGCACGAGAAAATATCGAAAGTTTCTTTTTGGCCTTTTTTTCCTCTGGGATTCCATGGGAGATTTATGGGTTTGTAGTTTTAGAAACTACTCTATCCAACGATTTTCGTGAAAAAAATAACTAATTTATTACTAAACACATCATAAGAAAAATGAGAGAAAAATTTAGGAAAATTTATTAGAAAATTTTATGCACTGTGTTTGGAAAACTTTTCTTTATTTGGCTTTTTAAGTTTGTTGGGGGGTTAAGAAGGCGGGAAGCACGGAAAATCTATTTTCTGTTGATATTTAAAAAATTCAATAAAAATCAATCTTTGGGGTTAATTCGTAAAACAAATATTTTTACAGCTTTATTTTCAATTTTGAAATTGAAAATTTAGAGACGTAACATTCCGCGGAGCCATATAGCTCAATTCCTGACGATGGGTGAACGTAATCCCACTCTTGGTGTCACTAATCGTGTTTCCCAATGAATCTACAATTTACTAAATTCAATAAAAATTTTCATCATTTCCTCATCCCGATTTTCTCAAAAGAACCCTCTACGCTACATAGGGGCTGGTGAGATGTATTAGTGGAGAAACGTGATGCTTTTCTAAGGGGCAAAAGTGGCAAGAAAAAAAAAGAAAAAGAAAAATCCAATGAGAACGATACGGGTATAGGGATTGTGAAGGGCGGGTTGTAGGCTCAAATCGGATTTATTCGGCAGTGAATGTAAAAGTTTTTTGGGGCTGCCACCCCATCCCCATTCTCAACACTCAAAAAGGAGGAATCCCGCACTCTCATTGATGAAGCCACATGAGTAAAGTTCTCTCCCTTGTCTGCCATCAATCGCCCCCAAAATAGTTCTACTCACTCTGGTTGAGTCCCTCTGAAAGAAGTCGATTAATCTTATTTGTAAACAGTCGTGAGGAAACATAAGGAAAATTGTTGTACACAATTGAGACTTTAATTTACTGTGTATATTGGGAGAGAGAGAGAGAATGAGAAGAAAATTTTTCCCTGCGTCAGAGCACCCAAATCACTTTTCTTGATCGCTTCATGGCAAATAACACCATCTAATTCAATTTATTCATATCAATAATTACGAGTCATTTAACACACAACGATAAAGTCTTGAAAACTTTCATTGTGCACGATGGGGGCTTTTCCTGCTTCTCATGTGAAAACTTTTACGAAAAAGATCAATATGTTTGTTCTTTGAGTCTAAAGAGAATGGAAAAGACTCTTATATAATCCCCGTATTGGAAACTTTTACCTTTGATACAAAACTAACAAAGAAATTTATTATTCTTGCCTTTTATTCTGCAAGGAAAAATTCAAGGAAATTCGGGTTGTGTTGACCTAGAAAAAAAATGGGAAAAAAAAACTCGAGGAAAAAATCTAGGTACGAGGATATTGAGCTTTTATTTCACGGAGAAACTTTTTTAAAGAGTAACCTCCAATCAATCAATTTATTATGATGTGTAGTTTAAAAAAATAAAATATACTATATATAAGTGAAGCATTATCTATTTTAATACATTTTTTGACATTTCTTTCCTGACATTTGACATTTTTTGGACTTTTGACATTTCTTTTCGTTTTGCTTGAGCTGCTTCACTGACGTACGGAAAGTGTTTTATACGCGACTTAAATCTTAGATCTGTCAGGACTATTAGTTATTCAAATTGGAATGAAATTGCACCTAAAATGCTATAAATTGCCCCATATTGTCAATTGAGTGGATTTGGAATGAAGAGTTAATTGAATGCGACCACATAACTGCATGAATTGCATCCTCAAGAGCCCTCAATGAGCTGAGTAACCACAGAAACTGCACTTGTGGTCTCCAAAGAGCATCCACAAATTTATTCTGCTCCAAGAGTGAGGCTCTATATGACGTGAAAATCATCCAGAGTGACTGCGTGTCTTCTCCAAAGTTCCCCTCGCTCTCACACACCCACCCACCCAATCTAGCAATAATGTGCCCTCCAATGTTGACGACGGATGATATTTTTTTTATGAATTCATTCGCATTCTTTTTATTCATCTTCAATGGGATCGTTTGCAGAGAAGATTATGGCGGAAGAAATAGAATAAATACCATTAATCCTCTCCTCTGCTCATCCTCCCGCCTAAATGGTTTGAGAATGATGAGGAAAGTCTGGGGAATACTGCGGCAAAATACACATAAAAAAAGAAAGATGGAAGGCATAAGATGAGAAAGTCTTTTGTAAATAATTTAAATACTATTTTCAAATATATATACACATACATAACATTTTCGTAAAAGCGGAGCTGCGGTGGAAATTAATCAAATTCTCAAAATGTGCTTTTGGTGTCCCAATATATCTTCTTTCAAAAGTATATTTTTATACCCATAGAATTTCCCATGTGGGGAGGCTTATATTTTCATGGAAAACACACACATACATAGCATACATACTTGAAAAATTATGAGTGAAGAATCACATTTGGATAAAGAAAACTCACTGTGTATCACCACTTCCGTAATTTAATCTGGTAATGGATTTTCTCTGTTTACATTGGGCTCCTCCCTTGCCTATATATTATCCCCGAAGGGTGCATGTAGAGCTTCTATGCTCTTTTTTTTTCCTCGCCCCTCATTTTTGGGTAGTGTGTGTAAAGCCATTTTCTCCCCATAAAAACCACCCCCATTTGCACGAAAAGCCATCCCGCCGCCGCAGAGGACGGGAAAGCATCTCTAATGTGACTGAAAAATTTTCAATATTAAATTCACTTGATGATTTATCCCCCCAAACGATGCTTGAAAATTTCCCCAACGAAATAAAACTCAAATTGAAGCTAATGAACACACCCTTCCACGACTTTTTTTTCATTCGCAGGAGTGGGCATAATCCTTGTCACTGTGAGTGGAGCTGCGTGGCGAATGACGGCTCCAGGGGCACCACCATGTTTGGGTTTGGGTACAGGAGCTGACTTCGATAGGTGCGGAAGACGACCCTGTAGTGGGAGAGGGGCACCACATGGACTCCTCTATCCGGAATTCCAGCATAGGCCTCCACCGCCATCCTACCAGGCCAGCATGCAGGAGTACCGACTCAGGTAAGTATTTGAGGACCAAGAAAAAACGAAAGCTCATGCTATTTGAATATTTCATAAAATCGACCCAGGGGGGGTTTTTTGAACCAATGCTGAGAGGAATATTTGTCACCAGGGCGCCAATTTTGGGAATTTATTTCATATTTCTTGGAAGATTTGCAAAACTACCACAGAGCTGAATACAATACAGATTTGTTGATGAATTTCCATTGATTATAAATTTACAAGGGAAATTTTAATATTGTTGCGAACAAAAAGAGTTTTTTTTTGTAAAATATTCGGAATATTTTTGAATATTCAGTTGAAATTGCTCAAAATTTTTACAGATAAATACCCCTTAGATTAATTGATTTTTATTGTGTAAAAAATCAAATCAATAGACAAAGTTAGTCAAATTTAAATATTTATTCTTCAAGAAATAATTAATGTTCAATGAAAAGTGTTTGATGGATCTAATTAGGTCTAAATTAGGTCATTCTCCCTCCTAAATATTCTCCATACAGAGACCTAAGCTAAATACGACATTGAGCTTAATTAAATGCGTCTCTCAAATTAATATTGCATAATCCAGCAATATAATCTCTCGGCTCTCTCAGAATTAATTCCAAGAAGATTAATAATCAAAGTGATACGAAGAAAGAGAACAAATAAAATCAAAATCTTGAATTTATTTGAAAAAGAAAAAAATAAACGTTTTATTAACTCTGTCGTGCGGGACAGATCCCGGAAGGAGGACGTGATTTATTGAAACGTTCGGGCTATAAACAATTTTTCTCATGTATCGAAATTCAATTTTAACACCCGAAACAAACCCATAAAATTCATCACTTGCCAATTGCACCCGAGACTTTCCCAACCATCTCATGTATAAATGTTTCGTCTCGCACGCGGATGTTTATTGTTGTGCAAGGGATGTCCTTTAGTGGCCCCCCATAAATAACAATGCTCTCATCCTCCATTTGCAGGCTCCTTCTACTCGATCGAGATCGCCAGGCAGGGGTTGTTCGGGGTGCATCACCACCGCCCACGTATCGATCGGATGCCGGAAGTCTCCTGAGGTGAGTTGCAGAAAAGGTGCATTTGGTTGGGGTTGGTGTGTGTATGGGGGAAATTTGTACATAGAGAATTCTTCACAACACCGAAAAGTATGATTAATGCGCGCGAGGGTTTTGTTTGTGCCACCCGTCTCTGGTGTGAATTGAAAAGCACAAAGGGGGTAACTTTTTGGTGCAAACGAATCCAAAACGAGAGGGTCCCGCCGGCAAGAGAATGAGCTCACCCCCGGAATCTCCGGGGGTTTTGGGAAATGAAAAGTTCATGCAAAATATTGCCCTGAATGTCGTGCTATAAATTTCAATTAAGAAGAGAATGTCTCTCAAACCATGGAGTTCAAACCACCAACTGTAATTTACAATTTGCCATCTAACCATCCCTTGAGGGGGGAGGGGGTTGCCCTATTGCCGTCACCCCCTACCCGCCCGGATTTGAGTTGCATCAATCAAAGATAAGAGATTCTCATTTAAACTCCCCCTCTTCGAAAGCTTTGGCTTTTGTCCCCCCGGGGTGAGAGCTTTTGTTCGCAAATTTAAAGGGTTTAACTCCCCCTAAAGTCAACCCCTCTGTTCTTACCCATCACCGTGTATAACCATGGAACAGCTACCAGTTCTCTTTTCACGCAGTGATTCTTCTGTCGTTCTCCGTAATTAACTCATACCGATGCTGACTCCTCACTTTTAACCCACCGTTTGACCCAAATTTGAATCAATGCTGTCGCTTCGCTCAAATGGCAACACTTTTAATTATATTGAAGAAATTTATTTGACACAATTCCCCCCAAAAAAAGAGATGAGGCCTTTTCTCCTTAAAGCAAGAACAAAACCATTAATAAGCGATATAAATGGAGTCATTAGCTATACCCAACCCACTCTCTCTCTGCCAGCGAATGAAGCGAATTTCCGTGGCTGGTACGGATTTTTCTTCACCCACTGCTTTTAACCGGTAAAATGGAACAATTAGACCAACCCATTGAGTCACGAAGATGGTAACTATTCCCTGAGGAGGAGCAATAAATTGGGAAATATTTTAAGCAAGAGGAAAGTTTACATTCAACCGCAATATTCTATAGAACAATCACATGAGTCTTGCAGAGACCTAAATTCTTTTGCAAAAAGAAAAGTAAAAAGAAAAGATATATTTGGGGGCTAGAGCGTGCAAGAAAGTTTAATTTTCTTCTAGAGGCAATTCTAAAAGGAAATTTTCAGGTATTTTCTTGATTAGTTTTGTTTTTAAAGGAGATTTTAAGATGTTTAAGCGGGATAATGTATTGAAAATTATATTACAAAAGAATTTTTTTAATAAAATCTTATTAAGTTATGTAATAATCATGGAACACTCTCCGTAACATCAATAAATTGTTTGAATATAATCTATTCTTGGGGCAATTTTGTCTTTTTGTTTGGTCAATAAAACTTCTTTATTTGTACATATCCTTTGGTTTTCTTTTATTTTCCAACCCTCGATATATTGCTAGAAGAGTAAGAAAATAAAATAAGAAAAAGCTGCTGGCAAATATTAATCCAAAAATGTAATGTTGTCATTTTTTTTGGGTTTTTTTTTAATCTTAATTATTGCATGAAAAAATTAAAATTAAAATTATTAGGAACGCATTAACATGAAGAGAATTCTCTTCATGCAAAAAAGGGACAAAAAACACATTTGTGACGTCATTGCTTACGTTTTTAGCTTAAATCCTTGTCGGCTGTTTTTCAGTTTATCCAAGTAGAAAACGATATTATTTAACGACTATAAAAAAATTCTTTTTGATAAATTTATTCCATTTCTTTTTAGGCCCTCATTGCGCTGCAATAGTCCAGCAATTAGTATCTTAGGCGCTAGAACGCAAACGGCTCAGACCACAGAGCACAGCCTACCGCCCAGCTATCGTGCACGTAGTCGACATCGCCGTGGTGGCTCACGCATTCCCGAAGCCACCACAGACGTCAGTATTACGCCGGAGCAGCAGCAGCATTTGCAGCAATTGGCGGTGGGAGCCACAGAGGCGACAGAACAGCCGCCGCAGAGAGTCAGTGAAAATAGTCAGGTGACCCCAGAGGGTGCCACAGAGGGGAATCACACAGCTGAAAATGGTAGTGATCCCAACACTTCAACGGACTCCAGGTGCTCCAGTAGGCAGAGTCAAAATGACCTCGTGACCATCGTGACCATCTCAGGCACGTGCACAGAGGCCAGTGTACAGAACTCCACCAGTGAGATGGACATCCTCGCCCATCTCTGAACATTAGCAACGACCCGAGTCCTGTGCAGCGTTCAGATACAAAGAGCTCCCCATCCCCCTTAGATATATATGTATACATAGCTATGATATGAGAGGAAAACAACTAAAACCATGTGCCTGATAAACGAAAGAAGAGAAGATTATAAAGAATAGAAAAAAAAAGATTATTGTGTAATAATGTTGAAAGAGAATTAAATAAATCAATTGAAGAAAGCCACACCGAGAGGATTCTTTTCTGCGTCCCAAATTTATTACTTTAATATCCTCCCCCTGCCCCCCCCCACAAAATATCACTGCGGGGAATTTATTTTTTGTTGGCAAGCCCCAAATATCCCATGGATGGGCAAACATTGCACAGATTGATTCCAATTGACTACTTTCAATGCGTATTTATCTCGTTGAAAATGTGCAAATTTTCCACATTATTTCCACATATTTTTTCTATATAGATATTTATTTTTTGTTCAGCCCCAAAATGACCATAGAAATGGCAACAGTGTGCACAATGAGGAAAATAGTGGCCAATTATAATTTTCAAATTATCACCACAATCGATTTTCCCGTCGATGATTTCATCAATTTGAATTTGGTTTGAATACGTTGAATTAATACACACATAGATAGTTGCTAAATTAGCCCGAAAGTTTTAGACGTTAATTTGCATTTTAATTAGTTCTAATGAATCAATGCTGTATTTTAGTATTTAGCAGTATTCACTCCGCAGTATCCCAATGTGTAGAGTGTATTGGGCTCTGCCATAAAATTTCTAAAATTTCTCCCACATTTACGTTGTTTTATCTAATTCTATAGATGCTTTAAATAAAGTCTTTAATGTTAAAAAAAATCATTAAAACGTTGTACATAAGAAAAGAAACGTCAAATGCTCCAACAAAATTGTAAAATGTTGGAAAAAAAATGTTAAAAAGAACGTCAAATGATAGAACAGAAATATGAGAAATATCAAATTTTAAAAGTGAAACGATGACAGAAAAGAAATGTCAAACCATAAAAAATCGTTAAACGTCAAACAAAACGTCAAGCGTTAGAAAAAAAATTCAAGCAACGTTAGAAAAGAATTGTCGAACACTTGCACTCAAGAAAATTAACGTTATTCCTTAAAAAAATAAACGTCAATCTTTAGAAAAGAAACTAATTTGTCAAAATCTCAATCATTTTTTTCCAATCATAGGTCATTTTTCTTTTAATTCAGCACTCACTTTGGAAAAGTTTCTAGGCACATTCCTGTTTAGAACTCACGTAATATCTTATTTAGCAGTTTAGCAAGGACTGCCAGTTGCAAAAGATTAAAAATTGACACCATTTTTTGAAACAAAATATTGACATTGATCGTTTTTGATAAATTAGAATGAAAAATTATTTTTTTTTAGAATTGATTAATTCATTAGAAGAGACATAGACAAACTGAAAATAATACCTTCATATCAAAAAAATGCCTAAAAGGGTTAAAAAGTCGTTTTGCTGCTACAAATCCTCTTATTTTTTCTGAATAAATTTTTATTTTATTTTTTTTGTGTGCAAAAGCGCATTAAATGAATCTCTTCCCACAAAAAAAAACTCTTTCAAATAAAATACTCATTTCGTGGATTTAATTCAGTGAGATTTCACTCAGAAATCTCCTGTGGGAAGTAATTTAGTGCGCGCTTAAGGTCCTTTGGGGCATTAAACATGGTACACTGCAAAATTGCATGAAAATCTCTCGATAAATCCTCACAACTGTAGAACAGCCAAAAAGAGTTATTAATTATTGACCAAAACGACCAAAAGTGCAATGGAAGGATTTCCCAGTGTGGAGGGACAACTGTTTCATGTACCCGGATGTGTGTTGCGAAAGTTGCTCTCTTCTGCTGCATTTTAATCCCAAAACGATAAGTGGAGTTGTTTGTGGGAAAACGCAACGACAAGAAAATTTATCAGGTAAGGTACATTCTGGGTTTCTGTGTCGACACCCTCCCTCTCGTTGGAATGGTACTGAGTGCCCTCCTAGGAGTGTGTGTGTGTATGGGGTGGAAGTTTTCTCTTGTCCCAGAAGACCCACAGAAGACCACAGAACTATTTCAAAGGATATTTTCCTTATAGCAGAAGGTGGAATAAAGATATTCCTTTGAAGGGGCGTTTATCTGGCATGTATTTTGAGTTCTTTATGAATATTCCGAATATTGACGAAATATAAATTTAAATGTTAAAATTTCTTGATAAATATCGCGATTTTGTTGACAAAAAATGATAATTTATTTCCGGAATATTCCAATATTATTTTCAATATTAATATTATTTTAAGGAATTTAACATTTATGAATGAATTTAACATTAAATAGAAAATAAGAAGGTAGGCTAAAACATTTTCCTTGTTTTTTGTTTTATTTTGGGTATTTTCCTTAATTATTTGCAATAAATTTTATTTATTTTTTCACAATAAATACTTTTAACCTTTGGAATGCGGAGGCCTTGGAGGTTACGTAGAATGCGAAGGTGGGGTCGTTGAACGACCCCAAAAAGAAGGCCAATTTTCTCCCAAATTATACAACCTGGAGTTGTCGGGTTAGTGCCTATAGATTCCTTATATAGTCCTCTTGTACCCTGCACTACAAATTTGCTACCCTAAAACACTTAGAAGGAGATATTAGGGAAAAACACTTTTCACTCATTTTTCACAATTTCTTCTAGAGAAATTTGCCAAGAAACTGCAATTTTTTTTTTACTGTTCCCCACATTCCCCTCACTTCCCAAAACGTGATAAATGGCAATATTTCTCGAATATTCTTTATTGTTTTGCACATTTACATGCTTCTAATTATGTTTTTTGTTGTTTATGCTCTAAAACATTTTCCGCAGCATGACCGTTACACCAATTTTCAGTATCAGTCAGAATGCCAGACAATACGGATGTGTGCGGCGAGTGCGGGAGAGAGTTTTTCGATAGAAAGGGCAAGGCAATTATTTGTATAAACTGTGCTAAATGCCACAAAACGTATCATCCCCACTGTGTTCGCGTTGATCCCAAATTCGCGAAAAGTGCCGCGTCTGGAAGCAATTGGAATTGTCCAAAGTGCAAAAGATCTAGTGCTGGTGGTCGACAATCGTTGCTGCCAATAGCTACTCCATCTCCCAAGGTGTCGCTTATGGCGACTCTCTCGGGGATTCAATCTCAAATAGCGGATGTGAGAAGCACCGCTAAAGACATTGCTGATGGAGCTTTGATCACCGCGAAATTGGATATGATCCTTAAAGAAGTTCAGGATGTCTTTGACATACTTAAACAGCATGATACGAGGATCAATGAACTAACCAAATCCAATATGGAGCTAATGAGTGAAAATGTGAAGCTCCGTTCAGACATTAAAGGCATTAAAGTTACCTTTGAGCTGGAAAAGCAAAAAAAGGTCCAAAACGATATCGTGATTTGTGGTCTCCCGAAAGATCAGGTGGTAGATGGTGAAAAAATACTTAAAAATCTGTGCGATAAGTTAAAGGTGAAGCAGACTGATTATCGGGATTCAGGTTGTGTGAAGCTCAACTTGGCCAAATTTGAGAACAAAAGTGCGTCCGAACAAAAACTCTTCATATCTTCAGCTCCACAGCTTTGTGCAGCTATTGAGTTGAAGTACCGTGAGGCGAGAAAAAATAGTGAAACACTCTGTGCTGCTGATCTGCACAGTGGTGGCGACCAAAAACCCGTCTATATTAACACCAGCCTCACGGAGTACTTCCAGCTTTTATTTAAAAAAGCGCGGGATATGAGAAAAACCGGACTGATAAAGTTTGTTTGGGCCAGGGGGGGAAAAGTGTTCGTGAGGGAGGATGAGGGCAAAAAGATCATCGTTGTGCACCACCAAGATGATCTTGAACAATTTAAAATGCGATGATATAACACTCTCCCTCGAACACACCCCCACCATCACACAAAATGTTCTCATAAGTGACATAAAACTGAGTTGTGATTCCATAAAGTTCTTGTACATGAACGCAAGGAGTATTAAAAATAAGGTGGACGAATTGGAAACAATTGTGAATACTCTCAAATGTGATCTCTCTTTTATCATGATATCAGAGACGTGGGTGCGGAAAGAGGAAGAGCAATATGTGCACCTTAGTGATTTTGAGTTTATTAATGTGCCACGAAAGATGCGACAGGGAGGGGGCTGCGGCATGTTCATTAATAAAAAATGCAATTATGTTGTTAAGTCCACATATGCTGATGAGAAGAACAGTGTATTGTCAATTGAAATAATGTGTGCAAATAATAATAATAAAAAACTGAACATTGTATCTCTTTACCGGCCCCCTGGATACTCCCCCGACTCATTAAATTTTTTCTATGAAATTTTTAACAATGAACTATCAAAATGTGAAAAAAACGACACTTTAGTGATCGGTGATTTCAATATAGATCTGATTTCAAATGTGCCCCAGATAAAAACATGTGCGTCCGATCTCTTAAACAATATGACATCCATGAATTTTGTTTTATGCAATAATGATACAATTACGAGAAATAGCTCGTGCTCTTTGCTGGACCATGTATATGTTAATAATCCAAACACAAAAATCTCACTGAACTATTTAGACTTGGATCTATCAGATCACATTGTATTAGTTGGTGAAATTTTAAATCAAAGAGCAAATAAAATTGATAGAAAAAATAAAACTTTTAGTGCCAGTGTTACAAACTTTAAAAATGTTAATCTTGAATTAAAAAACAACTTTGAGCCTTTGGGAATTTCAATAAATCAAAAAGTGGAAAATTTCGTTAAAACAATTACAAAAATCATAAATAATAATTCCAAGACCAAAATAATAAATTGTAAAAGTGAAACAAAAAAGTGGCTCAGCCCTGAGGCAAAAGAAATGTTCATACGTAAAAATACTTGGTATAAAAAACTTTTAAAAGATAAAAATAGTGATCTGATTAAGAAAGAATATAAATATTGGTGTATGCGTTATAAACAAACTAAAAACAAGTGTCGTGAAAAGTATTTTACAAATAAATTCAATGCTAACCGGGATAATTCCAAAAAAACATGGGAAACTATTAATGAGTTGGTTTATAGTAGAAAGAAAAGCAAAAAAGACCATAGCAATTTGTTTAATTGTACCGAAAGTGAATTAAAAGCCAATCTAAACAACATTAATGATTTCTTTGCCCGTGTTGGCTTAGAGCTCATATCTGCATACGGTGCGCCGGTTCTGGATCCCAGGAGAGTGTGCCACAAAACTTTTGAGTTTTCTCAAGTTAGTGGTTGGGATATAAACTGCATCATTCGGAATCTCAGGAACACTAGCTCTAGGGGTGTTGATGGCCTCACTGCGCATCATTTCAAAATGTGTGCGGAGCACCTCTGTCAGCCCGTGGCCGAACTTGTGAACAGCAGTTTCAGGGAAGGGAAATTCCCTGACTCACTGAAGCTTGCGAGGATCACCCCCATCTTCAAGTCTGGAGACAAGAAAAATCTCTCCAACTACAGGCCAATCAGCGTTCTCCCTACCCTTGGCAAGATCTTCGAGGCAGCGGCAGTCAATCAGATCATGCAGTTTGTTGAAAGGAACAATGTGCTATCCACCTCACAGTATGGTTTCAGACCTCGCTCCTCCACATCATCTGCTTTGTTTGATGTGATCGACACTATACAAATGGCACGAGATGCACGACAGTCAGCTCTGGCTATCTTCATTGATTTGAAGAAAGCATTCGACGCTGTTGATCACAGCATACTAATCCACAAGCTGGGCCGCTACGGATTTCTGGGCGCATCCAGGGACTGGTTGGCGGATTATCTCAGCGGGCGGACTCAGATGGTTGCACATGGTGATCACCAATCAGCCATCGCCTCATGCGAGGCAGGAGTCCCGCAAGGAAGTCGTCTCGGGCCAATTCTCTTTGTCCTTTTTATTAATGACATTGAAGAAATTGGCTTGGAAGGTCGGCTCTTTATGTACGCTGATGATCTGTGCCTCATCTATGCTGCTGAGGATGTGGAAAGCATACAATCTGCCGCAGTCAGGGATCTCTCAAGGGTGCATCGCTGGGCTCTGAACAGTAAGGTGACGGTGAATGCCTCCAAAACCAAGTTCATGGTCTTCGGTGGTGGCAACTTTGGCTTCAGTCTGGCCCTAAACAACGTCCCCCTGGAGCGGGTGACAGAGTTCCGATATTTGGGTGTCATCATTGATGATGCTCTGAGTTTCGGTCTTCATGTTGAGTACCTCATCGGAAGGCTGTCGGCTTTAACGGGGGTGATGCGCCGTGATCACAACCGTCACTCGTCTCTCCCCGTTAGGATGAAAATCTATAGTGGGCTCTTCGAATCCATTATGAGCTATGCGGCTATGGTGTGGGGCTCGACAAAGAAGGACTTGAGGCAAAAGGTGCAGATCGCCCAGAACAGGTTCCTGCGGATCATAAGGAACCTTGACGCCCGTTGCAGCACGGGCCTCATATATAAGGACATAGATGTAGTCAGATTTGAAAATCTCATAGTTTCCCAAAAGATCACACATATCCACAAAGTCATACACAATTTGTCTCACTCCAATTTACACTTAGCAAGACAGACAGGGCACAAGAGCACTAGGCAATCACGGGCAATAGTAAACATAAAACCCAAAAGTACTAAATATGGGCTCCACAGCCTAAGATACACATCTATCAAATTGTATAATAGTTTTATGTCTGTGAATCCCGATGTTAATAATGTTAATTTTGTTAAATTTAAACAAGTATTGAAGGAAACAGCACTGAAGAACGAATTCTTAAAGTAACGTAAATTGTAATCCCGTCTCTCGTGAATTTTTCTCTCTCACTTTGCTATTGTATCCGCGTTTTTTAATTTTCTGGCTATTTAATGTAAAATCTACTGTATAGTCCCTCTTTATGTAATCTTTGTGTTATCTGGGGCAATAAAGATTTATTATTATTATTATTTTTGAATTCCCTTCTTCTACATTTTCCTTAATAACTTTTCTTGTAGTTGTCGGATTGAGCTGAAATTTTTACACAACCTCCTCAGATAACCAAAGAACTTATTTCCAAAAGATGGGAATGGTATCTTTTATATTTATGGAGATATGACACGAAATATAGCGCTGGGGTCGTTCAACGACCCCGCTCCGCATTCCAAGGGTTAAATATCCCGAATAATTCTTTAAAATCTGAATAATACGCATAACATTCAGATAATCTCCCCTTGGATATTCCTCCAACTTTAATTTTCTCAAAACTATCTCATTTTTATCCAATCATATTATTAAGATTGAAATTGTCTAATTTATTATTATTTTAAATTTCTTGTTTTTCTTTATAGATCTTTGAAAATGGGGCATTTTGACATCAAAATCTTTGCAGAACAATGAAATTTCCTCGACAGCTTCCCCCCCTCTAAAAGAAAATTCAACTCAAAATGGATGAAGTTTGGTGGAGAGAATAAAATTCATAAAACTTTTTCGTTGTCCTTTATTTTCTTCACACAAATTACAAATTTCATTTACACAAAAATAATATGATTCAACAGAAAAGAAAATGAACAAAAAGTTATACAGATAAAATATAGATTATCTCTCCAATCTTTCGTTTTTCTTTACATTTCTTTTTTTTTTGCCTAAATTGGGATTTCTTTTCGTATAATTTAATTTATTTTTTTCCAGTATCACTGCACTTCACTGGATAGTTTTTTCTTTCTATGAAAATGTCCTTTCCAAAAAATTTTCATTCAATATTTGTTTTTTTTTAATATACTAATAAAATCATAAATACATCCTTTTTGCGTTTATATAAAGTATATCGATTAAAATAGATTTTTTTTAAATCGTTGTAGCTGCACCTTAAAACATTACATCTAGGATAAAATGAAGAATTTTATTCTTATTTTTTTTTGTTTTACTTTTTTTTTCATTTTAAATAAAATTGTACAAAGCAAATTTATTAAATAAATCTGTATTTTTTTCATCAATTTTTTCTCATTTAACGGTTTTTTGTGTACTAAAATTGATTTCATGAGTGTTTTTGCTATGCAACTGTGTCTTGGCTGTGTGGCATTTGAAGGGTTTCTCCGTGACTTTGTCGGGTGTATTTGCTAAATTATTGAATTTAAATTGAGAAATTTCCGTTGATGGTTCACGGAAAATCACCTGGAAACTCTCCATGTTCAATTAGAATTTTTGTTCGTTAAAAAAAAACTTAGCGGGCGTGATTTTTGCAATAAGGACGTCCACCCTTGGCGAAGAAGCTCTGACCCTCTAGATTCTTCTTGCATGTCTGGTAAATAAAAAAAGAATAAGTAAATGAAACAAAGTTTCAAGTTGTGGGGCAATAAATTAATGTTTTTAGAGCATAAAATATTGTACTTACGGTGCAATTGAAGCACTGACTGTGGTAATTGTGGGACAGAGCCTCAACCCATCTGTCGCCGGCCTCCACGGGGAATCCGCAGGCAAAGCACTTTGTTGTGAACATTTCATTCCAGTCAGCTTCGCAGTAGGGATTTCCCTCCTCAAGGAAAAATGGGCTGTTGCCAAACAATTTTCCACAGTAGGCACACGTGAAGCATTCCGGATGGAAGTGCTTGCCAATGGCATTGAGACAATCACCCTACACCACAACAATATACATTTAGTTTAATCTCATCCCCTAAATTTACTCCACCCCTTCTATTTCATTGAATCCGTCTTATGTATGTATGTACCTTAATTTTGGCGCCACATTTGCTGCACGACGGTGCAATGTACTTCTCAAAGCAGTACTCGCAATAGAGATTACCCTTCTCCTCGACGAATCCAATATCAGCCAAGGGACGACGGCATTCTCCATTTACGCAAATAAAGTGATCAGGACACCAGATACGTCCAAGGGCCGTAATAAAGGGACCCCTATTTTGTCAATTAAAAAACACAATTAGACGATTTTCTTACCAAACATTCCGTAGAACGAAAAAATTAATATCACGGCAAAACACTCAGGGTTAAGTTTCCAAAAAATAAACTTCTCTTATTCTTTATGTTTGTTTGTGCTTTTCTTGAAGGATAACGATTGAAGAAAAGGTCCTGGAAAAAAATCTTTAATGATATTTTAAAGGGAATATTTTAAAATTGTATTAAAATTGTATTGTATTTCAATTTTGAATTCTTTAAGCTTCCATTGCTAAAACCCGAGTTGAATTTATGTAAAAATACTTCCTGACCGACCACAGGTATTAAACTTTAGGGGAACGTGGCCCAATTCGGACCGCTTAAGGTCTTTTTCAGTCCGCAATTACTCAAAATTGATAAAAAAAAATTTAAATATAGAAAGTTATGGGAGTTAAAAGAGCATTAAATGGGCTTCAAAATGGTACCAAATTTAAGAATATTCCTTTTTATTTTATACCTACTATTTTTTTTTATTTCTGCGCGGACCTTTGGAGGTCTGAAATGGGCCACGTCCCCCTAACTTTTTTTTTCATTTTATTATTATTTATTTATTGAAATGAATAAACTCCTTTCAAATTCTCAAAGGAATAAACTTATTTATTAGAATTTTTCCTAATCTTTTATATTAAAGATTTGACTTGAATTTAATAAAATTTCCTCAATTATTGTAATTAGTTTAAAGTTCTTAAGTTTTATTTTCTTAAATTGTTTTCTCATTATTATTAAAGAAAGTTCAAAAATTCATAAATTAAAGAAAGTCTTTCAAACTAAGAAAAAAATTCGCTTTAATTACACCTGAGGAATAATTTTAAGAAATTCTCCATTTTTCATTAAAAACTGAGAAATTTTAATGATCTCCTTTATTATCCCTCTTTGAAGTCGAAAAAAATGCAAATAACCCGATTTTTTGAAAATCATTCAATTCATTATAAACTTATCATACCACGAAACTTCAATAAAATTTTGCATCTTTTTAAATTATTAAAATATTCAAATTTTAATCTTCACATAATCTATTTCAATGCTATAAAATTTTATGAAAAGTCAAGCAAAATTTTAAAAACTTTCTGTAAAAGAGATGTACCCGTAAAAAGGCAATTTACGGAATTCACCAAAAAATGATGAGAATTGATGAGATTTTAAACAAAAACTTGTGTTATTATCATCATTACATTAATAAAACATTTTGTAAATTTTGCGACCAAAAACCACTTAAGAATTGAGAGAGAAAAAAAATAAACCATCAACGATGTACAAGAGGTCTCTCAATGTGAAATTGATTGAGGTTTTAAATTCCCAAAGAATTTTTTTTTAATACCCCGAGGAAGGTGTTAATGATTCAATAATTTCAACCGAAATGACACCCACTCGTTAGAAGATTCGACAATTGAGTCTTCTAGAGTGTCTCTTCCAGTTTTTTTTTGCAAATGAAAGAATACATCTTTATGAATAATTCTCAGTTGATGATTCCTTCTTGATTAAAATGCCAGTGAGACGTGCAATGATGATTTTAATAATAAATTCTTTTTATATATGCTTTAATTAATATATTTCTCTTAATATTTCTTAAGAATATGAGTCTGAAAAATGCTAAATTTAAATTTATTTTAGGCTTATTTTCCTTACCCCTTGAGTGAATTTTTGACTCATTTTTTTACATATTAAATAAATAATTAAAAAACAAATAATCTTACCTGGCTATCTTTTTATCACACACACAGCAAACAGGATGTACCCCATTCTCGAGATTTGTGGCAATTTCCTCGGGATTAAGCTTATTATTTTCATGATCCTTGGGAGGATCGTTCGTAATTTGATTCTCCTTCTCAATGTACGACCTTCTATCACGAGCATGCGATATTAGTTCAGGCTTTAGATTCTTGTTAGGTTTATTTCTGTAGCGAACAACATCATTTAGTGT
Organism: Lutzomyia longipalpis; assembly: GCF_024334085.1. Lineage (NCBI taxonomy): Eukaryota > Metazoa > Arthropoda > Insecta > Diptera > Psychodidae > Lutzomyia > Lutzomyia longipalpis. The sequence continues at coordinate 700,083 of NC_074709.1, forward strand.
GCTCTCACTTGTGCCGTTCTCATGTCCATTTGAGACGGCGGGTGGTGAGGATTTGCGAATTATGTCTGTGGATTTGTCTGTATCATCTGTACTTTGTGGAGGATGTGGAAGGTCCTTCTGGGGGATGGTATCACCGTGGTACCCATTGGTTGTGGGTACACGATTCTGATTGATATCCATTGTCTTTTTCCCACCATCTAGGCGTGCCTGTAGCATCCCACTAATAACCTCCCCAGCTTTCACCCGAAAGGTTTCTTTGTCACTAATTTTGAGATTCTGTATGGATTTTTCCAGCATTTCCGATGGGGTCTCATGCCGTGGGGAAACTGTAGGGGAGAATTGCCCAGAATTTCATACACAATCTCAAAATGTCACAAATCAAATTTAAATTGCATTTTAAATCAAATCTCAAGTATTCTCGCAATTCAATTTTTCGCAGTGAATTCCTCCCTTTTTGAGGATGTTTTGAGGGAAATCATATCTCTCTGGAGATTTTGTCAAAGAATGCATGAAATGTGAACTGTGTGTGTGTATGTAAACTTATTTATGTAAACCAATTCGAAATATATACATACATTTATATATACATAAAATTTATTGTATCAAATTGTATGTCAAAGGAAAGCGGAGCATATTTCCGTCGAAGAGATATCTTCAAATAACAGAATAAATTGGAATGTTTTTTGAAGAGAAAATTCAAAATCAAAATGCGATGAATTTGAAGGAATTTTCATGTAAAAAAAGAAATCAATGGTGAGATTTGAACCCATGACAAATCGTTTCATAGTCTAAGATTTAACGCTCAGTACTAGAAATTGTCTTAAGGGGGGTCTCTTGGGAAAACTGTTAGAATTTACACATTTTTAATATTGCCATTTTCTTGGGGTTTTACTTAAATTTGGATATCCGATGATTGTTACATTTGTAGCCTAGTTATTGAAGTGTAAGAAAATCACTTTTCGCCATTTTAGGTGCGACGCCATCTTGTAATTTTCCGACTTTTCCACAGAACTGCCCTAAAACACAAAGGTAGGTTTTTCTCAGGATCTACTGGATGGATTTTGATGGTGTAAAAAGCAAATGAAAGAGGAAATACCAATGCAGATTTTGATGTACCAGAATTTTGAATTTCCATTCTGGGACTGAGAAAAGTGGAAAAATGTCAAAAACTTGTGAACAAAAGTCACATTTTTTCACTTTTCTCAGCCCCAGAGTGGAAATTCAAAATTCTGGTACATCAAAATTTGCACTGGTATTTCTTCTTTCATGAGTTGTATTAGAAGCCGACGTAAAACGTGAATTGTAATTTTTGGAAAATTTTACTTTTCCCCCGGTCAGCGTCGGATCTACTGACCGACGCTGACCGGGGGAAAAGTAAAATTTTCCAAAAATTACATTTCTTCTTTCATTTGGTTTTGACCCCATCAAAATCCATCCAGTAGATCCTGAGAAAAACCTACCTTTGTATTTTGAGGGAAATCTCAAGATGGCGTCGCATCTAAGATGGCGGAAAGTGATTTTCTTACTCTTTAATAATAAGTCTTTAAATGTCACCAGCACTTGAAAACAGAGTTTCAGAAAAACCCCAAGAAAAATTAAAATATTTAATTTCACCAGCTCTCAAAAGAGACCCCCCTTAAAAAGGATTCTTTAAAGATTTAAATTTCCTAAAGTTTTTCATCAGGTATTTCGTTCAAAGACACGACATTTTGCGCCTTTTACTAAAAATTATCTCAGAACTTATATTAAGATAAAATTTCTGTAAGATTCGTCATTTAATTATATTTTTAAATAATAAAAAACATAATAAAAATAAAAAAAAGAAAATTAAATAAATAATTTTCTCTTTTACGATTGATTCAAATGGCAATTCATTTAAACGATTGGTATTTAAGCTTTAGTGGTGGTGGGTGATGTTTAAGTGATTGTGTGGATTTCATGCACCTGAGGTATACATATGTACCTATAAAGCAAACATCAAACAGACAAAATCAACCACACGTACAACATTTAGTGAGTGAAACCTCAATCACAGAACCAGCATATGGGGGTGGGTTAGTTGTCAATATATAAGCAAACACAACACCGACAAAGGGGTGGAATAGCACCACCCCCAATCCATCACCTGATATGCTGATTGCAGCAACCACACTGCGGGATTCTGCCGCCTGGACCGACTGCCTTGTTGAGTACACCGCGGCCACGCTTCGGTGCAGAAGTTACTCCGGCGGCACCCCCTTTCGAACCTGCACTGGCATCAGGGGAGGGGTCACTCATGGTAGTACCGGGGCAATTGTTAGTAGGTGGCGGCGGTGTTTGCGGCTTTGGCAGTTTAAAAGCAGCAACGGGGCCAGAAGCGGGCTTTGTAGCCTCTATTTTGGGCGGTGCATTAGTGAAAGCAAAAGTGCTGGCATTCTGATGCGATGACTGTGCAGATGCAAATGCTGATGGGGCATTGAGGGATTTAAGGTTGAAGCCTGGCGGCGGGGCCACCGTGTTAGAGCTTTGGGGTGCAGCACCTAGAGGGAAGTTCATGGGCGCCACAGGGATAATTGCTGGAAAGGTAATTTTGGGTGGGGCAACTTCCTGCGAGAAGCGCCGGGTTTGACTCGCCACGATACCCTTAGGCGGCATTTCATCCTCCGTAATCTTCGAAACAACCTCACCTGACCCACCGGTCTTTATTTCAATTGTCTTTGCCGATTGCGTGCGTTCAAATTCCTCCACGACACGTGAGCGCTTTTGGATGAACGTATTGCCAACCTGGGTGGCACTGGCGCTCTCCTTCTCGGCGTGCAGGGAACGATTCAGGGATGCCTCATTCGTGCGGGTTTGGCGGAAATTATCACCGATTCTCTGGCATTCCACCATTTCGGGTCTCTGCTGATACACACTCTCGGCCTTTACTTGGGCACACGAGAATGCCGTACCCGGTGCTAGGTTAGGCTGTTGACCGGATTCACGCAAGCGTGGTGCTTGGATACGCAAGGGGTTGGGTGGGGGACCTGGAGCGGGGCTCTTCTCCCGCAAACAGGGTGACGGTGAACGCAAGTGGGGATCAAAAATCTCCCCCATTTGGGGATCGTACTCAGAAACAGCAAGGTTCTGCTGGTAGTAGGGGATTATGGGGGCGGGCTTGTTGATGAGTGAGGGCGTAAATGGGCGCGGATGGGGAACCGGGGTCACGATTTGAGGTGGTGCCATGTGCACGTCCGCAGCACGATTGACCGTATCGATGCCATCTAGTGATTGAAAAGTCATGGTTATTGGACCAGATGTAGTCGCATAAGTCTCAGTATGTTCATGCTTGTCTGCCTGTCTGTCATGTGTAGCCTGGCCACTTCGCCCATTGATTGCTACGGGTTTGGCTACGTTCTGCGGTAGAGACTCCCGGCTGGCGTCAAAAAACGCCAGTGGGACATTCTCCTTCAGCTGTGGTGACACTGGCGGCAGTGTTGACTGCTGCGATGGTAGTTGCTTTATGTTTTTCTGATACACGGGTATGCTGTCTGGTTTATGGAGACTTGAGAAGCGCGACTGTCGCAGCACGAATGGATTTGGTGGTGGGAATGAGATGTGTCTCTCATGATCATCAACATAGGACTGACCTTGTTCGAAGGCAGGTGATACAGCTGCAATCAGTTTACGAGCTTCAGATCGAGATTCTGCTGACAAGGATTGATGGTAAACTTCTTGAGATGATTTTTGACAAACTTGTTTGGAAGATTGCTGACAAATTTGCTGTGAAGTCTTCTGGCAGACTTGTTGCGAAGACTGTTGGCAAATCTGTTGAGAAGCTTGCTGATAACTTTGCTGTTGTGTAGCCTGCTGACAGACTTGCTGCTGAGAAGCCTGCTGACAGACATGTTGCTGTGAAACCTGCTGACAGACTTGCTGCTGTGAAGTCTGCTGAGAAGCCTGTTGACAGACTTGTTGCTGTGAAACCTGCTGACAGACTTGCTGCTGTGAAGCCTGCTGAGAAGTCTGCTGCTGTGAAACTTGCTGACAAATCTGAGATTCTTGCATTGAGGTATCCTGAGAAGCACTAGTTAGGCATGAACTAATTTGCGATGAAGCCTGAGGTTGGAAGCCCTTAATAAGACTGTTTCCAGTCTTATCTTCTTTTACCGCCTTCGGATGAGCCAAGCCGTTTGAGTCAAAAATGACAGGAGTAAAAGGTCGCTCAGGAGCCACCGTCAGAGCAGTCCTTAGCGTCATCTTCTCCGTAGGACGCGGTAGGTCATCCAATTGGTAGCTGACCTCGTGCCCAAATGGAGAATATGGACGATCCGGTGCTGTGATCAGTGCCTCCAACATCAGCGACTTCCTCCCTGGAATTGTATCATCAGCCACAACCGTCATATCAATCGGTGGCGGGAAGTACGGTCTAGTTTCCTCAGGCAATGGTACTGGTTCTATTGTTGCCTTTGGCTCAAACTTTACACTTTTAATTGGAACTGTTGTTAGCAGGGACGACATGATGGTTCCTTCAGCTGGTTTCTCAACTAAAACATCAAGTGCAGGTAGGCTAATATTTTGGTATGATGTTGTTGCTGTACTTTGTGATGCATCAGCTTTGATGCAACTCTCCTCAATGGCTTCCTGTTTAACACTCACAATGTTGTAGGGGGTTTCAGGAGCTGTCTTTAGTGCTTTAACCATTGCACTTTCCCATTCCTGTGGGACAGTATTGGGTACACTTCCCTGAGGAAGAGGTTTCTGTTCAGGAACATCAATTGGCTGGAATTGTGTTGTTTGTTCCGCAACTTCGGCAACTTCCTGAACGTGTGCAGTGTCCTGATATTGATTCACTTCCTGGAATTCCCTTGACTCCTGTACCATGCTGGATTCCTGAACTGCACTTGATTGCATCTGAGTGGATTCTTGGGAGAAGCTTTCTTGTTGCGTTTCCGTTTTTTGTTCAGTTGGTAAAGCAAATTCCACATGTTTCCCCGTCTTCATGGGGGTGGGTGAAGGAGGTCTAGGTGTCAGTGATCGCATTCTCTCAACTAAGCAGGTTGTATCCAATGTATCAGCCAAGTATTGTGCTCCACGTGCTTCCGAAACAAATGACGATACCTCCGCAGAACAGATACTCTGCTTGTGATGCGGTATGGTTGCATAGTCAGTTTCATCTGAGTCAGCACTTTCGTAGATTGTATAGCTTGGCTGTGATGTTTGGGTGTGATACATTCGCATATGTGCTGCATCTTCGGATGTTGTTGTCGTTGCGCTTGTTGACGTGTAACTCTCTGAACCGCTTTCCATTTCAGCCACTTCAGCTACCCTGGAAACCTCCCTCTGCCCATAGCTCAACTCTGGAGCTGACTGACTTTGCTTCTCAAGCATTGGTTTAACAATAACGTGCTGCGTTTCAGGTGGTGGAACGTAGAGGGGTGTTGCTGTAGGGGTGGATGTTGCAATTTCTTGCGATGGTGGCCAAGAAAAGTGCACAGATGCGAGTTCATGGGAAATCTCATCGGGATGCCCACACTCTGGCCCCAAGTCTCCTTATGTCGTCGCATTGTACGACAGAGTGTTTTTTATTCGTGGTGAGTGTTTGTATTTTTAGAAAATAAATGAAGCATTTTTTTCACGAGAAGGGGGAAGGGTTTGGATTAAAGAGAAAACCAAAAGTATGCGCTTTAGTATAAGAAAAGCCAGCAAATGAAGCTCATTAGCATTAATAATTGCCTTATTTCTATAGCCTTAACTACCTGCCTACATTCTACGCATCTGTACGCTTCAATCAAAATTCATCACACGCACACACATATTGATGAGAGGATGGATTGGATGATGGGTGGTTGAAAGAAATGCTCACACATTACTTAATATACAATATTTTTACATGAAGATTAAGATCGAATAAAGTGCTGCTCGACTGAGGACAGAAAGCCAATTTTTATTGATATCAGAATGATTTATAATACAACAACTTTTTCTAATTCACCTTTTAGCCTCTTTTTTGCAACATTTTTGCATAAAGAATTTTTTTTCATAAATTTGCTAAATTTGTGGAAATTTCTACGTTGGGATCGTGATTTATTTGTTCCGGAAAATTAATAACAAATAATACAAAATGCAAATCCTACATTTTTTTTTACTATATATTTTGGCGATGAATGCAAGAAAAACTCAAAAAAAAATTGGACAGTGTTGGATGAAAAAAGAAAAGTGGAGATGAAAATGCATTTGAGAAAGCGCATCTTTTAGGCTTTTCGCTCAGAGAAAGGCACGTATTTGTCACTAAAAGCGCTTTCATTCGTCACACAATTACCGGTGGTGTTCAAATGAAATCCAGGTCTGAATGTGTTGAACCGCCCTAGGATATATGGGAATAAAAATCAGTTGAGTCTCAATCAAAAAACTGGCAAAAACCTCCCTCAAAATAATTTATTCCCGGGCTTAAAGCTTCTTTTTTGAGCTTTCTAAATGCAGAAGGATTTTTTTTAGCATCAAATTATTCCAAACAAATTGTGAGATATTTTGTGACAGCGATACTCTGCCTTAATAAATTGAAAGCCAATTTGAGATCATAGACTTGATTATCAAGCCAAAATTAATTGCTGAGAATTTATCAGATGGAGACAATTTTAGAGGTAGCCTCATCGTATTTTGCTTAATTGAGCGAGAGATAGGCATCTCTCATGGGCATTCCCACTCAATTGCTGGGAGAGGTGTTCATAAACCGAGAAAGGATTTTACCCAGTAAAAAGAAAGTCTAACAAACTTTGATCAATCATTGAGGTTAATATTGAGTCAAAAATTGGGTATTTTTTTTTTATTAACATTGACAGCAATTTTTCATTTTTATTTAAAACAAAGGGATGTAAAGATGAAAGTATGGAAAGAAAATTTAAGGGTATAACTGATTTAATTAATTAAACGATTGATACAGGATGTTTGAATCAATATTTGATCAATCTTGGGCTATTTATTTATTTATGGGAATAAAATTAACCGTTCATTCCATCAATTAATTGACAATTGACCTAATATTGAAGCAAGACAAATTCGTATCAGGGAGCAAAAATTGATCATTGATCAATAATTTAAAATTACTTATTACAAAAAATTAAAATCTGTAAGTTACACTCGGAAAAATTCATGTTCCTTAAAAAAAATAACACCAAAAATTGTAAATTCTTGTCAATGACGAATAATGTAGAAAAATAAATCTCTCCCCTTAGTACCACTGAGGAAGGCGTGGTGAAACGCCGAAAGCTTTGGGAAAGGATCCTTTTCTTTTAAACCCGCATCCCCATTTGACGCCCCCGGAAGGAGAAAATTACACCTAAAGAAAATTCTACAAAAATTACGTCAGAATTTCATTAATTAAAAAAAAACTTAATAATTTTAGCACAAATTGGGTAAATATTGAATAATCATTGAGTGAAAATTGTCTAAAGATTTCCATGATTGTAAAAAACTAATAACTACATTATTTGTTTCATTTTAGTTTATTTCTTAAATCAGTTAATCTAGTTTAATTTTTTTTATTTAAAATTTAATTTAATCCCCCCTAAAAAATTGATCAATATTTGATCAATCAATGCTCAAAATTTGAGTGGAAAGAATTGACTGAATATTTTTTTTCAAACAATTGGCTCAATATAAAAGCAATCTCTGAGCAATCAGATTTGTCCCTAAATTGGGTAATTTCTTGTCAATAGTTAATCAAAGTGTGAGCCAAATTTGATTTCAATAATTTGTTTACTGGGTAAATTTTTCCTAGAATTCTCCCATTGAGAAAATACTTGAACTTGAAATTAATCACGGGAAAATATTTGCATCTCATCTTGAAAAAAAATCTCAATTGGTTAGTTTCATTGAGGGCAACGCGTGGTCACTATTTATTTTGGCAAACCCCAAAGGACGCCACGGGTGATCATTTGCCGTGAGATTGAAAATTTCATTGCCAGAGCCCTCTTAATTGCCCATCCACGTGGTGTCGCACTCAATAAAAATCATTTGGCAGAGTATCATCGCGGTCATCACATTTTTTTTATTGCAGAATTTCGAAATTCTTCTTTTTGATGTTTGATGAATTGGGCAATTTCTTGTTGGGAAAAATTTCAACATGAGGGAACGAAATTTGAATGAATATTGAATGAGAAATGCAGATTGAACATTCACGCACTCGTAGGACATTCACACAATTCTCCTTTTTTGCTACTAACCTGGAGCAGCCGGTCCAACGTTGGCTCGTGGTAGTGTGGATGAGCCAAAAGTTGATGGTTTTGGAGCCTCAAAAGTCGACGGGGGCTTTGGTTGGCTCCATGCTGCAGCACTTGTTGGTGGCGGATAAATTGAGGGACTCTTGGGTCCAGCACTTGGGGGTGAAAGTGGAGCCGATGAGATGTTAAATGGCTTTGGGCCACTGATGTTTGTATTGATCTGCGGAATAAACATCATTTTAATTTTGGCTTCCATCTAATCGCTTTGAAGAAATTTTAATGATTTCTTTTTCTATAAAATCGTTCTTAGAGACATTTCATTTTCGTTAGTGAACGAACTAAAACATTTGAAACAACGGCGCATAAAGCATAAATCAGGAGAGAGGAAAAACTTACTTTGTAGTTAATATTCTTGCCTTTTCCAGGTGCTTGGACACTTCGAATGATCCCACCGCCAATGGTTTTGTAGACAAATTCCGAATTATGTGTCCCATTTTGCATCTTCTCATGCCCCACCATCACCATCCTTGTGCCCTCGTCTGGGGAATCACATTCACTGATGGTGTCAGTGAAGTCTGTCTCGAGGTAGGTCCTCCTGTGGCCGGGAGTGTCGTCTGATTGGCAATTCTTGAGAATGTTGTACACATTCTTGTGATTGATATCGGTGTCACTCATGGCGCTCCCGAGGCTGTTCTGCCTTGAATGGATTGGGGACACCCCAACTGACGCCATTGGCGACAATTTCTTCGGTGTCGACTCACACGAACTCAATGCTTGGGGCAACACACAGCTATTTGATGCAAAATTTGTCGCACAACTTAAATTAGTCTGCAAATTTTGGAAGCAACGCACATTTAGTCACCCGAGCGGACAACATTTTCATGGGGTTGGGGAATGGGGTTAAATAATGTTGGCGATTGTTGCATGTGAGGGTACATAAATAGTAGGAGGACCCACCCCCCGGAGGAAGGGGTCACATTGTTAGGTGACAAAAAGAGAGAGAATTTGAACACGGGAAGCGCAACAAATAGCAAATTTCAATGGTTATATAGCATGTGCAAATCAGGAGTTAATTGATGCCAAATTAGTCAACACACATGAGCACAACTTACATTGCTACCCGTCGACAGGGGAGATCCCAGCTGTGGTGCTCCATTCGTGGCACCAGCACCGGTTCCATGGTGCGTTGTGAGTGCAGCAGAAATGGTGCTAGCACTCAATTTTGTATTCCTGCAAGATAAACATTTGCCCTTTTCAGAATTATAATAATCACACCAAACACTTTGCACCTTTTAGATCCTAATTACAACACCATTTGACTTCTCGTTTGCATTGCATATATCCCTTTGTCCACCACATAGCATAATGTGCCCCATCATGAGCACGAGAGAGAGAGAGCAAGAACAATTTAACAAAAATAGCATAAAAGACAAGGTGTTCAAAAGAATGCATTTTGCACTACATATAGGAAAGTTTATTATACATATATTTATAAACTTCCTTTGATAAATACCTGTGAGAGCATTTAGAAACATTAATTAGTTTATGCAGTGACTTTTACATGAAATTGCAATCAAACGGGGGGCGAGTAATTAGCTTATAGAGACAGCATCAGACATACAACAACGCATGAATAACAAAATGTCGAACGAGGAGGTAGCAAATAATGCTAATATTGACGCTTGCCAATTTATTCATCTCAATTCCGGACTAAATAGCTTCCTGAACATCACGGAAATGCCATGTTAGGCTTAATTTCGACGAGAGATATAACACTGTTTAGAGTGAAAGTGTTTACATTTATAATTAAATGGGATATTCATCCACTCTGCCATTTTATATGTGTTGGGCGCATAGATTGAATTGAAAATTCTCTTTTTTTTTTGGGAGAGGGTTAGTTTTACTGGAATTTTCATGAGAAGGAGTTTCGTCTCTTAAGTACAGAAAGTTATAGTTTTTTTTACGATTTTTAAAAGAAAAACCAAGAAAATTCGTCTAATTGTTAAGATATTAATTAAAATTCCATTTTCTTACTTTTTCACCCCTTGCTGTATAGGAGCTTTTTAAGCTATAATTAGTTTAGGAACTATTAATTTAGTTAGAAAACTTTCTATTCTAAATTCAGAAAATTCTAAATTCATTCAAGAAAATCCTTCCACTTGGTGAAAAAATAAAAAGAACATAAAATAATGAATGTTGTTGCTTCTCATAAAATTCGTCTTCTGGCCTAAAATTACGGAGAGACACCAAAAAAAACACGAACAATTTTATTCTACAATTATCCCAAATACCGCAAATTACCATAAAAATGTCGTACTTTATTAGATTTAAATCTCTCCCACATTCGTCCTTTTTTTCATGCCATTTTCACAGATTTAAAAGAACGTATTTCTTTATTTAATTAACACCATCGTAAATTAGTAAATAGTCATCAACGCTCTGTAAGCCATAACTCGCTCCTTCTTCTTGAAAAAAAAAAGTCTTTTTTATTTCACAGAAATGTTTTTTTCTTGTGGGGGAGAAAAGCTCTGCAGAATTTAAATAATTCTCCTTTATAAAGAGGTGGAGTATATAACATGAAAACAAGGTCAACAAGCAAAACAGAGAACAAGAAAATGGTAAAGAAATCGCAAAAGTAAATCAAATGACACCGTCGCATTGCATGAAAGTCGCGGCATGAAATGATGGGAGTGATAAAATATCCACGGAGGTGTTTTATTTCCCATGAAGTGTGCCCCCGTAAAATTTTCCATCTTCCCTTTGGGGTCTAATGGTAAGGCGAGAATTGGATGAGGGGAGAGAGCTTTATTGCAGTGTAAGCTGTAAAAGTACCTCCCCGGACAAGTGCAATGAAATTTATCTCATGAACACACCCTGATATCACATTTTAATGGCTGCTTCTGTGTGCACTTTTTTTCCTCCATCGTTCTTTTGCAATTGAGATCCCGCACAGAGAAAAAACATTAATTTACCCACGAAAAAGATGTTGAGGATAAAATCATAAATAAATGGAAGTGTTGTTAAGTTGGCAAAATTTTGCAAATTTGAAGAAGTTTAATTTGTACGCGCGGGCGGCAACAAGTATCGGATTCAGTATAGAATGGCTTCGTCGAGAGTTCAGATGGTGCGGACATGGGGTTGATTGTACGTACATAGTTGGATTGTTGCATAGTGATAATGAAAGGTGATACTTACGGCTTAATTGGCACAGGTAGATAGCCCTCTGTACCAGGTGGTGGATTATTGAGGGCAGCCAATTTTGCATGGATATCACAATATAGTTTATTGTTAATGTTGAAATAGCCCTGATTCTTTAGCGGTGTACCACATGTGGCACACTTGAAGCAGTCAACGTGCAAATTCTTTTCCTTGATCCTCACAAAAACGCCTCTAAAACACACAGAACTTTTATAAATATTTTGAACAAAAACAAGGAGCTTTTGCGATATACACTTTTTGCATTAATTTGATTTATAGAATCGAGACCCAGAAATTTTTACAAGATCGTCCAGAAAAGGCAATTCTTAACCAAAATTCTTATTTTACACAAGAAATTCTAAAACTCTTCTTTTAAAATTTTAGACCATTTTACGCCCTATCAGTCAAAGAGAAATTTTTTTCCGAATGCCCTAAATTTAGTACAATGGAAAATCTGGGGAAAAATTAATAAGTATAGTATTAGTCAAAAATCCGATATTTTTCCGATTATTCCGAATATATTTTTTAAAATTCCGAATATAGGAATATTTTCCATTCAGATAAAAACCCCTTTTAACAAAATTTATAAATCAAATCATCGCTTGTATATCACCAAACAACCTTGTAACAAATAAAGATGCAAATAAATAAATGCTAACAAAATATAAAATATTATTCACAATCATTCCAGAACTCTTAAAGAACTTCAGAGCATTATCCACAAGCATTCACAAAGGAGGGGGGGGGATGTACATAGATAAACCAAGTACATGGGGTTTCTCAGGGGGCAGGGATTTATCAATGTCTGGGTGGCCAAAACGAGAAAGAAGAAAAAAAGAACATTTCCATAGCTTCTGGTCATAAAATTGCGTTGTAGAACAAATAAACTCGATGCTCTCTCTCCCCTTTTTGAGGTGAAAAATGATCCCATGGGCTCAACTTTGGCTCGCTTACTCTTGATATGAGGACACCGAGGCCGACGAATATGAGGTCTTCTCCTGCTGGGAGATTCCTTGGAGATTTATTGGATGGCTTGGTCGATGAGAAGCTCCCGGCGAGAGAAAGGGCGAAGTGCATGCTGCCTGACCACCAATTGCATGACTTGCCGTCCAATAGTAACTGGATTCACCGGCTTCCATATGTTGTGGAGCCCAAGCATTAGCATTTCATGGTGTTTCAAAAGGTTGGGGGGAGTTTACCAAAAGGGGGAGAAATTGCAGAAAAGAATTTATTGATTTTCATCTTCAATGCACTCTGCCAGGCTTTTGCCCCATTTGTATATGTACTCTCTACAGTTTAGTCCACTCCTGTGAGCTATTAACCACCCACCCCAAAATTGTCTGTTTGTGTTACATAAATTTTGAAAGGGGCGTCGGAGGGGGGGGGGTTGGATTGTGTATATGGCATTTTCATTTGAGTTTCCATGGGGTTGATACAAGGTGCCCCTATTTTGGGGAAGTTCAATGCAAATTTGTTGCATGGCAAATGCGATAATAAACTCTCTCAGGAATGCAATTTAACCCTAAAAGAGCTTTCAAGTAACTACATACATATAATGCAAATGGATACTCCACGTCTACATACATGTTTAGAACATTTTGCCACTTTAAAGTATTTTTTTCTTATTTTTTGTTTGAAAAAAAAAAATCATTTAGAGGCACCTTGTGCGGGGAAAAAAAGAGTTGTGTCGAGACCTTTCCTATGCGAGAGGGAGGGAATGAGGGAGGATATGATGAGAATTTGGTACCATCAGGCAGACTCCACATTCACACGGTTCGATGAATAAATTCCACTTTGCTGTGAATTGGATTTTGAAAATGGATTAAACTTACACAATGAGGCGCTCGCATTCAGCACAGATATTCTGGCCGGCTGGCAAACCACCCGTGTTGGGGGGTTTAGCTTGGGCCACAGGAGCGGTCACATGCTTTGTGACACCACCGCTTGGCGAGGATTGCTGATTGGATGACTGATATGGTGTAGGACTGAATGAGGACTCCTCTGGAATCATGTTCACATTGTCATGTACATCTTTATGTGTTCAATTGATTAATGATTTGAGAGCTCATTGACATTTTCCCGATATACAAAATCACATATAGGTATGTTTGTAGGCATTGTTGTGTGCACATAAATATTGCAAAGTGTTTTAACTTCTCACCTGGATCATTGGGATCATTTTCAGCTTCCTGCAACATTTTATACACTTCCGAATTGGCTGAATTGTAGATTCGCTCGTTCTTCTTGAAGTTTACTCTATTTTAAAATTTAATAAGAAAAAAAAAGAAATGGTTAAATTTTAAATTTGTTTTGGGGAATTTATTATATTTTTTCTTTTTGGTTATAGAACTAAGTGGACGTTAAACACAATTATCGCAATTAATAAAGTTATTCTTTCGGCAATTGTGTTAATTCATTGAGAGAGGAGATCTAAGTGGTCTAAAAGTTAATAAAAAAAAAACATCGGATGCTCAAAAAAAAAACCAGCGGGCCTATTAGCTGGTGTTCCACCTCGTGGTTTCCACCAACCATTTTTAAAATATTCATTAAAAAACTAATAAAAGTATTTATTTAATTAATTTTCATTTTGCAAAAAAGAATAAATAAAACCATAAGAATACGTAGACTTAAGTATCGTAAGTCTTTGACATTGAATTTTGACATTCAATTCAGAGCTTAATATATCTCATATCACAATTGACAAAAAGCAATAAAATATAATATCTTATCATTCGCATAAACATAATAAGGAAAAAAAATCACGCGTCAATTTACAATCTTCTTCGTCACTTGCAGCTATATTTGTCTATCAAAACAAACCCCACAAAATGATTATTTGAGCCATATAATTCGCTGTGCCATATGATCTTATTCACAGCAATTATTTCAATCCAAACAATTTTACGTAAATCCAAATAAAAATTTTAACGTTCATTCTGTGCGAAAAAAGAAGAAATAAATTGAGCTATAAGAAATGAACTCTCAAGCAGCTTCCTGTGAGAGTTTCCCCTCTCCGGAAGTGAGCCAAGAATAGGATATAAGCCCACTGGTATATATGGCCTCTTCTTCTTGGTTAAGTAATTGTGTTTAACGTTCACAACACACCACGATTAGGTGTTATGGTGTTTTAATGGGATGAGGGTGGTTGATAGAGAGCAAATGAAAAAGGAGGCAGAATGAGGGGGATCTATTTATCCTTTTTTGGTGTCTTGTATTCTGTGCTATTTTATTGCAAATTGACTGTACTGTTGCGGATTGTGCGTCCTCCCAGACCATCCTCTCTGTCTATAAATTCACAAATAATAGAAAGTGGAATTGGTGGTGGAGAAGAATGCTAACATTGGATGATCAGAGGGGTATGTAACGTACTATATATTGAAGAAAAATCCCCAGGAAAATCAATATTATATATAGAAAATTTATACGAGCTTTTGACATTGGAACTTTTATAAGTGACTGAAAGAGAGAATTTTTTTTTTAGAAAATTTTACCTATTTTATTTTCAAGAAAACACAGGAAAACTCATGTAAATATGTGAAATAGAATGTAATAAATACTCGGGGTAAGATAAGAAAATTAACGTTGAATTGGAAAATTTACTTTATTCAAAAGAAAAGCTCTAATTTTCACATTTAAAGACAGAAAAGAAGTAAAATATTTTCATAGATACAAAATCGACTCTATATACATATATGTAAGAAAAGTTTTTAAAAATATATAATCGGTAATATTTTACTATCTACGATGCCATATAGGTTAAATGAATATATAACAATACAATTTCATTTTATATTAATTTTTTAAAAAATCAGAATATTATTGAAAGAATTTGTTAAATGAAAATGAAAAAATGATAAAACTCAACAAAATGGAATGGAAAAAATATGAAAATTTAATGAATTCCGTTACACACCCCCTGCTGAAGCATCCCCATATTGCTTAACACTTTACGTGACTAATGCGAATGTGAAATATTATAATGGATTTTCAGGTATAGACCAAAAATCAACTCACCCGAGCACACCGCCAGCCAACACTTCCGCCTGAGCTGAGAGTGTTTCCGCAATGGTTTCATCGCTGTACATCCCAACGGGAGTGTTGTATTGCTTGTTGACAATACTCTTTACACCATCACCATTGACCTGCAAAGGGTAGATTGAAGTGAGCTTCATTAGGGACAGGCGAAACAGAAATTTTGGCATTTTTTTTTTCATTGACACTAACAGATGGAAGGTATGGCCGTGCTGAGCTGTTGTATCCACTACCAATATGAGAAACTTCCTGGGGCTTAGCTGCCAGGGATGTGTGTGTCACGGGAGCCACACTGCCACCGGATAGGACGGGTTGGGGTAGGGAGCCAGCGGGACTTACAGTGGGTCTCCACGTTGAACCACCCCGTTGAACGGAGATTTCAAAGTTATTCCCACCACGAACAACAGCATCTTGGGCATCCTTATGGCGCAAGTTGTACACATCCATGCCATTGACTTTAATGACGGCATCACCAGCTACGAGACCCGCATTGGCGGCTATACTTCCGCCAGCGACCTATATAGCACGAAACAAGCATTAAAATAAATATTTTATTTTTATATTTTTTATTACATAAATACAATTCAAAGGGATTTCCGGATTTTCCGCAAAATTGTGCTTTAAAATAATTTTTTCATCAGTTTAATTTTTTATTTAAAGTTTTTTTTTTTCAATTGGGATTATTTATTTATATAATGATTGGTATATAAAACAGAGGGTCAGCTGATAGTTTCCAATTTCCGATATAAAGAGCCAAAATCAATTTTAGATAAATTGAAGGTTAATGAATCTAAATTCAAAATAAACATAAATTCAGCGCATTACCACGAATTATAAATGAATGAATTCTTGTAAGAAAATTAGGAAAATAAGGGATTTCTTATAAGTATGAAACTTTAAGACTTTTATGAGCAATTTATGAGTTAAGAATGAAAAATAAATAAATTTCTTTGTAGATTTGTTAATCAGTCAAATATTCTTAAGATTTCACGTAAAAAATTCTAAAACTTTTCTATTAACTGACACCATTTTGTGAAAATAAAACTTTTTATGCCATATTTATCTACATTCAAAGTCAACAAAGTAAATTTGCCAAGCGTACCAAATATGCTACACAATGAATAAATCCGGATTAATATATTTTTATAGAAATTTCAAATTAAATAATGATCATAAAACCCATAATATGAATTTTATGATTAAATATTATAGGTAGATACCTATATAGAAAGTAAGAAAAATCTTCCGCTTTGAAGTTCCATAATCCGCCATACGACAATATTTTGAGCTTTAGGGAGACACATCCAATGATTTTGCTCGATACAGAGAAAATCCCATGCGGGGAGTTCTTTCTGTTGGGGGAATTTTCCTGCATCTTTTGCAAATGCTTCTGCCAAGTAAAATATGGCATTTGGGTTCGTTGACAAAGGCAAAGGGGGGCGCTTGAATGGGAAATCATGAGGCAAATTGAATTTTAATGCATAAACCCATAGTTGCAGCGTGTTGGTAAAGCTGAAAAGCCCTCGTCGTTGTACCCGCAACATTTTGATCTCAAATCATTTTGAGATTGTCTAACCCGCGCAAATATGGGTGTGTGCTCCGAGAAATGGCGAATAAGGAAATTAATGCAACAGCTATTAATTGTGCGATTATCTGTGCAACGTACATTGAGCTGTCATTAAATACCTTGTCAATTAATTATGTTGCAATTGGTGTGCAACCCAAGAGAAAGCCGACTCAGAGGTGAGAATCTGACAATACGCGATAGGAGCGGGTACTTTTTTCCTCTCCTTCGAAAACTTATAGAGGACTCATGGTGAGCTCCTGTTGTGCCATTGTGGGGCCATTGCCATCATTGCGTGTGGTTCTTCCGTAAGAAATTTGTGGGTTTTTGCACCCATTGGTTAAAAAAGAATATTCCCGATTCCACCCCATCGTGTTGAGAGAAGTAAAGAGTTATTTTTGAACACAAATGTTCGGAGGAGAATTTATTGGTGGATTTTTTTTTAGCTTCGTGTTAAATTCTTTATCAAGTCGCCCTCTTCCTCGCCAAATTCGCGACGAAATTTTTATTAAACTCTCATGTCATCTGCCTCCACACAAAATGTCCAGTCTACACAACTTTTTGGCACAGGGTTGGTATAATTTACGAGTTGAATATCATTTATAATAAATTACTTCTTTTACTTTGATTGATTTAAAGTTAGAATTTTGCCTGCCTACTTTATGAGATTTTCAATAGAAATTGGAATAAATTGAGAAAGTTAAAAAAAGACGTTTAGGGAAATTGATTGTAAACTATTGGCTGTATTCTTGACATTGATTACAATAAGTATCAAACAATTAGAGTAAAAATTGATTAAAGTCTTTGATATCTAAAAACGGCTTAAATCATAAAACTTTTAAAGAAGAATGAAACTAATGAAAAATAAACCAAAAACGTTAAAAACTAGATCCAAAAGAATTTTGTAATGTATTCACACAACCCTTTTACTCTTGAAATTCGTTACTTCTTTTTTACATCCAACCACCGATTCCACTTAATCTCCCCCCAAAGTGCATTTTGGTGCGAGATCAGTGGCCAAAGGATGGGTCATTTTCTTAAATGCGACACACCGTTAAGAGAGTGGTCTTGCGATCTTCCATGGTTTATTTAATGTTTCTGATATTTTTCACTTTTATTCACAATTTGCATGCGAGACAAACACACATCCACTCTAAATGGGTTTATTGTACGATCCATTCTGCAGCAATATTTATACATACTGCTTGAGGACGATGGCTGTTGTGTGTATATAATACAGCAGAAAAAAAAAGAATTCAGAAATAAGCCGCAAATTTCTTCTGGCGAAGATTTTAATTCTTGTTTACTACATGCTGTTTTTTTTTCTTTGGTGGACTTACCATGCCAAACACATATACGAGGATCATGTGGAGGATGTAAAAGGGAAGTATGGTTGCAAGTGGGACGACAATACAGGGAACGGGGGAAGGATGGTGCACCATATACATAATGTACATTTATAGAATATTAAATGAACTATAGTCGACTTTTAGAGTGATTCCACCAGGAGATAAATTTCATCTTGTGTGCGAATAAATAAATTTTCTTTTTATTGACAAAAAACACCCATAAAATGGCAATTCAAGGAAAACTTATGGAGCATAGAATTAGATGGCAGAAAAAAAGAAATCTCCCTCACTGCCATGGGCTTGTCAATTAATCATTTCAAATTAGTCCCATGGCGAGATACTGCTTAAATAATATTTTATGTCCGCGTATTTTATAATTATCACCCCCCAAAATGACTAATGAGCCAACACAAATAGACGGAAGAGAAGGTGGAACAAGAGTCAATAGTTAAAATTATTCATGTAATATTGCATAAGGCCAACATATGAGGTCTGGTATAAACATACGCGATGGAATTGATGACAAATGAGGCAATAATGGCATTATCATTTGCCAATGAACTATAATTGAATTAATTATTCAGCCAAAAGGAATCAACTCTCTTTGCCATTTAGACTATGATTTTATCGTCAAAGCGTCATGTTGTCTTGTGTCTATATATAGTTTTTCAAAATATAACCTAAAGTGGTTCTGAATTTAATTTGCTGAAAAATCATTTGGGCGTGTTTGGTATGTTGATTATAATACCTATTTGGCCTTTAAGAACTACATACAATACAATTGAATAAGGAAGTTAAGAATCTCTGGCACGAGACATTTAAGTTGCAATACAATAAAATTATAAATTAATTTTGCAAAATATTTAATTTTTATATTTAAAGTTAATTTTTAAGTTTTTTGAGTCATCTTGACGGTTTAACTCTCTTTAAATCCTTTCGTGAAAACTATCAACAGTTGCGTTAAAGCAAGGAGAAAGTTTTAGCATTGAGAAAATAATCTTCAGACATTAATTTGTACCAAAAACCTTAATGATTTATGTGACATTGAGACATTCAGATTCTCACAACAATATTGAATTTTCACACATACACAGAAAAATATTTTCATGAAAATTGCAAAATCATATTGGCAAGAAAACAGCATGACAATTGATGCAAAAATGTGTCCAATAAGTTTTATTTTATTGAAAGTAAAAACTCACAATTTGGCATTCAGCAAAATGCATCGAGACATGCTATGCGCAACATGAAAGATCAAAAGTTCTTGTGCTTCAGTGAACTCGCGGTGCACTCTCGCTGCTATGCAAATATTGATGTTTAGACATCCTCCACAGCGGGGTTTTTTTTCCTCTGCATTTGTTATCGCAAACTTCTTCACATGTTTAATTGGAGATTTATGGGGTGTCAAGATGGGAAAGTGGAGAAAAAAGAACGACACAAAAGCAAGAGATGAGAAAAGTTCTTCAATTGAGAGATTTTTCCTCGTATATAGAATGTTGAATTGAAAATAATAATAATAAAAAAGTAACTGACGACTTGTCGTGAATGCAAGAGAGATTTAATATTAATTTCTTGGCACAAATCCTCACAAAGTGCTTCGCGAGTAAACAGTGGTGTGGCGTCAGGCAATGAGCATCAAGTGCAAAAAGGAAAGAAATCCCCATCGTGCGAGATTGTTGCCACAATGTGTGTTTGTATCTCTCCATCGTGATTTTTTGAGGACACTCTCGCCACTTTTAACATTACACCGAGAGACGGTGTCGCGAAGAATTTTTGGCAAAGCAAATTGCAAGCAAACCTAAGAATAGACTGTGAGAAATTTTCCTTCGGGCCGTCGTCGAAAATTTTATACAATTCACAAGTTCCTCCTCCTTCTCTTCACCATGCGCCACAAATTGAAATCCATCGAATGTGAGAGATAGTTTAAAACATCATAGAGGAAGAGACTTTTCAAACAAGAGAAAATTCATTGAAAATTTTGTATATAGATGATCACGCCCAAAAATCAAAAACACATCAATCTCAGTGAAAATTTTAGCCCATTTGTTTGGGATAATTGGCATGAAGGAAGGAGAACACGCAAGAGATGCACCGCGATGGGATTTCGAAATCAATCACTTGACTATTTTGCGATAAAGCAGAGAAAATGGAGAAAATTATGTTTAAGAAAATCAAACCATAGTGAAATTTCTCAATAACAAAGCAGATGCACAAAAAATCTCTTTCCGTATCAATTTACATTTTTTATTTAAAAATCAGTATTTTTGTAAAAATATTTTTCTTTCAGTCTAAAGTGTTCACTTCTGAATTTTCTTAAGAGACAGAGAGTGAGAAATAGAAAGAAAGGGAAAAGGGTTCGGTAAAGAATAATTATTAAAATTGCACATAAAAATAAAATAAAGGATGTTAAACGTTTTAGACCAAAGGTCAAAGTAATTAAAGACACGTCAAATGATATGAATAAATGCGAAATGATTTCGGAACGCAAAAAGTTAAAATAAATCATAAAAATTAGAAAAGAAATGTCTGAGATTTGAATTAACGTCAAACGTTTAAAAGAGACTTTAAACGTTATTTAAAAAAAAAACGTTTGATACAAATAACGTAAAATCTTAGAAGAAATAAACACTAGAAAAGAAATGTCAAAGGATAGAAATGTCAAAGTATAAACGTCATACGATACAAAAGAAGCGTCAAATTTTACAAAAATAACTCAAAAAGCAAATAAAAAAATGATTTAAGAAAAAATGTTTATTCTAAAAGACTTTAGAAGATTCTAAAAAAAGATTCTAAAAGACTTTAGAATAAAGATCAGGAATGTTTCGAGGCTCATGCAAATTATGCAATAAATCCTGCATATTTCAGCATTAATAACTCTACAATTTTTATGGGTCATCGTGTGAATTGTGAAATATAATTACTTTCAATGGAATAATTGCACACAAAAAAGACTTGTGTTTACTAAACGATTGAGTGTGTTATGAATTTTATTTGAGTGTATTGATGGAATTGGCATGGTGCTGCATACCATACAAAATTCCGCTTCTGCACAATATGCAAATTAGCAAATTAAATGTTAAATTATTATCAGTTGATGCCAAAAAAAAGCCATTCACGTTCGCACACAGACAGTTCTCAAAAAAGAATTTTTACCCATTTTGTGTGGCATTGACATAGATTTGGTTTAGAATTAATATTTTCAAAGTGAGATGCTTCGCGGAGTTCAGTGAAGATTAGGCGCAAAGTGATTCACGTCCGAGGAATTTTCTCAGAGCAAGTTAAATGGGAGATTTGTGAGAAAATGTCGATATATTTTGGTCTTTTAGCGCTTCTCGTTTCATGTCGTATATATATAATTTAAAATCCGATTCCACTGACGTGCTGTTAATTTACTTGAGGTAAACAAAGAGATGGATTGGTGAAAAAATCGTCTGATCGCTGGATTTAATTGCACGGAGTAAATATTATTTTTTTTATTAATTTACAGTGAAGTCTGGCAGTAGTGCGTCTTTTATAATTCATGTTTTAACTAATATTGTTATTCTGGAAGACAATAAATTAAAAATTTCATTAATAGATCCCTTAAAATGTCGAGAAACGTACTTTGAGAAAAGAAAAATTCAAAACTATCGGTTAAAATGTGAAAATTGAAAAACGTTTCACTGCGAGGCAGCACTGTATTACCAAGATGGTTTCGGATGCGAGATTTTCGGTGTCATCTTGATGAAAATATTATTCAAATTGTGTCATCATCAACTGCAGAGTTTCACCGTGAAGTACACAATAATGATTGAAGGTGCATTAAAGTGAAAAGCAATTTCTGTTTAAGCTTATAAGTGGATAAGTTTCCGCAGTATAAAATTTTAATATACCTCACCGAAATGAGCAAAAAAAAAAGAAGTTCAAGAAGTTGGGCGTCAATGAAGATGAATTTCTCATCGTTGCTACATCCTCAATATTTTTACGAGCCTGTAGGATATATGACGGTATGACCTAGTTTCACGCCGCCCTTTCTGAACTTCTTGTTCTTTTCCACATCGTAAATCCAAAGATTGGTGCGCCCCGAGAAAGTGATCGCATGCGATGAACTCATTTCACGCGTACACCAAATAAAATTTCTTCGTGCGCACTAATGAATGCAATTCCTTATGAAAAGACGTACTCCAACATCAACACATTTCTTATGTACGTTGTCTTTTTTTTTGCCTTCCAATACCGCGCAAGTCAATTCTGTTTGCCAGACTCGCGTATTTTGCATCAATATAATTCACCTTCGCACGCTGGGATAAGATAAAAAACAAACACGACCAAAATTGAAAAGTAATCGCTAAAATTGTCTGCAAACATCAATATTTCACGACGATAATTACATATGCTGTGAAAATTACTCTTTTTTGCGCAATTCACCTCTTCATCTCGCAGCACATAAGTGCATCCGTTCAAGAAGTCGAATCGCAACTTTCCCTTCACCCATCCATTTGACGCATTTAATGCCAAGACACCTAATTGATATTTGATAGGTGGTCAACGGTGCAAAAAAAAAGAACGATAAATGATTGAACGCAATGGACACAAATTACATGTATGCTGATAATTGGAAAAATACCTCGCATGAATTTTTTCAATGATAGCTCATCATTTTTCGTGCTATATAATCATTGTAATTTTTGACCTAATGAAAACACTCTTGCAGATTAATTTTAGAAACGTGATCTTCAAGCGTCTTCGGCATCGCTGAAGTGTTGAAAAGGAATTTCATAACATGGGGATTTGGATAATTAGCCAGACTTATTGGATCGACACATATTTTCTCAAAATAGAGGGTTTTGTGGTTTTGAAATAAAATTAAGAGAAAAGAGTTTATTCGGTTCTATGTAAAAAACCGTGCAGAAAAAATTCAAACGAATAAATTCTATTAATTGGCAGCCCCTTGAAAATTCTCAGTGAACTTGTAAAAACCAGTGCAAGTTAATCCTAGCAATTAAGAAGACATTCATTTTCAACTTGATTTGATGAATATTTGGCAAATAGAGCTTAACAAGTTGACTGGGACGTTTATGGGTCAATTTATAAATGAAGTTATTTGATTAAGACATTCCATTGCACCGAGATACACATACTTTCTTCCTTATTTATAATTCTTACGTTCTTTTTACGTCAATTTCCTATTGCAAAATGCACCGGAAATAGCTTTGAAAAATTCTCTATACATGCGTTTTTGTTTATTTTGGTAATAAATCCCTTTTTTTTGGTCACAAATTTATGCTCAATGAGCTCAAAGTTATGGAAAATTTTTAATATAACTTCTTATTTTTTTATTAATTCCAATTTCTTCGTATTTTATAGCACAATCAGCTGGTGTCACATCGGAAAGACCCACAATGGTGTAATTTATCAGAAGCGATAAGAGGAATTAACGAACAATTTGGGGTTAGTGTGTGACTCACCTTTTGAACAACAAGCGGAGTTCCAAAATCCTTTCCACCTTGCAGTCGGAAACCCCACGGTTGGGCATCGCTTCTACTGAGCCTGACAGTGACTAATTGAGCCATTTGTTGGTCTGCAATGGACAAAAAGATAAATCTCCAATTACTCTTGAGCCTCCCAAAAAAAACGAAGAAGAGGTAAAACTATGCGATGAAAATTGAAACTAGATTAATGCTAAAGACAAATAAACACTTCAACGCCATGTCTATGGAATTCTTTTCTTCTCCAAAAAAATCTCAAAAGCAAATTGAGAGTGATAGCAGTGTTGAACGTGAAACAGATAAATCCGCTATCCGCTAAGTTGTAAATTTATTATTATAAGAATTTTTTTTTCAACATATTGGACTCAATCGTGTTTGGGAATTTTGTTGAGAATGGGCAGAGAATGAGGGAAAAATAAAAATGTTGATCCCACAGAGTGTTGTCTTTTAGGAGAGAACACCCAGTATCACAAAAATATAGTAGAGTGTCGGTAGGTCAAAATGAGTTACATGAAGTATTGATTCTTTTGTTGTACATTCACTTATAGGAAGTCAATCATAACGCGTCCAGTTATTAGAGTTGGTATACCACAACGCGGATGGGTCAGTCTATGCGTTGTAATTTAATTTGTGAGTAGTATTAGTAGGCAAAGTCGATTTTTTGTAAAATTAAGCAATTTGACAGATTAAAATGCTTATATCTTAAGTTCTATTAGACCTACAGAAATTTCTTGACTAGTTATGGAAAGCTATTAAAATAAGCTATAATCTGATGTATATTGCGATACATTTCAAGGTCACCTCCAGAACACAAAATGGCGGATTTTTGTTCTACCAAAACAGTTTTTTGCACTTTTCGTCCACAAGGAATGGTTCTAAAGATTTCTGATGTTTCGGAAAGTTATAGAGTTTTGCAAAACCTTTAATTTGATACCAAATTGAGCAAAATCGGACAGACCGTTCAAGAGATATGGCTCTTAGAACTTTTCAAATTCAAGAATTTTTCAAATGGCTATATCTTCTAAACGGAGACATAGATTTTCTTCATTTTCGGACTGATGATAGATATTGAGTCAGGCTACAACATATCAAAATTTAAAAGAAATCTATAACAGATGTTCGGAGATATAGCCCCTTAAAGTTAGGCAATTTTTGTTTTCGATTTTAGCGCCTCTTGCGGATGTTTTTAAAACTTGGAATGTTCTAGAATGTTGTAGGGCTTCTCAATACCTTTCATTTGATACCAAGATGGTCAAAATCGGTCAAGCCGTTCTCGAGTTATATTGAAAAAACACTTTTTGCTTTAGGCCGCTATATTTGCTAAACCGCTTGACCGATTTTGAAGTATGATTTGTTGATGAAAACATCTCACTGAGCACTACAACATACTAAAATTTCAGACCTCTAGCTATAAGGGAAGTGGTTAACGGTATTCCAAAATGGCGGACGGCGGCCATTTTGAATTTTGAAAATGTGAAAAAATGAAATTTTACACCCACATTTCTATAGAAAACTTCAAACCGGAAGTCTCTATCTGTTACCGTTCTTAAGATATAAGGCAAAGTTTGGGCGACCGGCAGGACGGCCGGCCGGCAGGACGGCCGGCCGGCCGGATCAAAAATTTTCCACCACCATTTTCGTAATGTGGGATATCTAAAACGTGCTTATACTAAGTTTGAGCCCGATCTGAGGTGGTCGGTTTTTCCGATGATTACAATACTTGGTATGCCACGATTGTGGTATACCAACTAATAGAGACACTAAAGGTCATTAGTAGGTGTTCAAGTAAACAGAGAGCGAAAATGTGAAAAACACAGAAGAAAAACCGAGAAATATATATTTTTAATTTTTTCGTATAGGTATTATTTGTTTTAAATTTTCGCCAATTTTCGCATTTCTTTAAAAAAAATTCTAGATCATAAGCTATTCAAGCGGTTAAGTAGGGATTAGCAATTAACAGCTTTTAACAATTTTTTAGGCAATGTTTTTAATGTTTAATAATTCTTTTTTCAATATTTGACAGAAATTTTCTAACGTTTAACGTTGATTCTAATATTAACATTAATATTCTACGCCACAGAAGTGAAAGAAGATTAATTTCATTTTTTTTTCTATACTTATAAGAACATGAACGTACCCGTTAAAAAAATTCTTTGTATACCCAAGAAAACCCAAACAAAAACCCGATGATCTAATCGATTGATTGATTCACAATAGCAGTTACTTATATTCTCCGAAAAATAAACATCATAGCCAAAAAGACTATATGGCCATATATGATACAAAGAGAGGCGTAGAAAAGCACCTAAATCGGCAATGCATTTGCTTGGTATGGTATATTTATTTTGCTGTTATGGAAAAAGAGAAACATTCCTTGGAATTTTTGTAAAAATTCTCTTGAAAATTAATGACATTATAATGAAATGTGACAGCATCACATGAGGAAATCCAAAAGTGACGACGCTAAAAGGCCATACGCGACACAGTAAAAATTTTTAAAACTTTCATCAATTTGCGGTTTTACCTAATGACTCACTGAGAGTGAACGATAAAATGTAACCGGAAACGTAAATGGTATTATTTTACATTGCTCCAACATTTGCATATTGCCTTCATTCAACATAACACAAAATGCAATTTGTTTGGAACAATTTTATGTCAGAACTCGCCTCGAATCGCATGGTGTTTGGTACAATTGAACCCACATTGTTAGTGAAATTTAATTAGTCGCTTTGGTGAGATAAAAGAATTACTCGCACTGTGTTGGCGATAAAGCTTTAATTTTTCATTTTTTTCCACTCTGCTATTTTAGGATCATATTCTGGTATTCGCCACAGTGTAAATTTTTTTTCTTCAAAGATTTTATTTTAGAGAGATGCAATCTAATTAAGGGATCAAATTATGCTCATTTAAACGAAAGAAAGCATCAATGGTTTTCTTTGTTGTTAATTTGCACATTTTTCTTTGTGAAATTTTAAAGCAATAAAAAAGTTGAACAAGAAAATCTTCCATTAAGAATTTCTCTTAGAAGCGACCATGCGATTTGTCACACTGACCACATGCGGTCTGAGGTGACGCAGTAAAACCTCATTGACACAGAATCTCCATGTCTGCATGATAAAACTCTCCCCACAAAGTAGTTTTCTCGCCTCACTATTTATGATTCTATATGCTAAATGAACTTCAAAGCAATATCCCAGAAGTTGTGCGACATTCGCGATCTTGAACGGTCCTCCATGATGGTCTCTATTTTGAGAATCTCGCACACGCAATATTGCAAGTTATATTGAAACACAAAACCAAGTCACTTTCCTCAGTGGGGAGTGCGGTGTTAGACACATCTAACGATCTAACAGTGATAAAAATCAGTGTTGGAAGCATAAAGTGGGAATTATGTAAGGTGATGGGAAGGTGATTTTTGAGGTTTAAGGTTAAGCAAACAATAAATGGTATCACATACCTACAATCAAGGGGTTTATATAAAAATTGAAAAGAAAATTTAGAAAAGAATATATTCGATTTGGATAAATTTAGTTCTAAATTTAGAACTTAAATTTTGATAATAAAAAGAGAAAAAATCTATGGTAAAGAGCAAGAACGTTTTGAACCTTAAAAAATTTAATTATTGAAATTCCAAGAATTCTACTAGAGAAGGTTAAATAATCTATTAATAAAAAAAAACTAATACAGTGCAAGAAAGTCAAAAATATATCTTGAAAATAAATAAAATCCAAAAGACTGTGAATTCTTAGCACAATTGGCTCATTTTTGAGGCTAGAATCATGAAAATTCGCACAAATACTTCTTAAACAATTCTATGATAACATGGTCCATGTTCTTTTTTTTATTTTTTTTTAATCCAAATTTAAGTCAAGTTATAAAAAATTTGTTTCATAAATAAAACCCGCTTTGTTTAAAGATTTTTAATCATAAAGCTTTAATGTTTTTGAATTAATTGATCTAAATTTTAATTTAAAAAAAATATGGTATGAAGGCCATTGATCAGTATTCTAAGAATCTTCTAAGTATTCGAATTAATTTCCTTGTCTCTAGCTTAATAAATTAGTTCTACTAAGACTTCTGATTAAAAATTATTCAAAGAATCTTCAATGATCTTACGTTAAAATCACATTAAAAAATAAGTTTCATTAGAAATTTGAAAAATTCCAAGAATTCCATGGAAGAAGATACAATCTATTAATAAAAAAATATAAGAAAAACAAAAATATCTCTAGAAAAGTAATAAAATTCAAAACCCTAGTCAAGGTCCTGTTCCTTAAAACAAATTCTAATAATAAAATCCAATAGATTTAGCTACGTATGTATATGTACAAAAAACATACTCATCACACACAGTATAAAAATCTCAGCGAGTGGATATTTTTGCAAAGCAAAAAATGCCTCACTGGGAAGAAATAAAAAGCCGGCAACTAATTCCATGATGATTTTCACAGAGAATATTATTGTTAAATCTCGGTGGTATCCACCACTTGAATTATGACATTGAATGCTTCATAAATAATTTCCACAAATAAAAATCATCCAAGTGATGGAGGAGCATTCACAGAGTAAAAACATTCCGAATGTTTTTGCGCGACTTCTTCCATATAGGTAGGTACCCTTTTAATCCACATCACAGAGGCATTAATTGGTGTGGTGTTCTCGGATGATGTTGCACAAAGAGATCCACTTTTTTAATGGTCAAACTGATGGAATTTTTGCTTGAAAAATCATAAAACACTCCATTGACAAATTAACGGACGTGGAAGCATCTTTTCTCGCTCTGGGATGCGATCACCAAAAATAATGGTTCAGAGGGTAAATTTATGGCGCATCGTGCCCAAATGGATAGGCCAAAGAGACAAGGTGTTGTATTTATGAAGGTATGACTCATCCGTGGCATCTCCGGAGGTTATTGATTTTTTTTTCTTCAAACTTCTCCATTCCATTAGGTCAGATAGGGTGGAATATTTCTTTTCTTCTATTCGGTAGCATCATATACATACATACAGGGAAGAAGAGAGATGTTTTGTCGCCTAGAGAATGGCTTTGCCCATTGAGACTGAGTTGGACCCCGGCAAAAAAAAGAACGAACCCAAAGATTATGGAGAAAAAAAAAGAATTAAGAAAAAAAGCGGCCGGTAAGGAATGTAATAATGAAATCAGCGATGCAAGACGAGAATCTTGGAACGGAAGATTGAGATTACGGAGCCGACACAGGAGGGAACAGCAGGGAAGGGTAGGACAAAACGTAAAATTGCAAGACACTTTTGCGTGTATGATGAGAGTGAATTACAAACAGTGATGGGGTTATACCTTCCCGCCAATACCTCTCCACCCACCGCAGCATAAAAACGTTTTTAGCGTACAATGTAGCGTCTGCGGTGTCAAGGACATGGGAATAGAAACACACACCTGTTGTCTCTGACTGGCAAAAAAAAAAGAAGAGAAAAAAGTTATGCTCTGAAGACACAGAGAATTTGATGCGATTTTGAAGTTCTTCAGTTTTTTTTTTCTGTCAAAGAGTTGCTTCTTTCAGCATATTTTTCCCCCGGCAGGGCATATAGGCAGCAATTGTACGAAGCAGTCCACGGACTCGGGAGAAAATTGATCAAGAAGGCAGCTCACAGAATTAAATGAACAGAGTGGTACCGTGCGGACGATTTACGAAAATAAAACACCACAATATTGGGGATAAAATTAGACGTTACGCCATTTTCATCTGTTGCCTCACAAAACTTTTCACTCCGTGGTCACACACTCAGCATAAATATTCCCGCAAATACTCATCGCGACCTGATAAGATTTGCTTTTGTTGCAAAAACTCTTAGCCGAAATTTTGTACATTTTTCACGTCTTTTGAATAATTTTTATGCTGCTGCGCAAGTTGATTTGACTTTTGAAAGCATAAAAGAAAAGAATTGTGGTTTCAGGTAAAATTAGACAAATGCACCTGACCTTGGGTAAAAGGAATGCATTGCCCAATGATCAATATATTTAGAAGAAATAGACAAAATGAGAGAATCTGGTTAAGATGAAAAATTTAAATTGAAAAACTGCACATTTGTCCTTTAAATTGCTAAACAAAATTTCTTATTTAAGGTCAATTCATTGGTCAATTCTATTAAAAAAAAAAATTTCCTAAAATTCGTGATCTGTGTAAGAATTCTTTGGTATTTCATAAAAAAAGAGAATTATAAGATTTGTAAAAACCTCAAATAAATACTTTACATTACTTAAGACGTTTATAATAAAAGAAAAGTTAAAGGATATCTTGCTCTTGTAGAACGGAAGAGAGAGAAGATGAAAATTATTTTGCGTTATTAAATTTTAAATTAAACATTTACAAGATTTCTTTGCAATTAATAATTTATTTTACCGATTTTACTCAAAATACTTGGTAATTAAATTATTTTCTAATTAATAGTTTAAAATTAAATACATTAAATTGATGAATTATTTATTTTCTTATATATTCGTACCTATAATAAAATCATGTTATGAGGAAAAATATATGTAGGTAGGTATACCAAATAAAATATAGTTTTATCACGATTTTCTTATATATTTTTTTCTCCTTAGGTATTAAAAGTATTTATATAGAAAATTATTATTTTATAAGAATTCTTTAGAGGTATGTATGTATATAATTCTCCAAACAATGAAACATTTCAATTTTAATGACTAGAACTAAAGATATCGTGCTTAGAACAATAATTTTTCAAATCGTTTTAACTTCTAAACAATGACATAAAAATATTTCTATCGGCGAAGTAAGGCTTGAAAAAAAAATAAAAATTAATTTTAACTAATAAAAAAGGCTTTATATCAGTCAGATTGATAAAATAATTGAGCATATTTCCAATTATGTTTAGTATGACCATAATACTAATTTAATGCTAGTCACGTTACTACCGATCCTCGCTGTAAACATGAAATGGTTGATTTTTCTTTACAGTGTTAAGAGCCGTTTGCAGTAATCAAGAGGATCAAACAAATCCTTTGAAAAAATAAAAAAAAAACTATATTTCTTCGCTATTCTACTATGTAGTTAGAACTTAAAATAGAATTATTTTTAAAACATTTATTTTTCATTAAATCAATAAATAAATATTTTAATTAATAATCTTTAACCCTTTAAATTTGTTTGTCCAGCATTGGCAATGCAAATCCGGGTCAGACAATCAGACGACCGCGTCTGCTAAACTCCAACTTCTCAAAACCCAAATCTCACGCATCAGCGACCGCAATTAGGGGGGAATTGCACCGTGTTGCATCGCGAGACACTCTCGCATGGTAAATCGATCGATGTTGAACAGAAATTGACCTAGAAATTTTGTGCACATTGCCATTCTCGTGAGGAGAATTTAAATACAAAATGGAATTCTGTATTTGGAGTATATAATACACACCGCATTGAAGATCAAAGAGCAACGTATGTGAAACATTGCGCGACAGTGTTTTGGTAATATGATCCACCACGATGGGTAAGTTTTCATTTTCTTTATGAGTCAGAAATTTCATTTTCATCTCAGGCATTTTAATTGGAAATATGCAGAGAACTTTTAAATATTATTATAGTACCGGGAAGGCTAAAAGACGGAGAAATCTGACGCTCGTTGTGTGGTGAGGAAGTTGACGAATTTGCTTAAACAGTGTGACTCATGGAAGAATTGAGATGGGGATTTAATTTGCAAATTCGATTTGGGCACAGTGTGCATTGTAAAATATGCTGCTGCATAAGATTAATTCTCACCCTGCAAGACATACATATGTATATAGTGTGGTGTGTGCAGCACATATTCACGATGAAGAAACATTCTTGAGACGATGTTACGTTATTTATATAACAGTGTGGTGTCCTTTTTGCAAAACCGAAAATTTTCCTCGCAAATGTGCAATATATGTGTACAATATTTGCAATTCAAACGAGAAGACTAAAGAAAATGCATGAAGATGAAGCAAAAGATTTGTCTCTCACCTTGAATTCTCCTGATGTGCACCGAATGATTTTCTTCAATGAATCTTCAAGAACGGCGCAGAGTCGATCGTGGTGTACTCCCTAATGGCTATTTAAACTCGCAGAGTCGATCGTATTATTTTTTTTCTGTATGCTGCTACTTCCACTTTCGTTTTGCAAAATAGAACCTCTTTTTTTTCTCTCTCTGTGTACTCCTTCTCTCTACTTCACCTCTTCACACACAATACACTGTGCTGAAAGCCAGCAAATGATGCACTGATAAACCGAATGGCGGGTGGTTGAGGACACACACTGAAAAGTAGAACTTGTTGGTTTACAATAAAACACACAAGTTATGATGAGAAAGAAAGAAAAAAAGAACTACACTGTGTGATGTGAAAATTCTCCAACTTCGTCCCGGACAAACGCAGGCAAAAGACAAGAAAATTTCGCGGTGGAAATGGGATGGTCGGAAGGAAAAACTTATATAAAAAAACCGTTCAATTGGAAAACTTTTATCGTTGCGCACGAAGGCACGAAAAGTGTGGGTTGTAGCACTGTGTTGGATTTTTGACGAAAATTTTCGCTAATTCTTATTTTTAGAACTCTTAAGAAACCTGATCAGCTCGCGTGACGCAACGCGCGGCTTTCCCTTCAGGCGCAAAGCTCACCCAAAACACAACGCGGGATTTTCCCACTCAACGTCCGACTTGGTCGACTTGCGAACCTCGAATGATCGTCCCAAGTCAGTGCCGTCGATCTCACAACAGCGCACCGTGGCCACTTGAGTCTCGCATGTGCGCACACACTGCCACATAAGATAAGTCGCCAGGCTATAAAGTTTGACCAACAGCAAGTGTGTGATTTTTTTATACTGGTAGTGGTGGTAGTAGATGAGCTTTTGAGCTTTTTGATCACACACATACTTTGATTGTATAAAATTTACCTATCTTTACTGATAAGCTTTTATCTTTTAATTTCAAAGTATCCTATACAAAATGAAAAATCACTAAAACTCCTAACAATTATAAGAGCTTTGAATTAACCCTTTCACGAATATTAAAGGATCGCACAGAAACCAGCAAAAAACATTTTAATAACAATTAATTATTTATTTTTCAGCCAATGAAGCTTAAAAATATGTCTTGTTTATCGTTGCTTCATTTCATATTACACTTAAAAATCAATAATATAAAATAAGCAAAAAATGCTTTTTATAGTTCTTAAATCAGACTTAATTACGCTTGAATCAGACTTAAGTTTTTAAGCAAGATTAAAATTTTCTTAAATTAGGAAAAAGTTTATAAATTAGAAATTGTTTTGGAGTCGACGTAATGTATGATGGAAATTAGGTTTAGGTTTTTTTAGGATTAGGCTTTCTTTATGTAGATCCAGCTGAATGCATAGCGTGACATTAACAAACTTAAGCCAGGCCTTAATTTTGACTTTAAAATTGAGGCCTGACCTAAGAAATGGACTAAGGCAGATTATTAATGAATTTTACCTTCCATTGTATCGTACAGGTGCGTGTTCATCTCTTAGTTTTTAATTATTACGCTTTCATAGGCTTCATTCTCTAACAGGTAGAAACTCGCGTGATAAACTTCCGAAAGCTTTAGAGCTTAGAAAGAAAACGCGGGAAAATCTTGCGGAAGTTTATCACAGGATTATTTTCTTACTTAGGAAATTAATCCACTACTATGAAATTATTCCTGTTTTACCCCCGCACAGTTTACAGGAGTTTATCACCTGAGTTTTTCCCTTTAGATTTAGATACCTACATATAGGCCCTTAGCTTTGTCAGAGCATAAGAAAATTAATTTGAAAAATTTAAAAAGGATTTTTAAAAAAAATGTTGAAAAGAAGAAAAATTATACAAAAAAAATATATAGGAAAACCCCGTGAAAATGTGCTCAGAACGTATTGAGCTTGCAATTGAGTTAGTTTTCAACCTCTAACACGTACCGCCATCTATGTCTTGGCAGGTTAAAGATTTTGAATGACTTCTTGAGCTGATAAATCCACACAAATCGACTCGATTCACTGCCTTAATGTTCAATGCACCCCAACGGGTCTCCCCTTCATCTCCTCACACCCACATGACCCGATTGTAGGTGCGACAGGCAGTTGGTGGGTGAGTGAGATTAATCTCCCTGTGACAAATGCAATAGAGCTGGAGGTGAACGGAATGCTATCGGCAGAGCGAGAAATGGAAATATTTGCCAAGTCACAAAATGTACTACATACGTGCGATAAGGTAGGTTTGTTTGGGAAGAAAAAAAATTTACAACCGTGCATGGTGCATGCAATTGCTGCAATTGAGCGTATTTTTGGGGCAAAATGATGAGGTGCTGATGGCCTGCCTTGGAGAGTCTGTGCTCTGCAGCATGTTGAGATAGGAAGGTAGGTGCGATGGCCATTTGAAATGTTTATGCAGTCGGGGTGGCGGAATGCGAGGAATGCCGCGCGAGGAGGAATCATCTGTTCCAACATTCGGCCATCTCTATCGGTCCAATGGGGTAAGATGGGGAACTGGGCTAGCGATTACGCGTCCATCGCGTCGGGATGCAGACGCGGGTTGCCAGCTGCGGCGCGGCCCGAGTCGTCGGTGTGTGTGGTGTAAAAGCCACCGAATTAGGTTACCGATGGGATGCCTTTGGATGGATGAGTGAGAGACACACACCAGCATGGTGTGCGAGGTGAAGGTGCGTTGCTAGTTCGACGGCGGTTTGACCAACGGGGCGTCGGCGCCGTCAATATCGATTGCGTGCGCGCGCACGGCCGTCACGCCATCTAGCTCCATACAGTTTTGGTGGCGAACGGTTGGGGGCTACTGTGTAAAAAATCTGAAGGGATCGGCATCTCGCAATGCGCACCGTGTTTCGAGTGTGAATGAAAAGTTTGACGGACCTTTAAGGCAAAACCGTCCTCTAAAAATTATTTGTGCTAACGTGTGTTGCACCGAGTGGGCTCCACTCCAACGAAACCCCATCGGCCTCGGTTGCCTGATTTGCCTGTGCGAAAAGTTCCGCGGCGCGCAAAGTGCTTGATTTTCTACCCTTTCGGAGTGTTGGCTTCGCCCCATTTTTTTCCACCTAGCCGTGTTGGTTGTTTGTCGACATTACATTTGGTAGGCAATTTAAGGGGACGGAAATTGCATTGAGAAAGTGCTGTGAAGAAAATAAGTGTGTATGGTGATGTGTCCATTCAAGATGGCTGCGCGGTCTATACATGCCAGCAATACCGTCGTACATCTTGGTGCCCAAACGCCAGTTGGCAACTCGGGTAGTGGGGACGACGGTTGCACGTCGCCCAACCATTAAGCACCAACACGGTACAGGGAGAACCCGGACGCGGCGGGCAGGACGGTGAAGGATGGGGCCATGAGCCCGAGCCCCGAAGTCATCAGGAGTCGCAAGTGCGTCTCAAGCGGGCCTGCACCATGCTAGCGCCGCCGAACCCGAGGTCAATATGCGGCCAGGACCCGGGCTGGTCGTGATGGCGCTTGCGTTTATTTCGGGGGCTCGGCGAGGCACCACACAGCAGCTAAACAGTCCCAGTCTTGCGGGCAAGTTGGGCAAAGGTGAAGACGACGGCACAGGGGCCCTCTCACGGATCAACCCCTGGCTGTCTGCTTGCGACCTGGCGCAACCCAACTCAGCACCGGATCTTCAGGTACATCAGCATCTTACTCCAACAACCATTGAATACCACACAACCCCCCAACTCCCCATCTGACCAGACCGTCTCATCTCCTTCCTCTTCTTCTTCTTCTCTATAATATTCTCACCCCGAGAACCCATCAATTCTTTTTCCAATCCTCTATTCTACATCTGTGCCTCATGTGTTGGTGTATGTGTAATAGGCATACATATATTATGTATGTGTGTGTCTGTGTCTGTGTCTCACAGAGGTGTGAGGTGATGAGGGAAGAAAAATGGCCACCGGCAGCGATTTTCCTTCTTTCCAACATCATCCGTCAAATGACAAAAAGAAATTTCCCACCCCGTTCCCATCACCACCACCTCTCCTCCCGCAGAAAGGAGGAAAGTAGAACTGGTTGAAAACCACCCCGAAACTATGGTCGGCGGTGTAGGTTTCTGAATCGTAGCCAAAGCAAAAAAAATGGAAAAAGTAGAACATGCAGTGGGTGAGACAGGTGAAGTGAAATACTTGGAGTCTTTCGGGGTAGGGCACGATCAGCACGATTGAGAATTTCGGGGGTTGTGAAACATTGAGAAAAGCGAAAACTGTTATATATTTTTCCACCAGAGTCAAAATCATAGCATGGGCAGGGAATTTTTCAAGAGTCTCAATTAGCTTGGAGTTTTACTACCACCCACTCAGCACTCTCCCAGCAGTTCCTTCCCCACACCCCATTAGCAGCTTGTGCCCAGGCGTGCGTTATGTGAGGGATGGGTCAACCTATGCATGGTGACAATCAATCCCCATTCCTACATTGACTCGAAGGAACATTGTACGTACAGTACACCCCCATTGCGCCACCCCCACACCAACCCTGATAGAGCAGTATTAATTGATATTAGAATTGGATACTGGTGTGTGTCGCCATGATTTCATTTTATTCCATTAATGTGTTACTGATTGTGGTTATTCAATAGAAAATATCGATTTTTCGCTCTTGTGTTATGTCTGTCGCGTATGGCAATAGTGGATGGGTAAATACACCTAAATGGCACACGCCAAAAAGCGCGACAGAAGACATCATATCACTGTAGCACCAACCACCCTATCCCGTTGGAGTGAACGAGGCCGTCTCACTGGCATTTTCCACCATTCTCAAACAATACCTACATGTATATTTTTTGCCTTCCACTCGAGGAATTTTCCTACAACTTTCACAAATCAATAGCAAAATTGCATTAAACTTCCTGCCCAACATGAGTTTATTTTTTTGTGTGTGCTCCTTGAAGGCCTTCACCCTCTGCGGCACACACAAATGAAATTTCATCGATTCACCACATACTGTCATTTAGGGGTGGACAGGCGAGGGGGGTTGATGATGCAAAAAAAAATTATCACAAACTTTCTCTCTTCAGAGATTTTTTTTTTACTTGCGGAGGGTGGTTATACCTTTGCCCTCCACCATGGTACAAAAGCACACCCCAAAATGACCCAAAATTGACCCCTCTACCACTTTATTTCAAAAAGTCACTGCTTGACTTTTCACAACCAAACACGGTGTATTTTCTTTCCATTAGAAAATGTGGGTGGGGACGCCTGGTCATCTGTTTCAATTCGCTTTATTTCACATTTTCAACCCCTTTCTGGGGATGCGTGAACGCGCACCCCGAACCATACATGGTGAGAGCTTTTCAGCAAGAACGAAAAATTCAATATGTAGATGAAAATGTTTGATTCCTTTTGCTCCTTTTTTTTCACAATAATATTCCTCTTTTACTATTATTTTTATTGCATGTTATTGTTCCCTTCAGTGGCATGTTCGGTGACTTCCACGAAAATCACCCCTTGTAAAATTTCATGAAAGCTCACGTGAAACTTTCACTGAAAAGATTATAATTTTCCAGAAAGTGAAAGTAAAAGCGTAAATAAGATTAAAACTATAAGTCGTACTTTTGAAGAAGAAAAAAGAATCATTCAACAACTTGAAAAGGGATTATTAAATTATTTGCAAATTGTTTGTATTTTGCAGTAGATGTCTTTCAAGTTCACTATAAGAATCCCTTGTGCTACAGAGTTGTTTCGTAATGTTCTAGATTGATTTTCCAGACGTTAAAAGAATTTTTTCATATGAAATTTTTTATGTTAAAATTTGGCTAAATATTTGAAGAGAAAATATTATTGTAATCATCAAAAATTCACATTTTCATGTTTTATCCTTTAAAAGCTTCAAAATCTTGGTTTTTTTTCGTAATCTTGGTTTTCATGTAAAAGACGATTTTTCTGAAAGATAATATTCTTTAATTGTTTCTAAAACATTAAAAATGACAGGATTTATTAAAAATTTATTATGTAATGGAAAAAGGGCTGAATAGGATTACGTTTCACTTGAAAGTTTGTTTTATTAAAAATTCCTTTCAAAAAGCTGAAGCAATTAAGCCTAAACTAAATAATGGAGAATACTTTTTGTTCTCAAGCTTCTCAAGTTATAAAGTTTCTGTATGTGTTTAAAGAATTTTTCATTTCTTATGGTAGGTACTTAGAATAAAACTAAATATTTTACTATCGATTTATTTCAATTTTTGGTTTTTCTTCTATTTCTGTTTAAAGCTGGATGACGCTCAAATCACCATAAATGAGAAAATAAAAAATTTAGGTATTTTATAAAGTTCAAATTAGGAATCCCAAATTCACAACGAATTTTTCAACTGAATTTAATATTACCCGGAAACATTTAAAAATTCATAATATGACGACAATACATTGTAATTTGATTTATTTTTAATATTTAAAATTATTTTATATTTTTTATTCACAACACATAAGTTAAAAAAAATTAATTTAAAAAACAAACAATAATATGATATGTTGCATATCTAAAAATTAAATGAATTGAAATATGTATATCACCAGAGTTTCGTTTTTTTTTATTGTAGGTATAACATTCATTTGTCATCAAAACCTCTAGATTAAGTTGTAAAAATGCATCAAAAGCTCGTCAGTGCTATGTTATTTTGAAAGCTTTTGAATCCATAATAACTACATACACGACGAATTTATTCTATTTAACATTTATTATTTGTTTTTGTTGTTATTAATCGTTTAAAAATTTTATATTTTTTACTTATAAGTTAACGAATCAAAAAAAAAAAAAAACAAATCCCCAATATATCAAAAAAAAATTGTGTTATAAAAATGTTTTAATCTGTTTTTCTATAAATACCCTTTTGAAATGTTTTCTGACTAAACTCCTTTTGTAAACACATTTAATATTATTAAATTTAATATTAAATTACCATTAAAATTGAACTGCAGCAACTATGGAAATCAACATTGAATTTTTGTCACATTTCATCATCAAACAATTTTTCACAATATTCAACATACTACCTACCTACATATCTGTCATTCACATTCCATATTTTTATATATTTAAAATTAAAATGGAATTTTGTAGTGGAAATTGAAAAAGCTCACAACATAGGTAAATGTTGCTGGAGCTTACGAAACAGGGTAGAAATTTTTTTTTAAAAATCGAACCAAATATATCCACTTTTATTAATTAGTTCTCGACATATTAGCAAATACATACATGTAATAAATTCAAATTAATAATAAAAAATAAATAAAAAATAAAAGAAAACTCCAGTTGGAGGATTAGAAGATATTTTCACAAATGTAGATTGAATTTGAAACTTTCATCGATCCCCCGTGAAAGCTCACTCGAAATGCAGGTTTCTCATGGAATTATGTAAGAAATCGCAATGTATGTTTGAAAAGCGAAGAAAAGGCACAGTGCCATGGCAGGAAAATGTAGCTGCGAACAGTGAGATTTGAGGAGTGTGATATAAAGGGGTGTGTGTGTGCGTGGGTGTAAGATATTCTGGGAAAAACCCTCCCTCCCTGCCCACCCCATCCGCAACATTCCCATCCATGTCTCTCATTTTTATTATTTTACTATTATTATTTTGTGATGGCGAACAGTAAATGTTATTGCGAGGCGCTTTTCTTCCTCCCGTCTCGATGGCATATGTATATATTACACATATAATGTGAGAGGGCAGAGTTCAAGCGTGTGCGTCTGTTTGGTGTCTTTGCAGGGTCAATGCTCAGCCGGTACACTGCCTGTGGCCTGGGTGGATGAAGGTCCTGGACCACCGCGGTGTCCACCACCTTGTGCAACAGTCACCACATTGGATAAAATGACTAATGAAAATAATAAAGTGAATATGGAGGGTCGATTCAATGATAAACAACAACAGTGCCTTGACTATATTGGCGATAATGAGGAGTCTAGTCCTGCACAAATCTGTAAAAAATCATCACGTGACATTGAGACCAAATTACGTGCGTTGCGATTGAGACATTGCTGCGAACGTAGTGCAATTAGTGCTTTGCATAGTCAAGCATTGGAAGATGTATTGAAAGGTGGTATAAAGTGCAATAGATTACTCAACGATCTACTGGAAACTGATGCACTTGCAACGCGGATTACATGCGAGTTTACAGAGATACTGGTTAGATACGATTGTCGACAGCCGTATTCTATCATAAACCACTGTGAGGACTGCAAAGTGAGTTGATTTTTTTTCAATTCTAACGAATTTTCTTTTATTCTGATATTATTATTATGTAGGTACATATAATCTAATACGAATTTTATGAAAACAATCATTTATTAACGTTTTGGGCTCCAGCAGCTACAATTTTTAAGATATTGACCTGAATTAAAAAGCAAATAAAACTTTTTTACTTTACGCATCATTTGGTGGCAGAAGTTTTCAAATATCTTTATCGAATCAAAAGTTATTAACTATTAAAATCATGACCTAACTTTTTGCCAATCTGAACTTTAGTTTCGTTTTGTACACATAAAGCAAATGCATCAATGCTTCAGGGATTATTGAAATAGTGCTCAACTTAATCATTTTTTTAGCTATTAACAAGTACGACAACACTGAAATTAATTAGAAAAGATTTTATCTAAATATTTGCAAACCACGCTCTTATTGTACATTATTTTCGTTTTTAATGCATAAAGCATATGCTTCATTCGTTGATCTTTTATTTTGTGCAATTTAAAAAAAAATCCTTGAATTGTTTAACATACATGTAGTGAAAATTTTTCTGTGTGCATTTGATGCATATGCAGCTTAGATTATTTGGTAAAAATAGGGGGCGTGGTTTATGTGATTTTTGGTGTATTATTCATGATTTTCCCCGGAGAATCGAGTACCTATGTAATAGAAAAGAACTCTTCCTTAAATGTTTTTAAACTCTCTAAAAGATTTTTTGACCATGATACGTGTGGAATGAGAAAATGAAGACTTCTTTGAATTTTTAAAAATCTTATCTTACTACAAGTTGTGAAATTTTATTACTACATATAGAGAAATATCTATTAGATATTGCAAGGTTTTTGTCCTCTAATTGTTTTCCAATTTATTATTATAGATCTGACACTAACTATCGTGATAAATTTTCCCAGCAATATGCATGAATTTTCATAAATGGTCGCATAATGTTCATCCCTTTCCTTGAGCGCCTTGAGCCAGTCTTATGCTTTACACACAATAGGTGTAAAAAGGGAGAAGGAGAAAGAGACATAGGGAATCCGGGAGACTATCATAGTGTTCTTGAGAAATGAACCACCCCATATAATCCCATCCATAGCAATTGTATGTGTGTGAGGAGTAATTCACAGGACGTGCTAAGAAACTTTAATATCCCTCCTTTTATGGGTTTGGTGTTTAAAATGAAAAAGAGTCTTCAGCGGCAGCAATTCCATTTACTAATGAAAAATTATTCATCTGTAGAGCAGATGTTGATTGAAACTTCCATCACACACATATCGGGCAAATCATTCGCAATAGATTAATTCCATGGATAAACTCCCGTCAAAAATGTCCCTTGTATGCACCTCCATCCAGCCAGCCAGCAGCAATAACTGCGCCATGTGACACCACCACCGTGTGCATGTGCAAGATTGGTCGTTTTGTAAACAATTCCGTAGAAGTTACCAATTAACTTACATGCAATATAAAAGCCAGAGGAGCAGCGCTTGGAAATTTACTTTTTGTTGGACGAAGCCCTGCAAATGCAGCAAAACACACAGTACGGTCACCCGATTACCCAACAAATTATATCATAAATCAATAACTTGTAGGATTCGAGATTTGCATAATTCGCAATAAAGCTCCAAGAGTGAGTCTGCACCAGACAATTGCATTTGTCACAAACATTCTGTCGGAGATGTTTAATCCATAAACATCTTTATTGTAGTTTCAATAATTTAATATGATGGTTTAAATTATTCTTTCTTACATAATAAATTTTAAAAATTGGAAAAGAATATGGATTTGTTTCTTTTTTTTTTATATAAAAGTAAATTTATTATTCATTACCTTAAAAATGTCTAAACAAATAGAAAATTATGTATTTTATATAGAAAACTAATTTTTTAAGTCTTTTATTCTTTAAGAAACTATACGGATTAAAATAAATATAATAAACGTTGAATAAATCTCCTCTTTTGAGCTTGAGTGAAGTGGAATAAGTTTAGAAAGTTTTGTCTTAATTCTCTTTAAAAGTTTTTTTTTAAATACATTTTCATTTAGTTCTAAAAAAATTTTATATAAAGTTTTATCGACATTCTATAACGCAAGAAAGTTTGCAAGAATCTAATAAAAGCGTAAAAACTTGTTATAGAATAGCGCATTGGTTAATTTTTGTATTCAAAAACATTTTAGTTTTTAAATGCAAAAGAACTAAACATAAATTATATAAAAAAAATGAAAAACAGTCAGGAAAGGAAATATTAAAAAAATGAATTTGATTATTTAATATTTTTTGTAGAATTGTTTTATTGATCTTTGGCTCTAAAACGCCTTAAGAATATAAACTATTTTTAATATTTAATTTTTAAATTTACTTTATGAGAAGTGAGCTTTAAACGTTTTAAAACATTTTGAACAATTTATTTATTATCTATTATTAACAAAATAACTCCTCATAAAATATGTAATATTAAAAAAAATTATAAAGAAGCTTTCAAATATTTTATTAATTAGAATATTAATTTTTTCTCCGCGATAGCTTTATTATTATATTTACATACGTTTCATGAAAATTCTTAGTCGAGCAATAGAAGCAAAGAGGGTGAATTTTGTCACCCAAAGGGTTTCGGAAAAGCTAGGAAAATACATTTCCAATTGAGGTGTTGTGAAAGAATTGTAAGAAAAAGTTCTAGGTAAAATAAATTCTATAAAACAATTTCTATTTATTCTATTTAAAGTTTTTTCTGCATCCATGAGCAGGAAACCTAATAGAAATTATTTTATCAAAGTTTACCTAACTTCACCTAGTGTTCCCTTAATAGTTTTCTTCTCGTTCTTATTCTTCTCACAAGATTGTTACATTCTTTATTTAAATAGCGTTAGAGCACGAAGAATTGCATAAGATTTAATAAAAGAAAATTATGGTTTGTTAAAATTTTCTTTTAAGGGAGCTTTGGAAAAATTCATGATGTTTGCCTGAGAGAATGCCATAAAGTTGCCCTCATTATTTATGGATAAAAAATCGGCAACTTTTCGGGATTGGCCTGAAGAGAGCCAAAAAAAATGTATTAATGAGAAATGAAGTTAATCTCTGTAATTGCTGTATGAGAGATTGTTATTCTTTCATGTCCTCTTCCATCCCTAACTGTGTCAGGGAAGTATATATAGCAAAGAGAGGAGAAAAGGAAAAATCAATAAGTCCCCTCTCGCGCGAAGATGCTTGAATTTTGAGGTTCTACGGGGGTGTAGGTTGAGAAATTGATCGCTCTGTGTACCCACCATTCTACACGTGTACTCAAGTATTTAATGAAAATCAATTTGCACCCATTCGTATGTTCCAAACGATGCGTTTTCGCGCTGTTGCGATCACATTTACCTGTCAATGGTGGTATGAGGGGCAAAAATGGAGCCTCATTGTGTGGAAAAACCCATCCGCCATAGCATTTATATCTGTTTGCCGATGGTCCTCTCTTTATGGACTGTTTACCACTTTGAGATTGGCTTCGAAATAGACACCTAACTTGTCAATATAATTTAATATATCATTGAGGGATGATTCTCCTCTTGCTGTGAAAGTGTGAAATGGAATTAGTTGGATTCGTTTTATTTGATTAGTTATTTATTATTGTGCCTCACAATACACACACACAGTGAGGTAGAATATTTTTCTCTCTCTCCAATAGGTCTCCACACCCCTGCATTTGTCATAAATCCATATCCGAACCACCACCA
Organism: Lutzomyia longipalpis; assembly: GCF_024334085.1. Lineage (NCBI taxonomy): Eukaryota > Metazoa > Arthropoda > Insecta > Diptera > Psychodidae > Lutzomyia > Lutzomyia longipalpis. The sequence goes on from NC_074709.1 coordinate 743,764, forward strand.
CATACTGTTCCGGGCATGGATGAATGAGTATATTATGGGCATATATATACGCGCGCGGGGGTTGCTAAATAACAAAATAGACACAACGGAATGCTAGGGTAAAATTTGCACAACTACCCCCCTCAAACATTAAGGGATGGATGAGACCCCTTTGTGTAGAGGCTTGCACTTTCACGTTGTAACACTTCACTATGCTCTATGGAAAACCACTCTATTGGCAGCAATTTATAATAGGTTTTTGAACGTGATTCTATAAAAGACAAATGATGTAAGGGTCGGGGATATGGAGTGAATCAATTTGTCAATTAAATTGTATTTGAGCTTGGGGGATTCCGCTTTCAGCACTCCCAACAACACCATATAATCTCACTCCATTTGGCCTCCTTTTTTTATTTAGTCATTTTTCTCCCCACAGTGCTATATACATACATATGCTATATAAATGGTGGAGAGAAAGATATCATCCTTATTACCTATAATTGATAAAATATAAAGTAATATTTCTCGTCAAATTAAAATGATGCTGAGAAAGACCTTATTAATGCACTCTATTACAAGACGACCTTTTGGTTTGTTTTTTTAGCAGGGGCGTAACCAGAAATCAATTCAAGGGAGTGTTAAAATATTTAAAAAAAAAATAAGGGCGGTAAATTGGGTTTAAAATACGATTTAGGAGTCGAGGTTTATAAAAAAGGGATTTTGACAATTTTTAATTTATTACATTTCTATGTTATATTTGACTGTTCCTTTTATAATATTTTTTCAGATTACCAGTATTTTACGTCTCTTCTAATATTGGATGTTCTTGTTCTAACGTTTTGAGTTGTTTTCTGTGTTTGAAAATGTGTTTTCCTTTGAAATTCTTCATGCAATTTTTAGCTAAAAAATAATTTCTTTGAAGCTGTGACCGAAAATGTAAACTTTCGAAACTTTAAGGATATATTTAGACACCTAAATATCCTCCCTAGCTACGCCACTGTTTTTTTTTGAGAGACGACTGTACCCAACGGAGATTTCCCTTTGGGGTGGTCCGGGTGGTTTTGTCTTATTTAAGCTGAACTCCCATATAATGATTCTATAACCACAAAAAAGGCATCAATGCTAAATCCAATTAACTTTCCAAACAGGAGGCATATCGAAGATGGGTCTGCAGTACATTGATACCTTATTTCGCCGAAAAGAAGGACGTGAAGAATAATGAGACAACACAAGGAGGCAAATATTCTGTTGAGAACAAATCAAGGGTAAACAGAAATATCCAGGCGAATCACAATAGATTTGGTGAAGCGGATGAAAATTCACTGACAGAGGTTCTTAAACGGTAAGATTTACCTTTATTGCAGAGAAGGGATGTCTAAGGGGTTGTGTGGTGGTGTACTGATGATTGATAATTTTTACAGATCAAGACGGAAATCGAAGACAATGCCACCGAGGCGACGAATACGGCCATGTCTGGATGTTTGTCAGACGGTTGAGCAGAAGTGTCCATATATGCTACCAGGCGATCGTGCACCTGCCCACCCAACCCAGTATGCAGGAGAACCAACATTCCTCTGCCTAGGTAAAACAAAAAAACTTTACTTTCAATTCCCAGAAAGATTTCTTGTATTAAAATCATTCAAAAAGTTTCGACGAAAGCCTTTCGGCCTATCGAATTTCCCATGAAAAAAATCCTAAACTTCTAGGAAAACTCTCTCTGGTTCATTCACAACTTGAAAATTAGATTTCTAAACTTTAAAAGGTGGGATGAATCTGCAATTTTAGGTATGAATATTTAAAACTTTTATAGGCTCTGTCGCAAAAGTTTTTTATTCATAAACTTAAACTATTTATAAGATTCTAACTCTTTTGTGTTCTGCAAGAAACTTTAAAGGATTGAAACATTGATTTTTAACGAGATTATGTGTAATCTTTTGATAAAATTGGAGGATTTTTCTTTGTTAACCCTTTTGCATTTATTGGATTTTGCCGTGATCCAAACGTGAAACATCACATATAAGCATTTTCAAAAAAATATTTAAAAAAAATTTCAAGTTAGAAACATTTTTAATTTTCAAGAAGGACGCTGAAAAAGATGTTTTAGCTGTGAATATCCTCTGCAAAGGCCTTTACGCAGAAAACGTCAAACAAGAAGTTTTGAAGAAGAAAGAATTAAAAGAAGAAATTAGTTTCAATGTTTCACACAGATATAAAAGAATTTATTTGAAAACATATTACCTGATGTTTCACGTTTACATCAACGTAAACGTAATGGACGTTAAAGGGTTAAAGAATCTCTATTATTATACCTCCAACGTGCACCCCGTGGTAAATACATTAAAATTTAAATATTGAATTTTTAAAAATTGAATTCATTAAGCCCAGGAAAAGACTTTTATTTTTGGAGGGTGAAGAAAATTCAAAAAGGATTAGTGAGGCAAAGAAAAACCTCATGTTTAGACAACTACACAGCTTTTCCGTTATATGAATTTTCAATGAGGTGGGAAATGCTTCTGGTGAAAAAAAAGCGACTGCTGACCATTCTGTATTGTTTATACTGCAAACATCAACTTTCCAGGAGAGCAAGGGGGGGGGGGGGTGGGTGAAAAGGTACTCTAAAGGGGTTGAAAGTGGAGTAATTTAGCGAAGAAAATTTTGAATATGTTCTCAAATTGAAATCCCCAAAAACCCCTGCTCTGGAATAAATTATTAATTTTCCAGGAGTTGACCTGATATAGCGGCGGCATATAGAGAGGGTGGAGGTGAGGAGGTCAAACTCGAAAAAGCCATATCTTTTGTACATACAGTAGAGTTCTCTTTGTAATTGACTTGTATGAGGGTTGAGATATCTGCATAACCGCCTCAGACACAGCGCAATGGGTTTTGTCTCAAATTAAAATTCAAAGTGTTTTATCGAAAATTTTACTTCCTGAATTGTGATGTTTATGTTGCAAAATGAACTTCATTTTCATCGTTGAATTATTTTGATTTGCGCTCCACTTAAAATGCACCGCGCGAGGGATGTTCTGTATAAATATCTGTGAGGTGTGGGTGATGATGGTTTTATACACACGAATCCTCTCATTAGTGGGGTTTTTCTTTGCTGTGGGAAAATGATGTAAAATCAAATGTAAAAGTGAAGAATTTTTCGGGGGAAAGTTAAATTTATTTCTTTAATTATCTTTTTGGCAGATCCAAATATTCCAGAAACTGGTGAGCAATTCCACAAGTCCAACAATGGCCCCGAAAACTGCTGCTACACGTACTGCGGTTCGCCCGGTGAGGGTCTCTGTTCCCAATGTGATTTACCAGCAACCATCCAGCATAAGAATAATGATACATCTAATTTAAATAATAAACTTAACACTACTACTAGTAAAGCTAACATAAATACGAAAAACAATAATCAAAAGGCGCAAATTGCGAACGATAGGGGAAGTGACGTGGCCATCGATGGAGAAACGGAACCATTCGACTACGATGAAATACCACAGCAATTGCCCGTCTGCCAGAGTACCACGAGTGTGGCTATTATGCCGCAAACAAGGTGCCCCATACCCTACTACGTGTCGCCATCCTTCACATCGATGGCACGATCCATACTCGTTGCCAACCCTACATCAGGTGCGCCCGATCAACCGGCGCCCTCCGGTGCCATGGTACATGTACCGTGCACGTGGCTCATGCTAGCCACATTGCTCCTCAGATTCACCTTCGGCACCCAACTACCCTGGACGATACACCTCGTTCCGGGTAGCAACATCGTCGTCGCGGCCATCGCTCCCGCCACCACAACGTGGATCCACCACATCTTACCCCAACTTGCCGGGTTATAGTCAAACGTGAGCTGACGAGAACCACCCCGAATAAATGTTTTGAAACGACACAGCTAAAATACTGTTTCAGTGAAAATTATAAATATAAAAAAAAACAAAAATTAGCACACAAAGACAATTACGAGAAGTTTATGAAGTTATAAAATGGAGAGAAAATTTATTAACAAAAGGAACAAATTTTAAATGAAATGAAGAAAAATTACTCGTGTGACGTGCTTTCATTAAAAAAAAACAAACCGAGAGACACTGATTAGTTCACATAAATTAATGAAAAAAAAATTATTTAAATAAAAAAAACTTTAAGATATTTTAACATGCAAACTAACATTGGAGTGAAAAAGTGAAGTTTTAGATAAAGAAAAATTAAAAAAAAAAACAAAATTAAAAATGAGAAATACGGAAATTAACAAAAGTTTCACCTACACCGCATTTAAAGTTATCCAAAGGAGAGAACAGTGGTTGAGGACAAAAATTAATTCCGTGCAAAGGAGATTTTGGAGGACCTCAGTAAGATAATTAAAACTTTATTTTATTTTTCTTATTTAAATGTTAAATTTTATTTCCTTTAAAATTTTCTATTTTCTTGCAAATTAAAGGGGGTATCCAAAAATTAGCAAAGAACATTTTCAGGCTGATATTACAAAAAAAAAACTTCTAAAAATGACTTAGAGCAGTGAATGTGTCTGATTTTTGGATAACCCAATAAAAGTATTTTACAAATGTACAGTGCAGGCCCTGAGGTAAAAATTCTTACATGGGGACCTGCACTATATGGGTTATTTTGTGCATTCCACGTATTGCTGATTGGCAAATATGGGGAAATCTTAGCCCTTTAAGGTGAGGCAAGTAGTCAGAAGAGGCTCAGAAGGGGCGATCTGAACTCTTATCTGACTCTAAATATATAAATTGCAAGTATGAATGGAAAATCTACGAGTCTATTGTTTTTTTCTTTAATTATCTTGCGTCGTTCTTCGACCTAAATCATTAACAAAAAATCAAATTTCATCTATTTCGGTTTACTGAATATTTTAAAGTCGTCAAAGGGTTAATGAAATCCTGACACCAGTCATCTATATTTATTTATGAAATTGCAAAATCAACTTTTCGAAGTTTCGAATAGTTAAGGTAAAATCGAAACTTTGAAAAGAACTGATTAGTGTTTAAATGCTTCAATTATTCTAATCAAATTCGAAGTTTAGAAGTTTCGTATTATTTTTGGAGTGTTTGAAATTTCTAATCATTTAAAGTATTCGAGGTGGTCTGCATAAAACCTATTTAAAAGTTATTTTAAAAAAATCAGTTCTTACCCAAAATTCTTGAAATTTCGCACAAAAAGTTCTTAAACACATCATTTAATCCAATCTTATTGAATTCTATGAAAAATAAAAACTTTGTATGCTATTTTCATACATTCAAAAGCAACATAAAAAAATTTCCGAACGTAGGTACTAAATATAGTTCAATGTGCAATGGGTTAAGCAAACCAGACCTATAGAATAGACTTATTGGTTTTGAACAATATTTCTATGAATTTTAATAAATTAAATTGCTTAAAAAAATAATATAATTTGTGCACAAAATAACCCAAGAATAAAATTTAAGGGGAAGTTTGTGTGGGGATGAAATGGAAGTTGGTCAATATTTGCTCAACAAAATTGCTTTTCTTACTACTTTCCGGCTGTATTTATGTCCATCATCAGGAGAAAAATTATTACGAAAATGATATGACAAAAAAATCAACACCGCATGCAGATTAAAATCTGACACAAAAAGTCATAATCTCAGACATTTGGGAGATTAGGAGAATTAACAGTGTTTAAATATCGTAAAAAAAGCAATTGTGAAAGTAAATATTTGTCAACATGACGTTTTACCTTCCCCTCCTCCACAAATCTTACCCCACTGACGGAAAAACCGCAGAAAATTCACTATAAGGTGTACCAATTAACTTTATACTTACGTTTCTTCTCATCCACTGTTCCTCCATCACAATTCCATTTAAATAATTCTTTTGATTCATCACCATCTCAATAGTTTAATTTTATAGAACTTCATAACACAAGAAAAAAATGTATTAAAATAGATGAATAAATTCTCATAACTAAGGGAAGAAATTGTAATAAGTCAAAAAAAAACTATAGGAAGTTATGATATGTAACTAAAAAAAATAATATTTAAGTAGAACTCTTGTAAATACATGCGAGAGAATAATAAAAAAAATCTTATTGGTCCGTCAATTTTTACAAAACAAATAGTTAAATGAAAAAAAAATCATGATAATTACTGTTGATGTGTGAAAATGTAATTTAATTAACAAATTGAGATAAAAAAAAATGTTTATAATTTTTAAGTTTTAATGAGAAACGTTTTATTCTGACAGATAAAAATTAGTTAACAAAAATTGAATCGGTTTTAGTACGAAAAGGGTAAGATTCTACCAGAGGAACCTTCATTGCTTTCTTTCATTTTTCCTGTATTTCTTTCAAAATTAATTTGTGATAATTTTTTTTTAATTAAATGTTATAATTTAAAGACTTTCGTTCAATATAGGTCCATAATTAGATAAAACATGCAATAATTATAAAAATTTTTCAATTTTTCAAACCAAATTGAGACTCATGCCCTTTTCGAACTAAATGATTCAATTATAAAAATAAACCAAACAAATGCACTTAAGGAATTTTATTTAAATAGAATTTATAAAATTATTTTTCTTGGATTTTTAACACACACATATACAAAGAAAATATGAAGGAAAATATATTCTTAGAGCAAAGTCGAGGAAAATTGTATTTTATTTAAGAAGAAAAATTAAAACAAAAGAATTTGGTGGTTTAAGATTGATGAAAAAAATTGTTAACGTAATAACAAAACCAAATCTATGATAATTTAAACAAAAAAAAAAAACAAGAAAGAAAATAATCTTAAGGCAATAGGTGAAAATATTTATTCATGAAAAGTAAATTAAAGGAAAAAAAAGTGGTGAATAGTGACAAAATTGATATTGTTATAGGTAATGAATTGTGTGGAAAATGTCGATAGATTTACATTAGATTTCATTCATTGTGACGATGTGCAGAAGTTATGACACAACATCAGTCTCTCCCACCACCCACCCGTTATCACGTGATGAAATTTTAACCACAAATTATTTCATAATTTCATCAACATCGCCCTTCAGAGGTTTTTTCGGTTTCGCACATTATATACAAAAAGCTCTCACGTCGTCACATTTCGACCCTTCTGTAGTTAGATGTAGGGAGAAAGCTGCAAGAATACAAAAAACACACACACAAGAGAAAATATAGTAATGATAAATAGTGAAAGTACTCGTAAAATCAATACCTACATTTTTTTTTAGTTCATCCCTCCCCTAAAAAGATTTATTTATGTAGCAAAGAAAAAGAGACGAAAAAAATTGAGATCCTAAGTGAGTCAACAAAACAAACAATAAATGTGGGGAATACATAACAATTATAAGAAAATAAATCGTAAGAAACTTTCTAATGTGTAACAAAATCTGATGAGAAAAAATACTAATTAAAAAAAATAGTAAAGGCGGTAAAAATAGGGAAAATGTTTGACGAGATAGGATTACGATCAATCTAACAAAAAAAAAATGAGCGCTCCTCCCCCCGGTTTAGATAATAAGAATTCCTGCAAAATAAAAAGAAAAAGTGCGAAAGGAAAAATTTTTAGTCGAGAACTTCTGAAAAAAATGAGAAAAATAGTAAAAATAAAAAAAAAGTTGAAAAAAATAGTGAAATTATTGAATAGAATGATTTAATATTAACTTCAGTAACAAGAAATGGGAGAAATATAAATCACAATGAGTGGTCGACTAAAGCTGTAGAATGCATGCATAAGTATATATTTTCGTCAGTTAAATGACAACAATAAACATCCAAACTACCCCCAGTCCCCCTTAAGATGCATTGCAAAACTATCCACAGGGTAACACAGAGACAAATATTACTTTTCACAGAGTTTAATGAATGCAAAATAATTTGGCTTTAGATTTGTGAAATGGAGCGATAAACATTTAAAAAAAAACAAACAGATAAAACATTATATTACAGCTTTCCAGGCAATATCAAGAAACGTGTAGAAAAGTTGCTAAATTTAAAGAAAAAAAAAGATCTAAACAAAATTTTAGAAGTCAATAAATCCATAGAAGCATTACTAAAAAAAATCTCTAGTGAAAAAAATCCCAGCTTCTATAACATAGAGGTGAATAAATAAAAGGGAAAAAGTTCAAGGAGTGTGTAGAGGTAAAAAAAATCCTATCAATCTGTTTCACGTCGCAATATCTCAAAAGAAATTGCGATCATTTAAAAAATTCTCGATTTAAATTGATATAAAAAAAAACATATGAAAGTACCATCATTGACATTATGTATAAAGAAAAAAACAGCGTGAAAGAACATCGACATTCAATCATAGGAAGATGAAAAGAATATTTCCAAATGAAACTGCCAATTACTATTGATAATGGAGAAGCATAAATGATAAAAAATGTAGTTATTTTGTTATCGAAAGGACTCAGTGTTTTTGACAAAACAACCCTCATGATCGCTATATGGATGATTTTATTTAACCCTGAAAGTTACCCTTACAGAGAACCTTTGTTCTATTATATTTTTTTTAGATATTTTCAATTAATTAAAATTATTTTGCGCAAAATAATGATAATAAAGAATACCAATACAACAATAAAAAATTTCATTCATAGCTATATTGATAAAATAAACAGTTTAAAATATCATTATTTTCTCACATTTTAATTTTAGTAAGATCTTTTATTGGAAGATTTAGTATTATGGCAAAAAATTGTAGCATAGACACTTAAGTACCATAAAAATCAATACGATATCTTTTTGTTTTTAATTTTGAAAAAGCCAAAAAATCTCTGGAACTTCATACAATTTTCGTTTATGAACATAACCACAATATCTGATTTTTATAGTATAAAATATGTCTTGTCTTGGCTATAAAATTTACTCCAAATAAACGTAAAAAATACTGACATACGAAATCGAACACCATTTTTGTTCCATAAATCGATATTTTCATAAAAATAAGTTTGATTTTTAATCAAAGATCATTCCTTAGCTAAAACAATTGCAATGGTAAAGGGCGCGTCATAAAAAGGAAATAAAGCTTTCCCTTGTGATGTTTCACTAGAAATAAAAACTTCTCTGGTACTGTAATCGAATTTAAAACGCAATCGCTAAACTTTTTTTTTACAAATTTAAAAGAAATCTTTTAAAATTTAAATAAAAATCGAAATTTTAAAAATGTCTTATAATTTTTCCATGCTTCATATAACAAAGTATTAAAAAAATTCAATATAGCTATGAATGCAAAATTAAAAAAAAAGAATAGATTTATGTGACAGAAAGTAAAACTTTTTACACGTAAAAATTCCTGGAAGCCAAAAATTCAAAAATTACTTCAAAAGAAAACATAATAAAAAAATATTCTTTAAAATTAAAAAAAATATCATTAGCATTTTTATTATTTAAAAATCCATAATTATTATAATTTAGAAGAAATGTAGTTAAAAGTCATCGCTTATATTTGCAAAATGAAAGAAATGGGATAAAATTGCCGTAACTAGAATTTAAAATAAAAAAAAAGAAAATGAAAAAGAAAAAACTATTGTAATTAAGGATAGAACTGACTATGACGATTTAATGAAAACAAAATGCATTGGATTTTTTATTTTGAAAGAAAAATCGGTTTTAACAGTAAACATAAATGAAACAAGAGAATGCTATTTTACAAGTTAATTCGAAGGTTTTTTAACAAAAAAAAATAAAAAGAATATTTTACTGTGTGGGATGAAATATCTTAAGAAGTTAATCTGATTGAAAAGAAATATCAAATTTTGGTGACTTTCAATAAAAGGAATTTATACCTTTTCACAAAATAAATTTTCAACATGGAGCTAATATATTTAACATGAATATGGGAATCGTCCGTTGAGCCTTAAGATGCAATATTCTATATTTATATTTAAAATGAAAAAAAAAGAAATGAATTAATGGGAAAAACTAAATGAGAAACGTTAAAGAAAAAAAAAGTTAAATGAAAAATAAAATTAAAAGAGACTTGACGAGAGATAAAACAACAATAACAGTGAATTGTTATTATCTAAGTAACGATGAATACTAAAAAAAATGAAGAAAAGAGTTAAAATGTTTCTTATAGAGGAAAAAATGAAGAAAAACTTATTACAAGAATGTGTATATATAAATAGTTAACATGACTAGTTGCCTGAATAAATTAACAAAATGTCTCTTTATTATTTAAAAACGAAAAAGAAAATTATTATTACTATTTATTAACAAGGAAAATATGGACTTTTTAAAACAAATTTTCAATGTGAAATTTTAACGTTTATTGTAACAAAACTCTTCCCACCTTTATTTACAAGAAAAAAAAAGTAAAACTTTTTCTATGTTTAGGGACAACCTACTAAAAGTTCTTGTTTACAAATCTTTTTGAACTTTTTAATGAGTTTTTTTCTCTTTCTCTCTAAAGTGAATAAAATCTCATAGAAATCACATCCATATGCTAAATCGTTATAGTCAGTGAGTAACGCACATAGTATTTTTAAATAACGAGAAAAAAATATTGAAAAAATACAAAAAAAAATAATAAAAAAATTAGTAGTTTAATGACGAAAATTACGCGACACTATAATTTTTAAAACAAAGAAAAAAAAAGAGAGGAAATAATGAATGCTAACAATAAGATTTAAAAAAAAATGAAAAGATAATGAAAAAATTGTTTTCAATGTTATCTGTATAGGATGGGGAAAAAAGAAAAAGCGTGTTCTTAATATCTTTACTTAAAATGAAAAAGTAAAAAGAAGCATAAACAGAAAACTTTATGAAAAAATAGATAATAAAATTAGAAACTATAGAAACCAACTAATAAAATCATGTTAGAAGTCTTGAGTTTTCACTGACAAAACATACTAATTTATAGACAGGACAATGTGCGAGAGTTTAATGCAATGAGGGGCCTAAAAGAAAGCAACGTTAAAGGACTCCCCCCCAAAGGCCGAAATCTCGAGAGTTTCTCAAGTAACCCCCTAGATTTTTTTCTCTTTATTGGGGAAAGTTACTTTAACGGTGATTTTGGAAGTAAAAGGCCAAAAAAGTAAAGTAAAAATAAAAAACCCATCGAGAGAATCAGCAGTACCAGAAGCGGAAGCATTTCTTTTACGTATATAAGTCTTATTCTGGAGCAGAAAAAAAGGAAGAGAGTCCAAGAATTTAATAGAGTAACTAATTTAAAGAAGAAGATAAAAAGAAGTAAAAGGAGTGGAATGAATCTAATTAAAAACTCATTTTCACGCAATGAGACATGGGTACTAGAATTATTATGTGTTATATGTTGAATAGTTGCTACGAAGAAAGATCCAAGAAAAGAAAAAAATTCTATTATACTTTAATAAAGACAAAATACATATGAGGAAGATGTTGATGGTTAAACTAACCAACTTTAATTACATTTTTTTTTATGATCCTAAAATGGATTCGTTTCTTTTTGTAATATCCAAACAAACAGGTGAATTTTTATTGTAATAATAAAAAAAAAACAAATAATAATTGAAAAAATAAACCCTTGGATTACAAAATAAAAAAAAAACTTTTAAAATGTTGAGAAATGCTAAAAAAAACATGAAATAGTTTCAAAGAAACAAGAAAAACAACATTCATCACAGAGCACATTAAGAAATAACATTGAATTATTGAATTTTAAATATATATCTAAATATAAAAAATAATTATATATTTGAAGTATGCGAATGAATGTTATATGAATAAACAAAAAAAAATGGAGAAATAACTGAATAAACACTTATTATTTATTTAATTAGTAACATGAACATAATTATATTGAATATTATTAAAAAAAATGAAATGACATGGTGAAAAAACACTTAACAAATAAAAAAAAAAAAGAACAACTAAAAATAGAGAGATATTTTAGGGAGTGTGAAAATGGTGGGCAGTATATTTAAAGAAAAAAACTGAAGAGAACTTACTATAAATTACAGAAAGGAAGAATATAGAGAAAAGGATTCACTATTCAAATTACAAGAAAAAATAAGAAGAAAATAAAACTCTCAGATGAAATGGAAAAATATTGTAACACAAGAAGGAAAGAAAATCCCTGTAGTATTTAATAAAAAAAAGACCGTATGGTAATAGAAAAGAAATTAATTATACCTAAGAAAATATGTACGTGTTGGTTCGATTTCAAGAGCATTAAAATGTTAGAAAAAATAATTAATGGTTTTTTATTTTATTTTCAGATTTATATATTCCACGAAAATTTCGCAAAATTTCGAAAATTTCTTTTTTTTTTTTTTCAGATAAAAAAAAACTTGACCTGTTTGTTCTTTTAGGGTGTTATTTTCTGAAATAAATTTACCTACGAATAGTAAGGAAATAGGGTGACATTTGACCGTAGCCTGAAGCTCTATAAATTTCTCAACAAGGCTTTTCCAAAATTAGCGCAACTCTTTGCTTGACATACCTACTTGAGAGAGAAATGCGAATAGTTCCCAAACAAGTTCATCCTGGAAAACCCCTAAGCACATATTTCACCCGCTTGGGGGTGTTCATCCCCCTTTTTTTTTTTCTTATTCCATTTCTACGACACAATTTCACCCCCATTGAATTGTGTAATTATTGTGTGGGTGGCATCAGTCGGATTCTTGACCTACATTCTATCTCTACCACATCTCTCCCTCGCGCGATCCACGCGACTCTGTTGGGCCAATTGAAAAGGGCAACAATGCCGTAGAGTCATGCTGGGCGAAATGGTGCGTACAAAAGGGGAAAAGGTGAACGAGATGAAGGCATTCCCTTTCAGTTGATGTTCATCCTTCTCCTCGCCACACCGCTTCAGGTGTATTGTGGCACTCAGTGTTAGACATTGCAAGGTGATTTGCCATTCATTTTACGCGCAATTTCCCGGGTTTTCCTTCTCTTGCAAGAACTTTCGTGTGTCACAAGTAGATCCACGTGAGAGGATTATTACCCCAAAGAGAACCCATCGAACTCATACGGATTTTTACAAAAATTGCAAATCAAATACAAGAAAAAAGTATTGTGATTAAATCTGCCTCACTACATAAAGCAGACATCTTCAGCCCAATTGCAATTGAAAGCTATTGCAGAGGGTGAGAGAGAAAAAACGGAGAAAATCAATAGGAAGGAAACGAAAGAATAATCATCTGTAAATCATCTTTGCAGCTATAAGAAATGGACAGAAGGCTGGTCAGACGGATCTTGTGCAAAAAGTGTTTTTAGCAGCAAAAATTGACGGGATTGTCGTGAAAATTTAGTGCTGATGACAATGACGCATGTGTGAGAAAGACGTGGGAGAACAAAAAAAAAAGCATCTCTGTGCCGAGAAGAGACGCGAAAAGCCTCCGTGTGTTATGCTATCCACACAAATAATATTCTACCTTCTCGCAACGCTCTATCCACTCACACTTTCATCCAACACAGATGTTCCATCATCAGCCGGTGTGAGCTTTCGCCACCAACCCGGTTATCATGTGTTCGAACCATCGAAAGCTTCCCGTAAGTTGAGCTTCATTGCGAATTTTTGCAGAGCTTTGTGAAGAGTTGCAATTAAGATTGATAAAGAAGAAAAAAAATATTGATACAGAAAGCTCAGAAAAATACATACGAAATATTTACGAAAATTCCATATAGTCATGTATTTAAAGCTTTCTAAAACCAAAGAGCTTTTTTTAATTAAAGAAAAATCGAAAAATATTAATTCCCTCCTCAGCCGCGCCGGTGAGCACGACGTTTTTTTCCAGAGCTTTCGAATCCGTTTGCGACTTAAAAGCTCCAGAAAAGATTATTTTAATCAAGCTTGCTGAGACACAAAAAGTTTGTGAAAACTTCAGGTATTAGTTCACTCTCTTTCTCGTACAGAAAGTTTTACAGAAAGTTTGTTTCATATCACAATCTAGCCACTAGTGAAAGCTCTTTAAATACATAATAAAAATAAGAAACCAAATATGTAATTTTTTAAACATAAAAATAAAAATCTTTAATTAAAAATCAAGAAAAGATAAGAAAATATATTTTACAAAAGCTCTGAATTTTTTTGTATGTACAATTCTGTGGAACTTTTTCGAAATAAAACTATAAGTATACATTTTTTTTAAATTATAGCCGTTGGAGATCGAAAAATCCGCAGTGCTTTTCACTATATGCAGAATACAAGCGAAAAATTCATCATTCAAGGAAAAGAACATCCAGCGCGGAATAATACGCGATCGGCTTGGAGACCCAAATTCGCCATTCCCCGTGAAACTTCCACCTTTGCACTGGACTCAATGAAGTTCAACTGCTCGGATAAATACGCACCTGAGTGTAGGAATAAAACGCGACAATTTCGGGGAAAAATTGTGGAATTGCTGGAAAAGTCTGCAAAGGAAAACCCCGAAGAGGGTCCAAATATCTACAATGTCACCTACAAGTCACGACGGGCCCTAAAGAGCCCCATGTGTGGGATACTGAAGGCAGGATTGAGGACGCTGCGGAGGAAAGACTTTATCAAAATTCCCGAACGATTTACTTTGTTTGATTTGGTGCCAAAGAGACGAATCTTCGACAAGCAGAACATTAAGAGTTGTGCCGTCGTCTCGAGCGCTGGATCCTTGGCGAATTCCAAATTGGGCAGGTTTATTGGTGAGTACACCTCTTTGTCCCTTAAAACAACATGCGACAATTTTTTTTCCCGGGGAATTCAGCAAGGCTGTCCATTGTTTCTTTTCCCCACAAAACACTCGAAAGAGTATTCGCATTGATGCATAGTGAATCACTTCCGTACAAATCACTCAAGAGGGATCTTCTTCCATCGAAACTCTGTCAAGTTATTTCTTCGTGTACATAAGTTAGTATATCTACTTTGAAAAAAAAATCTGCAACATTCCTTAATGAAATTCAAAGCCATGCTTCTGCCATGACCGACAGAGATGCTCATTGATAGATCCCACCTCTTTGCAGATTTGCATGATTTGGTGATGCGCTTCAATCATGCTCCAACTGAAGGATTCGAAGTTGATGTTGGCAGCAAGACAACAATTAGACTCATAAATTCTCAGGTAAGCTTGAACATTTGATGCTTTTAGAATGCTTAGAATGCAGCATCGTTCTTATCTTCTTGGCTCCATCCTTCACATGTATGTAAGCTCAATCAATACCTACTTATTATGGGCAATGCGAAAAGTATCGCTCAACTGACACCCAAATAGCCATGCAATTGTGCAAATGTCCAATATGTTCTCGATGGAGTCAATCGCCATAAAAACAACATTATTCAATATTCTTTTTCTTCTCTTATCTCATTCAAAAAGTACAACAACAAAAATTTAACTCGCAGACAGAATTGTCGTTTTTTGCAACCAAACCCAACACTTTACAATGAAGCTTAAAATGGAATTTACAAAAGAAAAACTCAGTCTGGGGATTTCTTGTGAATTTTCATTGTGAAATAAAGAGTAAAAGTTTATGAATAAATTTATATAGTTAGGTGAAGTGCTTATACTCTGACACACTCCTAGTGTGTGGAAAATTATCATTTTTCCATGAAAAGACTTTTCTTGGAGATTTTCTGCCCTGCCCACACTAAAGATGATGGAAAAGCTTGTCAAGAATGGTTGAGAAAATAGTTGAAAAATTTATCTTTTTTTCAAGATTAATAATAATAGTTCAAATATTGGGATTTTTAATGAAAATTCTCTTACTTAATTTCCCATAACAATGTGGCCTATTTAAGCCCAGCAATGATGATTCGCTTTACTTGAGTCTCTTACAGAGCTTTTGAACTACATACATACTTAAAATACAGTCAAGGAGCAAAGATGATTCATTTTTTAAAAGAATTAAATTGAATTTTTCTCTCTTTGAGTAGAATCACAAAAGTTTTGCCACAAAAAAATGTCCCACATTTAATGCGGGTTCTTTTGGCGTCTCCAGGTGGTGAGTAAGGCAGAATTCCAATTTCTCACATCGCCCATCTTCCGGAATATCACAATTGCCGCGTGGGATCCATGCCGCTACAACGCATCTCTGGATGAATGGCTGGAGGCACCGGATTTCGATCTCTTCACCAACTTCCAGCTCTACTCCATGGACAATGCATCACGGGGGAATTTCTACATAATCGACCCAAGATCAATTTGGCGTCTCTGGGAGAGTCTTCAGGACTACTTTCAAACGCCCGTCCGACGAAATCCTCCCTCATCGGGCTTTCTGGGCATAGCTCTACTCATCCCCATTTGCTCGTACATTGATGTGATTGAGTACATCCCTTCGGTGCGTCTCAATGGACGATGCCACTACTACGATACAGAAATGAATCCCGCATGCTCCTTCGGGGAATGGCATCCACTTGCTGCAGAAAAGCTCATGGCACTCGATATGAATTCAGCTGATGACTATGCCATCTTCCAGTCAGGCATCCTTCGAATTCGTTCCTCACAGCGTATGGATTGCAAATAATATATTTTTTTCTTTCCACGGAAGTGATCTTTTTCGCATTTCAAATAAATTTTATTTCCCCCTTTGCACAAAATGAAACTCTCTTTGATCAACACATTCCGTTGGAGCTTTTCCCACAAATAATTTTCCATTTTTCATTGCATTTCATCGGAATATTCGGGGAAAATCACAAAATATTAATGGATTTTGTTTCCCGCAATAAATGGAGTGAAAAGTTCATCAAACTGCGGAGAATTAATTGAGAATATTAACTTCAAAAAGCTAAATATCCGTCAATCATCTCGCATTAATGAATAAGTCATCAGCTGGATGTGAGTACCTACTAGAATTTTCTCAGTTCTAATTTATTCTTATTATTTATAAAGAAGTTGAATTGTTTAGAATAATTAATCTCAGTGGCAGCGACTGCAGAAACATGTTGTTCTCTATTTTGCTTCACAAACTTATTTATTTTTAAAATAAACATTATTGTTTATCCATACCTTTGATCAGACCAGT
The DNA here is from genome assembly GCF_024334085.1 of Lutzomyia longipalpis. Classification (NCBI taxonomy): domain Eukaryota; kingdom Metazoa; phylum Arthropoda; class Insecta; order Diptera; family Psychodidae; genus Lutzomyia; species Lutzomyia longipalpis. The sequence goes on from NC_074709.1 coordinate 760,628, forward strand.
ATAGTACACACTTCCAAATAAAAAAAAACTACGCTTTTCCTAGTTGATGAATATTTTTTTGCGTACAACTGACGAAATTTACGCAGAGATTTCAATATCATAATCTATATTCTAGATTATCGGAAATAATACGTTATTGCTAATACTGTCTGTTCGAAAAAGTGTTCAAATTTTGTTTGAAAAGTTCTTATAAATTGCGCTGTGTCGGATCCACAGATTGAAAATATTATTTGAGTGATTTTTTCAATAAGAAAAACTACCAGGGCGTCTCCATCTTACTGAAAATTAAGCTGTTGATTACAGTGGAGGCGCCTGGTCATACCAAATCCTTTCTCATTTCATCGGTTATTTTATGAATCTTTAGTTGAATTTTAAAAGATTTTTTTTTAATTTTAGTAAGGTCTTGACCCAGATTTGTCCATCTCTTTGGTCAATTTTACTTCCTAAGAGCTCTTTCCCTTCGAGAATAGTCAGGCGGAAAATTTATTCCTCTCTTTAGGAAATTATTTTATTTTCCAAAAAGAAAATGAAAATGAAAAAATTTTGCTATTTTTCTATTCGATGAAACTATTTTCTATGTGTTGTCTATTTAAGAAAAAGATCTAATAATTCATTCTTAATTCTTTTCCTAATTTTCGGTGATTTTTTTTAAGTTTCCGGAGTCAAAAAATGCCCCAAAAAGTCATAAAATTTTCCAATTCAATTTTAATTCAAAGTTGTTCCCCGTGCCGAAGTCATATCCGACGTTGTAAATTTGATAAAAAGGGAGAAAGGAAGTCAAAGAGAAAAGAACTCCATTGACAAAGTGAGTATATGTACGTAAAAAATATTCCAGAAAATACGTTTTTAGTTTAAATATATTCTAGACTGACCGTTTGTATTACATTGCCCCTGAGAAGATGTCTGAAGAAAATGCTTTTAATTTAATGCAATACTTATTTGTTGAATTAATTCATTTTTTTCACTCTTGTTGCTCTCTTTTAGACAAATTGTCCGTCGATGAGGAGATGAAGAATAAGAAAAAAACCGAAGGCGCATTTGCGGTTAAAGAGAAAGACGACAGACATGGAATGAGTCATACACGCTATTCCCCTTTGCCGGCTCTCAGCGAAGAGTTTTCAATGGAAATTCTTAAAAGTTTTTTTTGGGAGTTGGAAAAATTTTAAAAATAAATTTTAATATAAATTTTCCTCGCACATGAGTGCAGGAGCATGCATTCTAATGCTTCTACATATAGCTGAGAATAATCTAATTGTCAGTCTGCTAAAGCACTTTTGCTGAATGTCAAGAGTTTAGCATGGAACTCGGGCCCCTCACTGCGTGAACTCGACTATAGTGTAACGTCACCTCGGTATAAAAATATGTTTCGCTTGATTTCTGCTTTTCAGTCGCGATCGCGAAGTCGTATTGACTACATCACTTCTATCGTGTCTCAGAACAAATTTAGTTTTACATTTTTTCTTATTCTTTACAACAACAAAAAATCATCCACGCAAGTTTACTTTTTTCTTCAAAGTAGTCTTATCCCTCAGAGAGATACTGTTGTGATAATAGACCAGAAATAAATCGTGAAGTATTTTTTAATTAATTAATTAATTAAACTTTTGTGAAATCACTGCCAGGATTTTTCTGCTCTCCGAGAAAGCAGAAGAATTTCTTTGGAAAGAATCACGAAAATCGCAGAAGGAAGATTTTTTGTCTTACTAGAGGAGAAAGACAAGCTGAAAAATTGCAAGAATTGTTCTCCTTACGTATCGCCTTTATCACCTACCCAGCGTCTCTTTATCTTAACGAAAGAAGTGAAATAACTTGCGGTTGCTGGCGTGTGTGATAAGATATCGCGCCAGAATAACAGAGATTGGTGTGTCCAAATGATTTTAAGGTGATTGCGAAAAAAACAAGAGAAATCCTTCTGCCAACAACTTGGCTACAACAAAAAATTCTCACAAATGCGGGCTCAGCAATTAAAAGAAGAGTTTCTCTCAGCTAAAAGTGTCGTGCAGTGGTGAAATGAGAAATTAGATAATTTTTTTCTTTCTAATAAAATCCCAGTGATAAGCGGAGTCTCAAGAAAAATAGGAAGAAAAGTGCCTCCGAATTGCCACAGAAACTACCTTTTTACCACAAACAATCCACGAAGAAACCAAAAAGTGAGAGAACACAAAGTGATGTAGAATCAATAAATTTGTTTGAAGGGGAAAAAATTATCCTGCCCAAGGCCAAAATATCCCTCCAAAAGCCCTCCAAGTTTATTTGTATGAAAAACACTTCGAATTTTTAGCTGATAAGAGCTGACAAAAGTGCGGTGATACCTACACAAAGTATTTTAAACTTCTTAACATTTAAGGTAAGTCAATGTGGATTTTTTCCGCGCTCTGGCTGACATTGTGAGTGGACAGTGGATTATTTAATTATGCTTGCCATGAACCAGCCAATTAAACTATCAATTGTACTCAGAAAAAAAGCTAAAGCAATAATTTTCAGTTGTTGATTTAATTTTTACTTTTTTTCTGCATATTTTATGAGATTTTTTATTGTTTTTAAGACGCCAAATTTATTGAAATAATTGGTTTTTATATTCCTTTTTCTTATGTTAGTTTATTTGTTACCTTTGTTAAGTTCTATTTCCGCTAAAATGTTTTTGACTTTAATTTCTTAATTTTATCCTAAAAATAATATAAATTTTCTTTCGAACTATGACAGAAATTTAAAAATCAGTTGATCAGATTATTAAGGATTTTGAATTGAATTTTTTATCGAAAAAACTTTTAGGCTCTGTTCTTATCATCATAAGATTTTTTTTTGAATTATTGTCAGGCTTTTGAATAAAATTAAAATATAACCTTAACCTTAATCTATAGCTTTCTTTAAATTAAAAATTAAAACTAACCTCAAAGGGTTAATGAAACTTTTGGGTTCTTTTTGTATGTTCAGTTTAGTTAGGTATCAGAAACCAATTGAATTTTTTTTAATTTGAATAATTTTTAATTCAGATCTTTTCATTTAGAACATATTTCTTCAAAAAAAAATCCCTAATCAATGCAATTTAATGAATAAGTTGTATTCTTCTACTTAACGGGTTAAACAACGTTTCCATGGCTTTCAACTCTGCTCACAGAAGCTTAATCTCTAATTATTTAATAAAATTTATTAAAAAATGATATTTAAAGTTAATATCTAAAAAAATTGAAAATTCTAAATCTTTCGACAGAAGTCTAAAATATATATTTTTAAATCACATTAACACACTCTATATTAATGAAATGAAACAAGAACCATGCGTATTGCTTTTTTTTGTTTTAAAAATACTATTCCTATGTCATTTGAAATCAATCTGCGTCAATTTATAATCCATTAAGTCTCAATTTTCTGGAATATTATGATTTCATGAATATTAAGATTTTCCTTTGCATTGACAACTTTCTAAAAGTCTTTGTACTTTGTTCTAGAATTATTCTAGTGCAATAAATGAGTCTGTGAGTAATGGTCAGGAAATTTTGCGATAAACATCTCTTCTCCCACTTATTAACTCCTTCAGTGGAAAAGTATCTAATTTTGTTTGTAAATTTACTCACACCGGCTGCTAATTTTTCTGAGTGTACACACTGTGAGCTTTTTAATGGAAGTGTGCGCTTTTTAGCAGCTTCGAGCCTCACACTGTTTAATCTGTGAGGTGGCTCCAATCATTGAAAATAAAATTCCAGGAAAACTGTGCGTAATCATTGGTATCACAGACGACTCACCGTCATTGGAAAATGATCTGTATAAGTCGTGACAAATTTGATTGGGAAATCTGCAGCATCTTTTTGGGAATTTTTTTTTGCAGAATTATTCGATCGTTCGCACAATTTTCCACAATTTTGCGTGCGTCAAAGAGTCAACGCTGATACTGTGTGTGGTGTTAATATTCCCAATGAGTGGAGACAAAGTGCGGAATGAATATTTATAGTGTTTCTTTGTCCCAAAGCAAAAAGCCCATGAGATAGTGCTGGGAGATTTTTGATATCTGCATGAGCAGCTAAGATACTTCCTCGAGATTTTCATGTGCACAAAAGTGAGATGATGGGAATGTCGCGCGCGGGGGCTTTTCTTTGTCACCATTGTGCGTGTGAGGGGCATTCCTTTCTCTGCAAATTTTGTGCGGAAAAGCATCTCTCATTAACTTTTTGTTAAATTTTCCGCACATTCCTCAAAAAACATTCCTTCCAGACACTTTAGTTCTGTCTGTGTGGGAATTCCGTACGTCAAATGAAACCAAAAAAAATCCAAACGAGATTTTCTTGAGCGTCAAAGAAAAAAACCAGCTATAGAAGCACGAGTATGCAAAAAAAATGTTGTGATTGGAAGATCATCAGTGTGCCACATATATCGATGTATATAGCCAAAAAGCACCTTGATGCGATAATAAAATTCACCTTCACAAACATAAAACAACTAATATAATGATCACAGAGCCGCTCCTATGAGTCACATTGGACATGGCTTATTCACAATCTCCCGCAGCATATTTCCATCTAATACTGTCCACTGGTTGACGCTACTGATAACTTAAAAAATACGTCCAATTTCTGCATTACTTCCTTGGCATTTCCCCACCGCAAACACCCAATTAAAAACATTCAACGCATCGATATTTAAATGCATGTCTCTAATAGAATTAAATACACCATAGAAAATTCCCAGATGAAATTGCGCGGGAAATCGATTACCGAAGGGACTTTTGTTGCAATTTACAATGTTATGTGTTGCTCATACGATTTTTTTGCACACACAGAGATAGCTATCGGGTGTAAAGCAAACATCCATAAAAAAATACATCAGAACACCGATCTCGTGCCACCGTATATGCAGGAAAACCTCAAATCAATGGAAATGATTCACATCTCGCGTGGATGCGGTGAAACATCAACAATCTCTCACTTAATGAGTTCAGAGAGTTGTGGGTTTAGCGCGTTTTTTGCTAAAAGAAAAAAAAATCAGAGAAAACTCGCGGATTTTTCCGCATCCTAATACATTTAAACATGAATACAAATGTATGTCAATTTTGGGGAAAAATGACGCGCGTGCCGAAAAGATTAAAAAAAAAAGCTCTGGTGAAAATGGAAAATTTTATGCCAATTTTTCAACACATGAGTGATGTTGTGAAGAAATTGTGCTATAGGCAATTGTCACAGAAATTTTCTGACTGAATGCCAATTCGGGAAAACAGATGATTAGTCTGGGTTGAAAGGAAAACAGCGAAAAGTGAGACATTGTTGAACCACAGAATGTCTGAAAGAAGTGAACTGATTTGACCCAATTTTCTTGTCATTTCCCCCATTTTCACTACTCATTTTTTTTGGAGAATTCTTTGGATGGAAAATTTTCTACAAATAATTATTTAATAATCTTTTCTTTAAAATATTTGTTGAAAGCTCTTTTTGTGCTTTTAAGAAAAAGTTTTTTTTTCTTAAATATACAATATTCATTCAGATTATTTCTTTTATTTCCACAATTTTCACATAACTTTATTAAATATCTAATGAGTCAAAATATTTCTATAGAAATGTATAAAACAATTCTCGTTTCTGTGTGTAAAATAATAGGTAATAAATACATAGGTATCATTATAATGACGCACTTCAGCCAAGACTTCAACACTTCAAATGAAAGATTTTCAATTAAATTATGGAAAATTCTCGTGGATTCTAAAACAATACTGACTATTTTAAATATGTTTATTTTTCTAGTAAAGAAGATAAGCAAGATTTTTAATAAAAAAAAATGTCTCGTCTTCTTTTTCTAGCTTAATTTTTTCCTATCTCTTTAAAAATTAGGATATCTAGAGCTTTTTTTTAAACAATTTCTGACTTTTTTTTTTAGTCACAATCTTCCCTTTAATTTCCTTCATAAAAGCCAACAAAGCTCATTTTTACTTATAGAGCTTTTATTCTTAAAAAAATCTTTTCTACTTATTCTTTGAGCTTTTTTAGAAAAAAAGTTAACCATTTTGTGGAATCCAATTATTTGGGGAATTTTCCTTTTGTCAATTTTGCAACGATAATAAACAGAAGGTTAACCCTACGCCCAGTATCTAATCAAAAAGGAAATCCACTTGACTTAAAATAAATATACCTTAAGCAAATAAAAATTGAGTCAAATGGATGGGAAGGTGTGTGTGAGGGAGGCAATCACTTTTGCGATAAGCTCTATCAGTTTTTTTGTAACACATTCTGAAGAAAAATAAATGTACCTACCTGCAATAGTGTGATTCCACCTGTCTCCCGTAACTGCGAATTCCTATGTGTATAGTAGCATAGATTTGTGGTTTTTGTGATTTTACTTGGTGAGCTACATTTTTAGTGTATCAATGTGTTGAGGAGAACTTTAGAATTTAGTTTTAAATTAAATTATATAATTTGGAGTCATTGACAACAAATGAAGCGTGAAATGTATTTAGTTCCATTTATAATTATGTAATTGACCCATTCTTTTTCTTTCCTCCTCCTCCTTCTCACCATACCCCAGTATTGAAGTTCTTTTTCTGCTTCTTTGGTGAATTTTGCAAAAATCCAACTATTTTGTCATTCATATATACAAAATATTAAGTAAATAATCGCAAAAGAAGGGGATATTTTCCACTCCTTCAATGTCTGTGTGTGTACCAATAAATACGAAATTTCTTTTTAAATGTGTCACTACTGATACTAAAATAAAATCCGATTCACAGAACCAATAGTGCGGAAAGGTGTTTTACTAGTGCATAAAAATCATAACAGCCCGTATTATGAGACCATTTTTCATTTCTTCTTTTCTTTCTCACACCTTCCAACACTAATTTTAAATAAAACTGCAAAGAAGTCGCTCAAATTGCAATGTAAACGCTTTTTCTTCGCGCATGAACATACTACGGAGAGATTGAAAGTGAAAATTAACATTGATTTCTGTTTCTTTGTATTTTTGCAGCAATGATTGCGGATTTTGTGGCGAAACATTTACTACAGAACCTATTTAGGATGCGACACATATCAATAGGTGGTGCCTGTCGCTTTGTTTTGACTGTATCCTTGACGATTGCAGTCATACACGCAGCACCTGCCTCCAAAACGTCTCAAGCTGAGGTGAGTCTTTTAATAAATTCCCCTTTAAGCCCTCCCCCCGCATTTGTACTTTCTTTGTTGCCAGTTATTCCTGAAAAAAAAAGAAAGGGGTGGAAATTACCGAGGGGTTGTCATTTTCATAACTAGTTATACTATGAATATTTTATAATTAATTTTATGTACCTACCTATGTACTTTGTTGAGTCAGCAAAAACAATATTTTCTAAAGGGTTCATTGACAGAAAGAAAAAATAGTGCAAAGGTGGAGCGTTGAAAATAGATAGGAGCCAATAACGAAAAAAAAAATGAATGAAATTCCTTCTGTAAAAGTTGAATTAAAGTCTGCCCTCAAATGCTATAAAAAGTGCCCCCTAACATGCTTGTAGGTGTATTAAAATTTTAACATCCACCAGAACATCTGTACCTATGGGGACACTCGCCCTGTCAATGACACACCCCTCATTAACATACCACTCTCAATATAATCCTCACAGTGTGGCACAACAGAATGTACTTCTTACATATTGATTTCTGTCACACCCTGTGTACATGCAAGCATTCCCACAAGTTGTAGATTTAATTAGGGAAGAAAGACTCTGTATAAGCGACACAGACTATAATTAAAGCAATTGAGATGTTTTATTGAAAAAGATAAAACTTGACGTACTCAACGTCATTCATGTTTTTTTTGCCAAAAAAGTCATTGTCAGGAAGTCTGTCCCCAGAGAGTATAAGGCAGTATTATATTGGGGAGACTGAGTGTGTTGGAAAAAAAAATAGCAGAAACAGCCATAAATTCGCAAGAATCATGCGACATTCATCGAATATGTAATTAGATGCTTTGGATATAAACAGCCGCAAATCATCATTATCACCTTTGACCATCATAGAGACTTTTTCTGAATTCTAATGTTCCCCTGATGTGTGTCTTTTTGGGGGGGATCTTTGGTGGAAATTTTCCAGGTTATTGAAGGAGAATTTTAGGGGATTTTAATGCTAGTTTTATGATAAAATTCCCTGTTGGTGATTTTGGGTGAACCCACATGGCATGTTTGTGGCTTTTTTGCTTAATATTTTTTGCAGAGGGTGGTTTTGTGAAAATGAGGGTGGGTCAAATACAAAAGGCGGGAAAATTATGATTGTGTCCATTTGCTGACCTTTGCTTTAAGGCAGAAAAACTTCTCTTTGTACTCCCCCGCATATAAATAGTCTTAATTTAGTCCCTCCGAAGCACTTTTAGTAATTAAATATGCTACTGGAAATAATCTTTAGACAAGAATAAATTGAAAGAAAAAAAAAACGCAGAAGTGGCTCAATTTTCCTTGAATGCTTTTTTGCGACAAAACATTGAATGTAATTGGCATTATTTTTTGCAATAAAATCTGTCATATAAATTAGAATTTAGCAATAATTTCCTTGAATTATTTTAGCCAATCAATAGCAAATTGCATCAAAACTTTTGCAACATTGTCAGTGGGGGTTAAAAAGTAAGGCAATAAGGCGAACGAAATTGTGCGAAATGCATTTTTTACAAACTCCAAAAAATATTGCAAAAATTCTTTAGGAGACAAAAAATGGCAAAAGCCACAAAATGAACAATTTTCGTTGTGAGTCAAGCTAAATATTATAATACATACCTTTAATCCATGCACTGAAAACAAAATATCCTCTATAGCATACCATCGGATTATATACACTCCATGTCTGATTCATAAATATTCGCTGAAATTTATTTGCATACATCGTGCCCCAGTACGGCAACCCTCCAAAGTTACTTTCTCATTGATTTTCTCCAAGACGTTATATACTTTGTAAGAAATTTTTCAACCCATTTTCATTGCACAAAAAACATCAACAAAATGCTTTTCTGGGTGAAAGGGAAATTTTACGAAAAGCTCTTTCATTTAATATATTGTCTTGGTATGTTTTTCTCCTGTGAAAAAGCACAATTACTTGTTGTAAAAGAAAATGTCGTCACAAAACAGATTCTATGTCATATAAAAGACGTCTATTTGTTCCTCTACTTGTAAAAAAAATCTTATCGTTGATGAAAGTGCAATTGTTGCTTCATTTTGATGATTTTGTGGCTTGGAATTTGGACTGTTGTTGAGCAATTTTTGATTTAGTTTCTTTTTTCTTATATAAAATGAAAGATAAATCTGTTATAAAAAAATTGAAATTTTAATACGCAAAAAATCATTTTTTATATTTTGAATTTTCATTTTTTTCTTTAATTAAAAATTCACTTTAAAATAAATTATATTGATGCTTCTAAAAGGAGTAGTAAGCTCATGAAAGTCCTTTATTGTAACCTCTAAAAATAAATAAATTATACAGGAGACCTGAGCTAATTAAATAATTTTCTGTTAATCATAATTTCCAGCGAAAGGATATTTTCTAATTGAATCTCTAAAAGAAGAAGTTTATTCGTTTCTTTGTGAAAAATATCTTCATAAAAATAAAATTGTAGAGGATCAAAAATGAATAAGAAATTTTCAGGAAACTTTATATTTTCCACTGGAAATGGAATGAAAAGCTGGGAAAACCGGCAAAAACTTGCATTTAAAATTGTAAGAACTGATGTCAGAATTGTGCTTTATGACTCTTATTTGTTTCAGCGATTGAAACATAAAATTACTTTGGCAAATTCACTAATGAAACATTGTCGCTGATGTTTCTTGCATTTGAAGGGGTAAAACACATATCAATGACATTACTCTTTGCAATTTTGGCTGTGTTTCTTTCATTTCTTTAACTTCGGCTGGATTTTTCAGCTCCTGTTTTATTATTTCTTAAAATATGAATATTCTGTTACCTAACAAACATTTAAGGCATCAATTGAACATTTTGCATTTTTTGTTATTTCCAAAAATAAGTATGTTTACCGACTATTAGTCTCCTTTATGTCCTTTTGCACACTCTCAAGGCATATCACGACATTACTTTTCTTCTTATAATTTCTTTGTGCTCTTTGTTAAAATGCCACAAACTTTTAACATGAAACTGAGTATTATAAATGTCACCTCAAGGCCTGTCTTTGGCAATTCAAGGCTTCTTTGGCAAAGTCATAACATTTGCACACATTCTCCCCTTTTTATGGATTCCTTATCAGATTTTCTATTACCGCAAAGTTATGCTGGAATTTTTTTTAGAAGGAATAAAATAAAAATAAAAAAAAACTCGCCAGGACGCGTTGTACATAATTAAACTCAATTTCCATTCAATGTCCTAGGTCGTTGTTCGTTTTAGAGTTCGAAAGACTCCCTTGCATGCTTTATGAACTTCTTCTGCCCACACCATCTCCACCATCACCCCGCATTTAGTTTGCGAGGACACAATGAGAGAAAACTCCATGAACTCACCATCGAGGAATGTTTCTTTGCGTGCTATCGCGTTAATAGAAAGTTCTCCTTTTTTTTTTTTAAATGCCATACAGGGTGGAAAAAAAGTGAATGTACCAACGATTAAAGGGCATTTGATTTGTCCTAGATATGCATTAATCATTAGTTTACCACCCCGCGCCGCGACGCCTTGTTGATGTAGATTAGCTGAGTGTGTGAGGACGTGAGGTCAATAGCTTTTCACGACAATGTTAGCATTCCTGTATGTTTGTATATTTGGACTTGAGAAGTACACTGTGGAACTCATTGAGGGGAGATACAACAAAATAAAATTCATATTCTAATTTTGGAGCTAATTTTGGATGTACTAAACGATGGGAAAATGACATGCTTTTGCTTTTCTTTTATTTTCCTCTAAGTCTACCTCCTTGTTGCTTCACACTCCACACAACTCATAGGGCTCATCAACCGACCTCTTTTTTCTTGAAAAAAAAAACCAAAAGAGCAAAGAAAATTTTCTTCCTAATCGATTTTCTTGACCTGTATTCAATGGAGTTTAATTCGTTTTGAGTTATACTAAATAGCCAGGGAGGAGTTGAGACAGACAATTTGTAGAAATAAGCCTGGAAATTAGTGACTAATTGAGTTGAATAAAATCGATATGGAGGCATTTTTCTCTTCATATTGAACATATTTGAATATTATTTCTGTGACTAATACTTCCTTCATAATAAGCGCGGAAAATTAAATATATCGCCCGGACGTCTCACACCCTTCTAAGTGCACACTAGCGTGCCTAAGTTGATCGTAAAATTGTCAATGAAAGTGATATGAAGTTGCATAATTTATCAGTGTTGATGGTTGACTCTTTTTTTTTTCACGGGATCGCCCTTCCAACTGAATGAGAAGGAGATTTATTAAGTTTTCGTCATTTTAACGTCCAATAAAACACATTCATTCTCAGTAGAACAATGATTTCTTTGTCAAGGTGCAATTATGACTATACGAAAATGTACATGAAATGAATAATAAATGTCCACTTTGTATGTATTTGCCAATATTATGTATTTTCTCTTACTCTCCGTGTAAATTATTATTCTGAAAATGTCAAAAAATATCCTTGATCGGTGGGGCACCGCTCTGGAAAGATTTACGCGAGTTATTATAATTTCCTACATTAGCACTTCATGATTAGTGTCCATCGGGGAATGAGCTGAGCATAGACAAGGGGAAAATAAGTTTTCATATTTGTGTATTGAACTTGGTTTAGAATTAATTCAGAATTACATTCTTAATCATAAAAAATTTTTTTAAATACTTTTGGACCGAATTTAGCACTATTTCTTTGTCAACATTGATAGCATTTAAAAAGTTTGGATAATTCACAATCATTAAATTGTACCGGTTAAAGGAGATAAATTTCACAGCTTCATAGGCAAAATTACAATTTTAAGAAATTTAGGAAATTCATGGCTAAAACCGGGTTAAAACGATTAAAACGTCGATTTATTTTTAACCCTTAAATCAGGTAAAAATATGAATTTTTGCACGTTTTATTTAGATATCCCAATGATGAATTTAATCTCAAAACTACTGACAATTTGAATGAATCAATTTCGTAACCACCGTGACGCACTGCCCCGGAAAAAGGTGTCGATCCTCCCACAATTTTATATCCCCACAAAATTCGCATTTAATTGATTCACAATGATTTTATATTGTCTTCCGTTTATGCCGAGAAATTCCCGCGTAAAATGAATAATCCCAAAAAATCCTAACAATATGTGCAGGTGCATTTGTGATTAGTTGGTAGCCCCACATTGGTGTGGGTGTTGCGGGAAAAAACAAGCAAAACTGTGCGTGTGTCACACACAGCCGGTATTTTTCACCTGGAATTTTTTCATGCACAAATCCCATGAATATCTGCCAATTGTATGCTGTATGCGCGAGAAATATGATTGTGGCGTCGATGCCGGGTGGACGACGAAAACGGTAATGACCGTGACAGTGTCTGACTTAGCAATGCCCCAATGACGGACGCAATAGAAAAAAATCTACATGAGAGCTTGTAATCATGTGGAATTGGCAGGTGTATGTGCTACGGAAGTTCATCCCATTTATGATGATTTCATAATCGACCAGGCAACCTTCCGTGATTTGTTTTTGCACACATCGAACGCTGCCCACATAAACCTTTTTCCATTTCCACTTTCAATTTTCTCTCGGAGATAGAAGAAAAAAAAAACATAAATGTTAATTTTTCTGCGAAACAACGGAGAAATTTCTCAGGAATTGGTTGAGAGATTCAACAGAAAATCTTTCAATTGAGTAACTTAGAATTCATAAATTGTGGTTGTCAGTTATAATATACTCAAAGAGTTTTGTGGTTTTTTAATTCAATTTCCGGTGCCAAAAAAATTGTTTATTTACTCAATAAATTCAGGGAGAATTAACTTTCCATTAATTTATATATAATGGTAGCATAGGTAGTCAAGTGATTGATTTTAAAATGAAATCAAATCTTATTTAATTTATTTAAAATAATAACTATATTATTTTAAAAATTTGAGAGAATTGACGTTTCTTCTCTAAATTTTGACAAATGTTTTTTTTTTCACGTTAAACGTTTATTTTAAATGTTCGTTATTTGATCTCAAAAGAAAAGCATGAGCTTCTGCGTAAATTTCTTAGCAAATCTTTGCCGGCTTTTCTTGGTTGATCCCAGTGGAAAATGGAAAATTTCGTTGGCTGACCAAACCTCCTTTATTTATTTTAAAATAATAAATAGACTTTTTTTTCAAATCAATAAAAATCAATAAATAAATCAAGAATATATTCTTTGATCTCTCTACCAGGCAACAAGCAAATTTGTTGAATACCCACACTGTATGCAAGTGCAAAAGTGAATGATTGTATACTTTAGTGGGATGAATCACCTATTAAACAGTATATTTAGTGGTTTAGATTGTGGACAAAAAGCGATTCTCGAGTAGCACACATATAAATTGTATTTTTCAATATATGTATGGATTGTGTTGAGTCATAAAGCATGAAAGTCTTTGCAGCTCTTCCTCACACAGAGAGATTTCATAAAATCAATTGGGCAGAGAGCCAGTAATTTATTCACTAAACAAATATGGATTAAGTGTGCAAATTGCACGGAGATCAATTTAATTGCAAATTCTCAGTATAGAATGACACGGTGAAGTAGTCACGATGGAGACGCCGGGTGATTGATGCTTGCCATTGCAATAAAAAAAAAAAGAAGACAAAGAGCATCCCGACAATTTTCAGCGTAAAATGAACACTTTACTCCCGGGCTTATTAAATTATATTATGTGTGCGTACAAATGACACGAACTTGTCACACACCACGAGGGTAATTGATTGACATCTTATCGATGTGAATTTGCAATGCGACATGTTGTGTAAATGCGACAAAAGAGCATTTAGTGCAAAGTTGCTCTCATGGGACAGAAAATAACAATTCACAGGAAAAGAAAAATGACAAAGAGCCAACCGAACACATGTGGAATTTTAATTTTATTTTGCGCGGGAGAAGAACCTCATGGGAGGATAAACAATAAAAAAAATTGCTCAGAGATCTCAATCGTGTGCGATTTGTCTGCAATTCCTCCTGAGAAAATAACTAAAAGATTATGGTGTATTCAAATTGCAGGATAACCACCGAATATTTAGCGGTTTGACCTGCGATTCCTCGTATTTTCTGCCCTCCCCATCGAGCGTCTCCCATCATCATCATGTTGTTGACTAAATAGATAAACAATGAATAATGCAAGAAGTGCTGCGGTGTGAATTTCAATCAATGCTGACTGTTTAATCTCTGTCTGCCGAAAAGAGCCACAATATGGCTTATTTTTGAGATCATCGGCCCCCGCGAGAGGCTCCCGCCAATTTTGTGCTTTCAAAGAGTTCTTCACCCCCAAAAACCCCTCCGCATACACTTTGCCACTGCAATCCGTGAAATTTCTTCGCAAACACTGCGGTCGAGAACCTCCAAAAATACGTCGAAATAGTGCAAATTGGATTTGATTTTGTACAAAAATAAATACAAAATAACTTTACACTAAAATACACAAACAAATTTTAATCATTAAAGTCCAAAAGATGCGGCTTTTTGTAAACATGCTTTACCAAATGAGTTAGAGATGCTCTACAGCGAGCTTCATTAAGTACCCTTCGCGGTAATTCACAACACGTAATCACGCTTCCTTCATTACTGTCGATCGTGTCGTAAATGCCTGTCTAAAGTGCCATGTTTTGTCTCAATTTCATATTAATTTATATCATTGAAATAAATACATAACGCATGCAGCTTGAGTCGCAGATCCAACATACATACGGGAGATCTATTGGAATGCAAAATGTATATATTTATTGTCTGATAAACGTCCATATATTTGCAATTTTATCAATTTTTATGATAAAATAATAGAAAAATCATCATATTTCCCAAGAAGAATATTATAATGGAAATTAAATGAAGAATACAGGACAGAACACATGAATACTGACACGTTTATCAAATTAATTGTGTTTGATTTAAAAATAAAATTGAATAATTTTAAATTGTCTTACAAACGACCTGGGTTGGGATTGTTTTGCATATTTATGTTATTATACGTAAAAATATGCTGAAAATACTGAAAAATCATCATAAATTACAAATCTTCACCCCTAAAAAAATATTCTAACAATTCGCGAGTTAAAAAAAACTCCGAAAAGCTTTTTAAGAAATTAAATAATATCAGGAGCCTGATATAAACCAAATTTTCCATGAAAGTTACTGACTTATCAACTTTCAAACAGCTGAAAGAGCTAGAAAAATGCTTCAATATTATAACTTCTGACATCACTGGATAGGGAATTTAATATTCTTTCAACTGAGAGCTTTGGAAGGGTGTCTCATTTTGATTAATACACTTAATTAATAAAATTAATAAGAGTTTTTCAAAATATCGTCCACCATTAATTTTCTTGGCTTCACTAAAATAGGAGTTATGTCACCCTCCTGAAAAATATCAAAGATTTAAATATTTTATCTCTGAATTTTCTTTCTGTCTCTCAATTGGTTCCCTGTCTCTATTATTAAAAAGCTGCCAAATCTTTATCTTTTCAACGTGCTCCAATTCGCATCATACCTACTGTACAAGTGTCGTACTTTTGTGGTCAAGACGCGTGCGTTTTGCGACTACAAATTGTAATTTTCTGCATGGATGAAAAATACGCCATTGAAAGTGAAAATGAATGAATTTGCAATTTTTTCACAGATTAACTGAAAACGTGATTGTCATTCCAATAAAGTTCATTTCAATTTCCTTACATATTCACGCAGCTGCTGTATACTTCCCTTTGTGGGCCAAATGAGGAAAATAAGTGGAAATTTTTCATCACAAAAATTATCCAATTAAAAGCTTTTTATTTTGGGAGAACTTCAGCCAGAATGTGCGAAATTATCTGTGCTATTGTTAACAATTTAATGTTTATTTTTTTTATTGTACCTACTAAAGTTCTGTCTAATAAAATTCGCGGGGGTGGTAGGTAAATAGAGACGATAAAAATAGCTGTCGTACTTAAATATTTGGCATGTGTCTTGAGAGGAGAAGATTTCTGTATCAAACTGGAATTCTTAGTAAAATATTCAGATTTCTCGGAGAAAGAATAAATTGAAATTGTAAAGAATTTTGGCACGTGGAAAAAAGAACAGTAAGAAAAGAAAAAAAGCTCTAACAAATAAGGAAGTTAACGGTGAACACTTAATCATCTTCCATTTGAGAATCACTTCAATCTCGTTCATAATTCATCACGCAGAATTCTCAATAGACAATGGAAGTGAGAGAGGTGAAAAATGCAAAATTTATTATTTATATATTGGAAATATATATAATGCAAAACATATAAATTAGAGAGAGAGAACTTTTTTGCAAAAGCTTCAAGTTCGATGTGAGAAAAAAATGCGCGCCGTGAAGAACCTTGAATTCTTGCAGAGAAGGTGGGATAATAAAATTGCTATGCACCTCTCAGCCAATTGAATACATTCATTAAAGAGAATACTCATCATCGTGTCTCTCGGCGGATCTTCTCCACACATTGCACATAGAATTGTTTCTCGCGCAACATAGCTTAATTTATGCTAAATGAAATCGGAAGAAAAATCAATGTGCGGAAAAAAGGCGATATCTCGGTGATTGTCGGTGATTTATCTGGTGCAGTTTATAGAGAAAAAAATAATAATAATAACTCCCTTTTATTAACCAATTGCACATTAATCGTGCAGCGGACTTGTGGGATTTTTCCATACATGCGCCAGACAATCACGAGAATGTAGAAATGAAGATGATAAATGTTCCTACAAGATTGTTTACAAGATGTTACCCCACATTCCTTGAGTATGATTAGGTGAGGAGTTTTGCAGTTATGATAAGATTCCGTTTTTTCTTTTAATTCTTCTTCCAGATTTATTTATCACAATTTGGATATCTACCTGCTTCTGCGAGAAATCCATCAAATGGTGGTTTGCTGCAGGAGGAAACATGGACAAAAGCTATTCAGGATTTCCAGGGATTCGCCGGTATTAATGTAACTGGTGAGTTGATCCTTGAAATTGAATTTTTTAAACATCTCTCTTAACAAATTCTAGAAACCCTCTAGAAATAGATTTCTGCTTTCAAAATATTTTACAATTTTTTTAAAAATTATTTTCCTGCTGCAGGTGAATTAGATGAGGAAACAATGGAGCTAATGTCACTGCCACGGTGTGGTGTCAAAGACAAGGTGGGATTTGGCACAGACTCCCGGTCGAAGCGCTATGCTCTCCAAGGTAGTCGATGGAAGGTTAAGGCGCTCACCTATCGAATTGCCAAATACCCAAAGCGACTCAACAAGGGGGATGTTGACAAAGAAATTGCAAAAGCTTTTTCAGTATGGAGTGAATATACAGATCTCACATTTACGCCAAAACGCACGAATCCGGTGCACATTGAAATAAGGTGAGTCTCGATGGTAATCACGGTGTTGGCATTAAAGATCCTTCCTCGTGGTGCATGCTGTGGGTATTCAGGGTAATTTTTTTTTATTTCTAATAAAGTCACTGCAAATTATGCCAGGGATGACTATATTGCAAATTCCTATCATCATTGCTAATCGCATTTTTTTGCACCATTCTAATCCGCAACTATGTGATCAGGAGATTATCGGAGATGATTATTAATATTACCTCGAATTATTTGCATCCTCCTCAGTTTGCAACGCAGCTATGGAATGTTTTTTCTTTCATTAATTTGTGACACTATGCTTGCAAACTTAGTCATCTCTCTTGCTGCTAATTATCTCACAGAAAGATTTCATTGTTCCAAAATCAAAGTGATTAACGATGGTTATATGTGTATAAAAATATCACTCTGTGGAGAACATAAATCACCCTTTCGCACGAAAATACTCGAGGAGACTTCTCGGGAAATTAGCGGAAATGCCAGAAAAATTTTCCAACATATGGAATTAAATGGCTTTTCGCATAAATCCACAAAAGAGCAACATTCCCCGTCTCTCTTTTTTCATTTTTTTTCATTTTATGACTGTGCAATCATTGAATAATGTGCTATTTTATTGTGAAAAAGCAGAGTAAAGAGTGTTATCAATAGTTTTTCTGGGCAAAATTTCGTCAATTTAATCGCAATTACAGACATTTTCTAGCGATTTTACGTGATATAATTGCTCGTTGTGTGGTTTTTTTTTGTTGCTAAATTGCAATTTAATAGTTCTTTCGTAAAAAAAAAAGTCAGTAATTCTGTTATTTTTGAATTTACTTTTGGGCTCTTTTTTCGGCAATTCGTTCGACTTTGCAAAAATAAATCCCAACATAACGCAATAGTTGTTATGACGTGGAATAGAGTATATTTAATGGAATTATTTAAATAATTTTTTTTAACAGCTGCAAAGGACGATCTTAATTTTTATTGAGTTAAAATGATTTTCTTATCTCTTATCAAAGATTTAATTATTATACAATACTTATTAATTAATATATATTAACCCTGACACGCATGTAGCTTTCCTTGTTAATAAAATATTTTTAAATGAACCATAAATAAGAAATAAAAAACTTATTAATCTACTCATTTAGATTTGAGGAGAATGAGCATGGTGATGGGGATCCTTTTGACGGTCCTGGTGGCACCCTGGCTCATGCCTACTTCCCCGTATACGGTGGAGATGCTCATTTTGATGACGCCGAATACTGGACCATTGGCAGCACGCGCGGAACGAACCTTTTCCAGGTGGCCGCCCACGAATTCGGCCATTCTCTGGGCCTGAGTCATTCAGATGTTCGATCCGCCCTCATGGCTCCCTTCTACAGAGGCTACGACCCTCATTTCCGACTCGATTCAGACGACGTTCAAGGTATTCAAGCACTCTACGGACGCAAGACCAGCTCCGGAGCTACGACGCCCACAAGAACAACCCCCAGGACGTCGGTTAATACCATCAATAATGAACTCTGCAAAGACGCCAAGATCGATGCGATCTTCAATTCAGCCGATGGAATGACTTATGCCTTCAAGGGTGATATGTACTACCGACTAACGGAGAATGCCGTAGCCGAGGGGTATCCTAAGCGTATCTCAGAGGGATGGCCCGGACTCCCAGGGAACATTGATGCTGCATTTACTTACAAAAATGGCAAGACGTACTTCTTCCAGGGCAGCAAATACTGGCGCTACAACGGACGACAAGTCGATGGTGACTACCCCAAACCAATCAGTGAAGGCTTCACAGGCATCCCGGATAATATTGATGCAGCCCTTGTGTGGGGTGGCAATGGGAAGATTTACTTCTACAAAGGAACACGCTTCTGGCGGTTTGATCCACTCAAGAGGCCACCCGTGAAGTCAACGTACCCCAAACCGATCTCCAACTGGGAGGGTGTTCCCAATAACATTGATGGGGCTCTTCAGTACACAAATGGGTACACGTACTTCTTCAAAGACAACAAATACTACAGATTCAACGATAGAACGTTCTCGGTGAGTTTATTCACAATTTTTAAATATTTTTTGTAGCATCTTGACTATCTGCCACGAATGAGAAGAGAAGAGAGTAATGATTTAGTCTTATTAGCTTAGCTTGAGGGTCAAGATTACTGGTGGAGTTGTCTCTCTATCAGTTTGAAATGTGAAACCGTTAAGAATTGATTTGGTTTAAAAATATTATTTGAATCATCCGTTATTTCTATTCTTGCCTTAAATATTTTTTCTTGATAATTAACAAGATCAAACGACGATGATTTTAAGATTTAATCAGACTTGCAATAGGACTGAAAAGAAAATGAGGCGTTTTCATGTTTTCCAGCGACGTTTAGGTAATATTTTTGCTTTCTCCAGGCTCTAACAATAAGAATTCATTCTTCAATGAAACTGACTCAATTGAATTTTCTTGGGAATTATTTATAGTTCTTAAAAAGATTAAAAAACTCAATGATGTCTGAATTTGATAAAATATTTAGTCTCCACTCTTTACGTATTAATGTCTGGAATTTTATCACAATTCCCTCAAATGACTCACAATGTGTGAAAATCATGTATTTAAATGATTTTTTGGATATTCTTTTTCATCCAAAATTAATTAATTTATTGGAACATCCCATGAGAATTTGGAACAAATTATTACTCACCTTTCTTCTGTGTTTTGAGACAAATCACAACGCCCACACTTCCTATACAAAAGTCTTTTTCTTAGAGTTCGTTGGCAATTTCCGAGAAAATAGTATGAATATCAAGATAAATGTGCTTTTTCATTCGAAATAACGCATTTTATTACACGGCTCTTACCTTCCGAAAAAACTTTACGCGCGATATATTCCCCATGAGGTCATCGCGTGGAAAGTAGAGCATCGGAGGTGCGATAAGGGGGCTTTGATAGTGAACAGTGACCAAATTATGCGTGCGATAAGCCTTACTCAATCAAAATACCTTTTGGTACCTACTTTACAGGTGGACGCGGCGGATCCTCCCTTCCCACGACCAACAGCACACTGGTGGTTTGGGTGCAAGAATGTCCCTGCGTCCTTTGGCTCATTAGGTAATGTTATCGCTGATCCAGAGTACAGTCAATCAAGTCATGATGATATCGATGGGGATATCCTTATGGAGGCCGGAGGTAAGTGAAACCGACAAAATCGCGTATGATGGAGCATAACACAACCAATGCTCTCAAATGACTTCCCCTCCAAAAAAAAAAAAAGAGAAAAAAAAGAATTTGAGATAATTTGAATTTTTTCAAGACTAATCATGTGCTCGAATGTGGAAGTTTTTTTTTCTTCCATCTGTTCTTGTCAAGTGTTGTGTGTTTAAGAAAATGTCTCATAAGATCTCTCTGAGTCTCTCTATGTAGGTGCTGGGAAATTTAATTCTTGTGTAAACTATAAAGAGTCTGCAAATTGTTGACGAGAATTAGAAAACAATGACTGGTTGATTTATTTCTTTAGGTTACAAGTGAAGAGAAAAGAAAAGAAAATTAAATAAAATCAAATAAATTAAATATCAGTTTGACTTTATTTTTTTAACCTGAATATGCTCATGAATTTTTAGAATTATTGTTAAGAAATCATTTTCAAAATTCGCAATAACCGAAATTATTTGATACTCTAGAAGAGGACAAATGGGCATATCCGGATTAAATTATTAGCAATAATTCTCGTTAACAGACTATTTTCTCCTTTAAGAAAATACTTCTCATTTAAGAAAAAAATAAATAAATCTGTTTCTTAATCCTTTAACCAGAAATGTGCTAATTTAATTTCGCTCCAAAAATTTAAAAACATAATAATCTCTGTATCCTAAAAATTATTTTCCAAGGAAACTTGTAATATTCTATTTAATGAACAAAACATCGCTCTAATACTAATTAATAATTTTAATAACCCAATTATGAAAATTTTTCTAACAATCTTTAATAAAAACATAAACATATAAAAAAAAACTAAACTTAACTCATTTTTATAGCCAACAAAAAATTCAAATTTAAACTCGAAATTCGACAAGTTCGTTGCTGAATAAGTCGGTTTCACTAACTTCTTAAATAAAAATTATAAAGCTAAATCTTCCTTATCTATATCTATACTAACTCTATTAATTTTCTTACACTTCTCACGCACTTTTAAATCCTTCCCCAAAACCCTTTTAATATTAAGTCTGCACAAGTTTTCAAAGAATTTTCCTCAAAGCACTGAATTTTTTAAGTCTAACCAACAATGCACCCACAAAAGCACTTTGAATGAATTGGAAATGAAATAATTGCACAAAGTTTTTAAAATGAAAAATTGCATGTAAATTGCACAAAAGCACAAGAAAAAGCACGGCCTGAAAACACCGAGTGTGAAAATTAATTTTCTAACAAGAAGTTGAATAAATTTTATCAATTAAGGCGCCCCCCATTTGATTTATTTTGACTCAGCATGAATCCATTTTGCAGGCTATAGTCTCCGAAGTTAACCCCGTTCTTTATGTGTTAAAAAAAATGTCCTCAATTCTAAACAATTAAAATTGTCATCGAAGATTTTGCAGCCAGCCCTTCACATGTACGTTTTATAATTTTTATTTATTTATTTTGTAAATATTTTTATTTTTTGTTTTTCTGGGTGATAACTTGGGCGGTTTAGGTTTAGGGATTTTGGTTTTTATTTAATTTGATTAACTTTTTATTTAATAAAGGATATAATTTCCTTGGACGAGGATATCCCAAAATTGTGTGTGCAATTATTTATTTTTTGGCATTCATTGTGTGGTGTGGCATTTTCTAAATTTTAATTTTTTTTACACAGATAATCATTAAGAAAATCAAATTGATCATGAGATTGTAAATAGCTGAAGTAATTAGTTTTATTTTTTCAAAAGAGAGCACTGAGTCACAAGTTTAAGTTTTAAATCACAAAAAAGTTATTTTTTGGAAAAAGGGAACAGAAACGTGCATGAAAATTGAAGAAAAACGTTGAGGGGCAAACAAGTTCTGTAACAGAAGCATAAAATAAATGTTTTTGAGGGGTTTTGAAAATTTAAAATAAAAAAAAATAAAATTTTGAAAAATTCTAAATGAAAAATATTTAATAAAAATCCTCAAAGAAAATTTTATGCTCAAAACATTACCAAGTGATTTGCCCCTCTGCGGAATTTTCTTTGCATTCTTCGCCAATGAATCAATTAAACTGATAAGCAATCTTTCTTTATGAAAAAAACAATAGGAACTGATGAGCGTCCGGCACATGATGAACATGGGGACAGTTCTGCATTTAGTCATCATCCCTTTGCGCCACTCCTGATTGTCTCCTGTACTCTCTTCGCCCTGAGACACTGGTTTAGCCACTAAGGACAACATTTTTTTTTTAATTTCTATAAAATACGAACGACGAACCCCCCAAATTGGTTTGGGGTTCTCGTTCTTTTCCATACATAATTATAGAAAAAACAAAGAAAAAGCTCAATAGCCCCTCAACCCTCGTCGAGGATGCCTTTGCTATATATAAAAAAATCAAAACTCAATACGTGCGCCAAATTTGTAGAGAAAATAACGAAATAAAAATATTTTTTACACGTTGGAAAATTAAATAAAAAAAAATATTCAGTGCCTTCCTGTAAATAACGTGAGAGAGATACAAAGTGAATGTGACTTTATATACCAATAATAATTATAAATATATATTTAAACTTAAGGAATTTTAGTTAGATGATGGACTAGTGAATGAATATCTCGTTAGTAGAGTTCATAAAATTGATCAAAGGACAAAAATTAAAAAAAAAATCTTTGTCTTGGAGTTTATTTTTACGTATTATGAAAAAAAAAATGGATAATTTCATCAAATGAATGAATCCAATTGAAGCTTTTAAATGGATGAAAGAGTGATTGAATTCTAATGAAATTGTAGTATTTTTTAAAATAAAAATCCATTTTATGAGATTTTAATTAATCCAAAATGTCTTTTATTTCACCCCCCTTTTTCTATTACTCTACTTTGTTTACTTCCTTGAACTTGCGTCAAAATTTCTTATTAAAATATTTTACGGTAAATAAAAAGAAAACTAATAAGGTTAGTCGGATTAGTTTCCCACCAAAACGCAATGTTTCTTGTAGTCTAATTTAACTTTTTCTTTGTAAAAATCATTGTTAAGTTTCTTATTGCGGAAATAAATTCTATTTTTGCCTTAAGTCGTCACTTTAACAATTAAAGCGATAAATAACAGACATATTTTGATACTTTTACCTCTAATAAACTTTTTATTTTAAAAATGTTTAATTGCGTTCATTGGCTTTCTTTTCTTTGTGTATTCTAAAATGCTACTAAAAAATATCCGTTGAAGGTCTCGTTGTTTGAATTTTGGCGGACTCTAATGTTAATGCATGCTAGTTACAATAACCAGCCACTTGACGACGCTAGTAGTCAGCAATTTTATTAGATTGTCCTCAAAATGGCTGCAAAATATTTTATTTTATAATTTTTTACTTTAGAACTTCAAAATTATAAATAAAAATCTTTAAAAATATAAAAGGTTAAAATATTAAATAACTTTTATATCTATTCTTGCAATTTATAAATTTTTTTTCTTGCCGTACTATGTGGGACATACGGCCGGATAAAAGGTATTTAGCACTATTGCCAACTTCATACAATTCCTTTCTCACTCTTGCACCCACAAACATATATTTCCCATCACCCTCCCACGAAATATTTGTCAAAAAATTAAAAATCTCCTCCCAAAAAAATAAACAAGGAACTATTTTTGTGGAATTTCCCTAAAAAGGTCAACTTGGAAAATGTTTTGACTGTTGATTTTCCCTGCATAGGTGTTGCGTTTGCGTGTACAGTTGTTATTCGGTGGTTCGGTGGCGTTAATTCGTTTTATTTTGCCGTAACAAATTTCGACCTATTTTTTTCGTGTTCGGAAATTCATTTGGTTCGCGGATTCCGTCACATCGTCCAAGATGCACCTGAATGCCGACATCTCCTCAGCTCTTCAGCAAATTGAGGCAATTAAGAAGGTGGTGGATGAATCCGATGACCCTAAACTACAGCAGGCCACGGGGGATGAGCTGAAGTTGATTCTCGAAATCCTCACGGATCCCGTTTTCCGGAACATCGTACAGGTGCAGGATTCTCTGGCGGAGCTCAATACCCAAATAGCCAAGCATCCCTCCATTCTTGCTGGAGATTTCGATATAACTGCTTCTGGGGACTTGGTGCTCACGGTACCAGCTACTCCGGAGCTGTATGCTGAGTATCCGGATGAGCAGCGCGTTCCCAGTGCCCAGCTATCGCCCAGAGATTCCGTCAGTCCGTCCACGGTGGCCCAGAACTTCAACAGCTTGTCAGGACCAATTGGCAGTGTGTCCGATCAAATTCTCTCCATGGAATCGCATCAGGTGATTGCTTTTGTTTTAATTCAACTTCGGATGGATGCTCTCAAAAAGACTTACCCAAGGTATGGGTAATTGATCTCTCTATGTGCGGGCTTTCACTCGTGCGTGAGACTTTCTTTTAAACAATTGCAATAATTGCCAAGAAATCATTAAATGGGCGAGTAATCACGATCCTTATTATTTGTCTAATTTATGCTCAATTTTTTTGTTTTTTTTTCTCTTAATACGTTAAGGACCGAGAAATTCTAGCAGTTTATTTTCTTATAAGATTTTACATGGAAGAACTGTCAGTAGAACCCCTTAATGCTTTAAGTGCTTTCAGTTGACGCAAAAGGGTTAAAGAAGCTGAAACTAAAAGAATTATACTTTTGTTCGTTAAACTTAGTGATCGGTGAATAATCTCCTTTGACACAGTACATGTAGAGATATTTTCAATGCTATTCACATAAATTCAGTACAATTTTAATTTTCTATCTCATTCAAAACCATTGAATGTAATGGTAAAAATGTTAGGTTAGAAATCCGGATAAATATTGGACAACCCAATATTTCTGTTATCTTGATTTCTGTAGCATTAGCTAGAAATTTGGGGGTCCAGAAACATCTTGGAGACAACCTTTTTGCTTGAACACAAGAACAAACACTTCAACTTGTCGAGAACTACTTTAATTGACTCATATTTCACTTAAAAATACATTAAATATTGGAGAAAAAAATGTTTAGGAGGCTTCTTTTTGGTTAGAGTAAAAATCAAGGAGGCGCTGCAAATCATATCCTTCTACTGGCATGACAGCAAAATTTAAAATTTGAATATTAACGAATTAACCAATTTCGCAGTTTTTTTTTAACCTTTTGCCCCTTTTGCCTAAACGAATTTTTAAACTGAACTGAAAAAAAAATTCACGTTGATACAACAAAAATAGTTATGAGAAGTGATAAAGCGGAAAATTATTTACTTGGCAGTTTCAATTGCGAAGTTACAATAACTTCCTTATAAAAATTTATTAATAAAAAATATAAAAATATTCTTAAATTCCAATAGAATTTATTCCTGACTCATAATGTAATTTAATATCTTTTCCAAGATAAACTTAACTCAAACGCCAGATGTTTTTATTTTTTTTTCTTCAGCACAATAATATTAACTCTTTTGCTGCTAATTGAATGAAAAAATTGTTAATTCATTTAAACAAGAAGATATTTGTTTACATTGTCTGTCTATAAATTGTGTTTAGAGGCATTTCCTGGGGAAGCGACCAAATGCTTCACCTTCAATGAATCACCTCAAAATTTTGCTTGTTGCATTCCAAGAAGTGCGTTCCAAAATGGGAAATCGATAGATTAGTCATGTGAGTTCTCAGAAGATGCAAAGGAAAGAAAAATTGACCACTTTGAGATTAAAAAATGTTTTTTTTTTCTAAAATGAATTTCTATAAAAATTTCCCGAACAGACTAACGACTTTTTCTTGATTAGCCCATGATATTATGAGCCTCTTCTTGTTAGAGACCTTTTCAATGGCTCACGGAGATTTTTATTTAAAACATTTCTAGTTCTCTTCATTGACGAAGAAAGGAAACGCGGGAGATGGCACATTGCCTCGTGGAATGTTGAGCGATGATGAGAGACCCCAATCGGCTGTTAGTGAAGCCTCCACGAAGCACGCGAACGAGGTAATCCCGTCCGAGTGGGCTCAGATTCAGGCAATTGAGCTGATCAACGACGGCACTGGGCTGGGATTCGGAATAATCGGCGCCAGGACATCGGGTGTGATTGTTAAGACGATCCTAGCCGGTGGTGTCGCCGATCGCGATCAACGCCTGCGAAGTGGAGATCACATTCTTCAAATTGGCGAAGTTAATCTCCACGAGATGGTATCTGAGCAAGTTGCTTCGGTTCTCCGACAATCGGGCACGCATGTTCGTCTTGTTGTTGCACGTCCTGTGGATCCCATGACAGCTACGCAGGATGTTGAGGGAACAGCCATTGTTCCGTCGCGCTTACTCACGGATCCCGTGGAATTGGAACGATATCTCGTGGCAGCAGGCTATTCATATATCTTTGGTGATACGTCCACACCGTCAACGCCAACATCCTCCTCTCAGGCAGGGGGAGAGCAGAGATTCAAATATGGAGGAGACATCAGTATGCGACCACGACTATCACCGCCACTTGGTGAGCTGGAATTGCCGGAAACTGAGAGATTCACCGTGGAACTCACGAAGGATATCAATGGTTTGGGTATCACGATCGCCGGCTACGTTTGCGAAAAGGAGGAGCTCTCTGGGATTTTTGTAAAGAGCGTCTCACAAGGAAGTGCAGCTGACATCAGTGGGAAGATTCATGTAAGTCTTATGGGCTTTTACCTCTCTTTCCCTAAAACTTTGAGATTTTTAACAATTTTTTCTCTTTAGGTCAATGATCGCATCATCGAAGTTGATGGTCAATCCCTGCAGGGCTTCTCCAATCACGAAGCAGTCGACGTACTCAAGAAGAGCGGAACAGTCGTGTCGCTCTGCCTGGAACGCTACCTTCGGGGACCAAAGTATGAGCAACTTCAGCAAGCCATAGCTGCAAATGAGCTTAAACCCTCAACTCCAGCCACACCACCTCATGTGCAATACCCCGGAAGACCGCTAAGCGCCTCCTCAGCCCACTTCCGCGAGGACATCGAACGGGAGAAGAAGCACTCAATTGGATCAGTTCCTGACCTTCTGGAGAAGCCTGACATCACCATGATGAAGAAGCACTCAATGGATAGCTCAGTGGCGGCTGGGAGGAAGCTAGCTCTAGCCAGGGATTCACTGGAAACAAAGGCAGAGCAAATTGGCAAGGATATCCCCCAGGAATCGAGTATGTCAACATGTGAAGATCTGGGGGAGGATGAAGAGGAACTTATTGTGCATCCACGGAAGATGAGTATCATCGAGACGGCTAACATTGCAACGATCAACAAGCACAAGTACCACATTGAACCTGTCTTGACGGAGGAAATTGAGGCTGCCACCCGGAAGAAATGGCACGCCATCGTGGGGAATGACGTTATGATTGTTGTAGCGCAAATAAGGAAGTTTACGCCGGTTAGTGGACTGGGAATCTCCCTTGAGGGTACCGTGGATGTCGAGGGAGGACGAGAAGTACGACCACATCACTACATCAGGTAAGAAGGCTGAAATATGAAAACTATGCGGCGCAATAAAACGTTATAGAAATTCAAAATTTGAAATTTAACGTCTAAACCGTTTTCCGTTTCAGATCTATCCTCCCTGAGGGTCCAGTTGGGCAGAACGGACTCCTCCAGTCGGCTGATGAGCTCCTTGAAGTCAATGGTCAGAGGCTTCTGGGCATGAATCACCTGGAAGTGGTGTCCATTCTCAAGGAATTGCCTCAGGATGTGCGAATGGTGTGTGCAAGGGATAAAAATCAGATGGTGCCATTCACAGAGGAGAACATCTGCAATGCCCTGGGGCTTGGATTCCAAGGATCACCCAATCTGGAGAACCTAACACCAGCCTCAGAGCGATTGGTTAAAGCTAAGTCAGATGGGAGTCTCGCTACATCGGCATCCAGTCAGACAGAGGAGAATTTCATTAAAATGAAGTCCAGGTAAGTTTTTTTTTCTATTTTTATCTTATTGCGTTGCTCCCAGGGGCCTAGCCAGAAATCAAACCTAGAAGGTGTTATAGATTTTTCTTGGGATTTTGAGATTGGGATTAAAATTCATTCGAAATTGTTGTCGTTTATTAACGGTTAACGTTTTCTTGGTAGTTAAAAATAGTTTTCCGTTAAACCTCGTAGCATTAGGTGAAATTCCCTGATTTTCTAGGTCCCTAGAACCCCTAACTGGATTAGCAATGTGGAGCTCTGAGCCACAGATCATTGAATTGGTGAAGGGTGAACGTGGTCTTGGCTTCTCCATTCTCGACTACCAGGATCCCCTTGACTCCAACGACACCCTGATCGTGATCCGTTCTCTCGTCCCCGGTGGTGTGGCTCAGCTCGATGGACGCCTCATTCCGGGTGATCGTCTACTCTTTGTGAATGACATCAACCTCGAGAATGCATCCCTCGATCAGGCTGTTCAGGCACTCAAGGGTGCCCCCAAGGGGATTGTACGGATTGGTGTGGCGAAACCTCTACCAATGACGGATACGTCCACAATGCAACTGGGTGAGAGGCCACCGGGGATGGAGGTGCACGAATTGAGTGGTAAACACGATTTTAAGGATGATTGGCATCACAAATAATATTGGGTTATACCCAAGACCGATTTTGAGGAATTTCTCACGCTCTACAGACGTCTCATGAGATTGGCGGATTTCTTTCAGCTCACATCATCGGTATCATTGGCCCGCAATTGAATTCCTTTCATTCGGGCCACACAGAGAGGGATTATATAAAGGGGCAGGGGGGACGTGAA
Organism: Lutzomyia longipalpis; assembly: GCF_024334085.1. NCBI lineage: Eukaryota > Metazoa > Arthropoda > Insecta > Diptera > Psychodidae > Lutzomyia > Lutzomyia longipalpis. The sequence continues at coordinate 789,893 of NC_074709.1, forward strand.
TTGGCCATGGTTGACATTGAGGACACATCCCCGAAAAAAATGGAACCAAACAAATACCACCAATCCTCCCTTATTTGTTTCCCTCCTCATCTTATTTCATCCATATTTGAGCATTCATTCGGTGAAATGTAAACCTTCATCATTTTTTTTTCACCTCATCCTCTTAATTATTCTTTAACATTCCAGCATTTTTCATCAAATTCCATATGCGACATTCCTTATAATTAAAAATTCGTTAATTTCTTTGTTCGTAAAAGATAAATCCTCAAAGATTTTTTAAGGTCCTCAAAAATCGGTTGCAGGGTTGTGCAGCAGAAAGTCGATAATATTTTTGAAAGAATTAATGGAAAAAAACTCTTGAAAAAATATCGAATAGTAATTGAAGTAAACGAGAAATTAAATTCTAGGCAAAAATTCAAATAAATTTAATCAAAGTCCCGCAATGAATAAAATTAAAGAAAATCATTCATTTTTAGATTTTATCACTTAATGACATAAGGTTAGTGTCAGTGCATCCGTTAACAAGGTAAAGGTTTTCTTGTGTTATAATTCTTTTTAAAAAGTTGACATTCGGCAGATTAAATGTCAACAATCTCTGACAAGTGCTGCTAATTGACAGTACCAAAATGACAATTATTCAAGTTTGACATTAAAATAAAATAAATGTCAAAATTAATAATTTGAAATTATATTGATTAAACTTTACATTCCTATAAGTATATAAACAGTTAATAGGTGATTAAGAAATAAAAATTGACATTCCCAAATGACAGATGATGAAAATTGACAAGAAAAGAAAGGATTCTTTACAAAATGACAAAAAAATTGATATTTAAAAATGACAGATATGTTTTAATTTGACATTCCGAAAAAATAAAGAGAATTGACATTTAAAGGTGACAAATGTTGATATTTGACATTTCAATATGACAAGTTTTTAAAACTTGACGAGTGTTATGATAAACACATCAGGTTTTTAATGTTACAAAATAATAAATCAATTATTTGATCACTTTCATATAACTTTTTTTTAAATTAATTGAGATGAACAAAAATAATTTTTAGAATAAAAAATCTTCAATTTGTTCAAAAAGAAAAAAAAAATTGACAACACTTGATAACACCTGCACTGACATTAAAATGAAAAGATGTTGTATTTGAATTGTAGTTATTAAGGAATTGGAAACGTTCTGAATTGTCACAGTTAAGGTGTTTTAGAATGAACAATAAAAGAAAAAAAAGTTCTATAGCCATTGAAAAAAAAATATAGCAAAACAGACAAATAGGGAAATTATCCACCGTAAAATAAATAAATAAAATTTGAAGCTAAAAAGCAGCAGGAATTTACTTAAAAAACAAATCCAATAGTTGCATTCGCAGAAAGAATAAACTCGCTTATCTCCGCATGAATGTAGAACAGCAAGAGCTCCCAAAAAATACTAGAACTCCAATATCGTTGATGAGAAAATGTAGTGCAATTTTCGAATGAAAGTCCTTACTTTTTCAGTACTTAGAACCCCCCCAGTATTAAGAATACTTAATTTCCACTTTTATTGAATTTTATTACATTATTATGTTATTGGACAAAATGTCCAAACTGGCGAAAAGTACTTTCCAACCCTTTTAAATGATCTTTAAAAGTACATATTCGACACAAGGGAATATTTAGGAGAAACAATTTTAGATAGTTAAGATACAAAACGAAATAAAGAGGGTATTAGAGCATTTTAA